>NC_140999.1:171569901-171899901 GCF_052327205.1 Somniosus microcephalus | reverse complement strand
GACCAGTTTTACTGGCAATACAACAAAAGAAGCTCTGTAAAGGTAAGTTTTACATTATTTTTGTGGGACCAGGTGGAGCTGCACCCCACCCCACCCCAGACTTAGCTTGCTGCCGGTTGGTTGGCCACCGGGTGCCCGATATTGCACGGGACAATGGACAAGCTGCATTGAAACGCCTGTTTGGTGCCCGCAGGTATTTAAATGGGGCCTGGGCCTCAGAATGACTTTGACCTCTGCTCCCGGAACAGGCGGGCTGCCAAAACGCTCTCCTGGTCGGCTCCTCAAAAGTTAAAATGGTCCCCGGGGTTTTATGCATGAGATGTCCTCTCACACCTCCTGGTTTTAAGAACTCCTTTGGTCTGGGAACAACGTGCTAGACCGGCCAATCCTGGATGAAGTATGGCACAGGGATTTCCAGATAAAGAAAGAATAGAAAAATCACCAAAAAAAGTCTTGCATAAGTTTGAAAGTTAATATAGGTGCCAATATACCTGCAGCGAAAGTTAATAGAAATGCAACCCCTGAACTATGCTATGCACATTGCCTAAATTCATGTTCAAATGAATGAATAGAGCAATATGACTAGGTCAGGAGATCAAGCTACAATACAATATATACCACCACCTGCAAGTTCCCCTCCAAGTCACACACCATCCTGACTTGGAAATATATCGCCGTTCCTTCATAGTTGCTGGGTCAAAATCCTGGCACTCCGACCCTAACAGCACTGGGAGTACCTTCACCACACAGACCGCAGCGGTTCAAGAAGGCGGCTCTCCACCATCTTCTCAAGGGCAATTAGGGATGTGCAATAAATACTGGCCTTGCCAGCGACGCCCACATCCCGTGAATGAATTTTTAAAAATGATATAGATGGTATTGTATACTACAAGATCAAAACTCCAACTGTTTATAAATATAGTTAGACCTCAAAGTTGTGTTACGGCCTTCAACTCCCTACAAGGTATTAGTTCTTTAATGTAATGCACTTACAGAACACACTCAGCTTGCCTGGCACCAGCAAAAATCTTGGCATTTAGTCAGTGTCGTAGCTGCCATAACACAATTCACTATTCTCCAGTTTCAGATTAATAGCACTGGTGATCTTGCATCTCAACTGATCAATGCACATGCATGTAAATTTGGAAGTGTATACGAATAAGATGTCAATGATGTTTGGGCCCATTTTCGCAACCTTGCATCTAATTCAAATTGAGCTGCATCCAATTCAAATAGCCTGAAATGATATATGCCATGAGGGATGATTGCAAAATGGCAGAGCCTACAGTTCAACCAGAAGCTGCAACTGTTAGAAAGAAAGAAAGACTTGCATTTATATAGTGCCTTTCATGACCAACGGATGTCTCAAAGCGCTTTTACAGCCAATGAAGTCACTGTTGTAATGTGGGAAATGTTAGACGATGATCCTATGGTAGATTTATTAACAGAAGTCCCTTGTAATGACATCACATTTTTGGACTTGTTGACCAAAGAGTCTGGGAGAAAACAGCAACCTCCAAATCAATTTACCTCCCAAGTTCAAATGGATAGAATTCTTCAAAAACCCTTCCATGTTGTCCTCAGATAGACCAAGAAAAAAAGCAGCCACCATCATGTCCGTAGATGGTTCAGATATTCAATGGCCTGATGTTGCGCTGATTTATTACTGACAAGTTAATTCAGCTTAATATAGTGAACTTTGGTGGTAAACATATTAAAAAATATATAAAAACCATTAACCCACAAAGTTATGTCGGCATTTGCTGCCCTAAATCATGCACATTTTTTTTAAAAAAACCTTCAACAATTTTTTTCAACTGCCATGTCTTGTCACTGCTTTTCTTAAGTTAAAAATCTAGTTGTTTCTGTTGGATCTTTGTGAGGGAAATTTAAAACATATTATTAATGCATCATTATTGCTTTTATTATATTATAGTATGAGGGAATTACAAAGCAAATTAAAGTCCAAAAGTTATTTTCTACATTAAAGATGTGTAGTAAATAAAGTGGAAGCAAATCTATTTGGGATGTATTTGAGAAACAAACCTTTCTAAAAGGCACAGCTGAAAATTAGCTCCATGTAATTTATGTAAAAGCACAGGTACAATACAATTGTATGGACAACAAATGCTGAGCTTACTTACCAATATACATCGATGTGCTTTTATGAAACCCAGCCCCAATTCAAATCTGTCAAGAGGACTGGCAGAAATACCTCCCCATTGCATCATTTTATGGTCAGTAAGCTAACACTCGGCTATCATAATACGACTGAGATGAAAGGTTGCAGTTTTAAGCACATTTTTATTGAACTTGGCAAGGACAATTACATCTGGTGCTTAAAAGACACTTCCTTATCAGATTTTTGGTCATCACACAATAATGATCTCTAGGGGCTGGTCTGCAGGAAGCCACAATTCCACCTTCCCATAGCTACTCTTCAAGATTACTACAATACATTTCAGCTAACATACAAAACATACAATAATATTAAATATGAAATATACAACATTTTTACAGGGCTTGACAGGGTAGATGCAGGGAGGATGTTTCCCCTGGCTGGGGAGTCTAGAACCAGGGGTCACAGTCTCAGAATAAGGGGTCGGCCATTTAGGACTGAGATGAGGAGAAATTATTTCACTCAGAGGGTGGTGAATCTTTGGAATTTTCTACCCCAGAGGGCTGTGGAGGCTCAGTCGCTGAGTATATTCAAGACAGAGATCGATAGATTTTTGAATATTAAGGGAATCAAGGGATATGGGGATAGTGCAGGAAAGTGGAGTTGAGGTAGAAGATCAGCCATGATCTTATTGAATAGTGGAGCAGGCTCGAGGGGCCAAATGGCCTACTCCTGCTCCTATTTCTTATGTTCTTATGTTCTTATGTTCTTAAAAATGACAAACCTTTTCTGTAGCTGTGCAGTTTGCCCATACTAGCAATTCTTCAATTTAAAAAAACACATTTCTGTTCGTATGCTGCTGTTCTATAACCAAACCATATTAACCTTTCAACAAAGTGCTGGTATAATTAATGGCACTAACTAATTTTTCTCCTTGCCTAGTTAGTTATCCCATTACTGTCTCCTAAAAGTGAAATAGAGCTGCATATACAGCTTTAGCTTGTGCTTGACACTCGGTATGTGTTGGTGTGTCTGACATGCATTAACCAAGAGGGATAGACATAAATCAACTGTCAAAAAAAACCAAATGGTACCTTGCAAATGGGATGTGGGAAATAAGTCTCTAAAGGACTATAACATTGACAGATGTCACTAGTTACCTGCATAATATGACTAAACTATATACTGGTACACCCCAATTCCAAGAGAGAGTGGTATACCTTAAGATTGATTTTATTGCATCAGCCAATGTATACCTTGTGAAGAAACGCTAATAAGCGGACAGAATTGCGAGTTCTGAAGCAGTTGATACAGTGTTAGGTAATATGTTGCTCATTAAAAGAAAACATTTCTATTTATAAGCTAAAAATCTGTGTCAAGATACTCAACATCGTTGTGAAGTAGTCCACAGTAAGGTCATTTTTTTCTCCAGAATGTCTTGCAAGAAGGAAAATGAATGTGGCTTTTTTCTCCCCTCCCACAACATGTTGCTGATGAAAAAAAGGAATACCACAAACTGAATTTCTCCACAGAAAATCATATTGTTACAATCAATTTGCAGATGGTTCGTACAATTTTTTTTTTTTAAGACAGCATCTGGTACCACTATTGACTATTTGAGTATCTGCTGTCTGATGTATTACCATAAAAATGTCAATTTATCGAAATTGGTGATGTTCTATATTATGAGGAGCTTGCAATGCACGTTTCTTTAAAACCGTGTATTAATCACATTCGAAAAGAATGAAATTAATTATAGGAAAAAAAGTTTTCACACCCATGACCCATGTCCAAGCTTTTGGTAAATTTTAATGTTGTGTTTTCCAAGTCCCACTGGGTAGCTGTAGACTTTATGTCTGCGCTGCCATCACTTCAGATTGAGCCTGACACATTAACTTGAGGCAAAGTGACTATAGATCCTAAAGGCAGTCCATTGCCTCCAGGATATATTCCTCCCTACAGCTCTGAAATCAATCACTCAACTAATAATGGTATCCCAATAATATCCTGCCATGGATTAACCCTTTAACCAATGACAAGCTGCAAAACTATATCGTTATTGGGGTTGAATTTGCCCTGAATTTCCTCACTGTCTTCAGCATTTAAGCTAGTTACACTGTTAGAGCTGAAAAGATTGAGGAAAGTTGAGGTTTTCATGCATTTGGGTAAATTTGCGCCATTATTGCACTAAACGCAAGATTCCTTGATCTTTACAACAGTACAAATCTTATGCCTGTCAAAACCCCTCAAGACTCATTTATCTAGCTGCACTGTTCCAGGATGCGGAGGTTCCTGGGTTTTCACCACTCTTGCAATCGGTTTAACCTTACATCCAAAAGAAAGTCTAACAGCTCCCCTTGAACTTCAGACAAGTGTAAGTGAGGAGTTGGTGAGCTGAAGAGGGCACCAACTTCGCTTACTGATTGCAGGATTCTGAGGATTCTTTTAAGAACCCCTTCCTTCACATTTTTTAAGCACTAACACCTGCACTTCATTTTACCGTAGTCCTTTCTTCTGTTCCCAGAAAATAAAATTGGGGATCCCCGACTTCCCTCATTACTAAAACCCGCAATCAGCTTCAGTCAAGGAATGGGTATACCATTCTATGCCATCATAATGGAGGAAGAGTTGCAACAGCAGTGTGTCCAGGCCCAGGTACATCAAGCAGCAAGGCCAAAGGCAGCAGCCCACAGGGTACAGGAAACGCTTGTTTAAACGGCACCTAAAAAAATATCCGGAATTCTCTATTAACCGGCAAAATTCATACTCCGAAAACAACACCTCAATAACCGGAAACGTTGCCAAGTCCGAGTCTCCCGCGGTGGCCGAGTTAGTCAGTGGGGGTAGTTCTCCAAACTGCCACTACTCGGCTTCTTGGCGCTGTCAACTGGCAGCACTGTACTTAATCAAGCATCTTCCACCATCCATTTAACACAACAGGTGAGTACCCAATTACTGTATACTGCACATTCCTTGATTTTTTTTTTTTTTTTGTTAAAAATAGCCTCGGTAGATAACCCTCTCCGTCATCCGGAATTTTTAATCAACCGGCACCATCCCGGTCCCACTGGTGTCAGATACCAAAGAGTTTCCTGTACTACCCTCCCCAACGTGTGTACAGGCCACACCGGCTTTACGAGCAGCTCTCACAAGTGTGCATCAGATGGTTGTGCCTCTTCAAGGATGCCATTGGCTATCTCTGCCAACTTCATCACGAAGATTTGCAGACTCGCTCCACTGCCACCACTGCTCTGTCCATGGCAATTAAAGTGACAGCAGCGCTCAACTTTTACATCTCCACATCCTTCTTGGCTGCCACAGATCACCTCTGCAGCATTAGCCAGGGAGCAGCCAGTGCATACATGATGGACGCCCTCTTTCACAGGGCAGCCAAATTCCTCCATTTGGATGTCACCCCCCAGGTAACAGAGGAATAGATCCAGGGACCTCTAAAGGATAGCTGGTTCCCTGGCTGCAGGATGCCATGATGGCATGCACATGGCACTGAAGGTGCAACCGAGCAGCTAACAACTCACATGTGAATCGGAACGGGTTCCATTTTCAGCTCATCAGTGATGCCAAACAGTCCATGTCTTCACGCATTGCTGTAAGGGGCATCAAAGGGCAGATGCTGCAGAATGGCGTCATTGACTGATCGACTGCAAATGTAGCACTTCAGCCCTATTTTCTTGTACCGACCCAACAAATGACACCACAGCAGATCTCTTTGGCCCAACAAGACTTTTCCATGATACATCACTTGAGTAAAAGTAGTCCACACCAAATGCATGCTCCATTTCCTGAAAGAATGTCATGACCATAAGTAACAAAACACAAGAAAACTGCACAGCATATTCCAAACAAAATATTTCTATTATTTACAGAAGAAATAATAATTGTTCCCAAACAATAAGACTTCTACTCTTTCTTAATATCACGCTTCCCCTTTTGCTTAAACGTGCCTGCCTATCTCCTGTGTCTAAGTGCTTCCTGAGGGCCTATAGCTCGAAGAGGTGGTTGGTTTATCAGTCTGTACAAAAGGGTAATGAAAGTGAGGTGGCCCTTGACCCATAGTAGCTGGCTTCTGAGTCAGTCACTGCTGGCTGCATCTCTGGAAGGTGCTTTTGGCTAGTCTGGTTTTGCCAACCACAGTACACCGGCATAGTACTCTGAGAGTCCGAGCATGTGCTGCTGTCCTGAGAGATGGTAGTGTCAGAAACAAGGGCTTCAGCCATCGCTATTCCACTGAGCCTTGGATCTGCAGCCCCATTGATTAGTTGGATGGTTGGTCTAATGGCAGCTATCAGATCTGTCCAACCATGAGATATGACAGTGGCCACGGTCTAGAAGCGACGATTAATGCTGCGCTCCAATCTGTCCCCAATTGATGCCAGAGCTGCAGTCAGTGTTTCCATGGAGGTGGTGGCCCCAACTGGTCCCTGGCTGCCTCTCATCTGGGGCCACTTGTTGCATTCACAGAATCACAGAAACCCCACAGTGCAGATAGAGGCCATTTCGGCCCATCGAGCCTGCACCGACACATATTCCACCCGATCCCCGCAACCCCCACACCAACACATATCCCACCCTATCCTTGTAACCCCACGTATTTAATCCCCCTAACACTAAGGGTCAATTTATCATAGCCAATCAACCTAACCTGCACATCTTTGGACTGTTGCCTGCAAGGAAGAGAAACCTTCCAAGATGTCACCACAAAGGAGAGGTGTATAGACTCAACAGAGGAGCCCAGTGGAAGGCACGGTCAGATGATCAGAATAATGACAGCCCTGAGAGAAAGCTTTTTGTAAATACATCAGATGGAGTTCAAAAACTGTCTGAAAAAATATCAGTCTGCCATTTTGTGCACACACGGAACTTTACATATGCACAACTATATTATTATTGAACATTGAAAACTGTTTTACTTGGGATCAGCTTGGCCACTTTGGCTCCATAATTTGGAACCTTATGCATTCTTACCCAGTGTCTGAACCAAACTTTATTTCCTTGTCAATATATTTACTAACAATAATGCTCTTTTGCATTGCAAGATTCCTAATGTAGATGAGGACGTCTCAATGATTAGACATTAACAGTATATTTGATTTTAAAATATTGGTGCAGTATCTATTAATCACCTCTAGATGTCTTTAAAACAGTATGCAAGAGCTCAAAATATTGTTTTTACAACATAAATAAGTGACATCTAGTGGTAGAAAATATGACTTGCTTTATTTTTATTCTTAGAAGCCAAGAAAACCAGTTGAACTCCTGATTGGAATTGGGTTTTTGTCTGGCTGACTGACCATAAGTGAGGTCCAATTTGTAATCAGGTAATTTTTCAATCAGAAACATAATAATGATAAACCATAGCAGAGGAACACCTGGAAGAAATTGTAGCATTTAAAAAAAATTGTCCTGTTATTTAAATGGCACTTATACTTATACGCAAAGACGCCCCATGTGTTGTCTGCCCTTTAAAAGTTAATATAGAAATGCAATCATTATGTTTCATTGTGGAAAATCTGTGCACTGAATACTTATTCCTTCCTAAATAACTACGAAGCACTAGAGTTATTTCAGTCTTTAACAAGGCAAGGCAGTACCACCTTCTAATCACGTGAGTGAGACTGCAGGACTGCCAAACCACACATGCTAACAACATCAAGCCCTTAAAGGGAAACTCCGTACACTGGATATCACAGAGCTGTTTCCTTTGAAGATCCTGAATTAAACTATTTGACCTTTTCAAAACTACCATCGTATTGTACACACTTTCAAAATAAAAGTTAAAATGATCTTCCTATGGATATTAATAAAAATCACCTTCGTGTAATAAGGAACAAAGAATGGACTTGGATTTATATAGTGCCTTTCCTATGGAATTCCCTCCTCAGTACATCGCAAAGTGCTGTACAGCCAGTGAGCTACTTGTTGAAGTGTAATCATTGTTGCAATATGGTCAAATCCAACAGTCAACAGTCATACAGCAAAGTCATACAAACAGCAAATGAGTTGAATGATACGTTCATCTGTTTTTGGATGAGAGATAAATGTTAGCCAAGACACTGGGAGATCTCCCGTAACCTTTGACCTGGTTGACCACTCCATCCTTCTCCAATGTCTCTCCACCGTCGTCCAGCTGGGTGGGACTGCATGCGCCTGGTTCCATTCTTATCTATCTAATTGTAGCCAGAGAATCACCTGCAATGGCTTCTCGTCCCACTCCAGCATTATTACCTTTGGTGTCCCCCAAGGATCTATCCTTGGCCCCCTCCTATTTCTCATCTACATGTTGCCCCTTGGCGACATCATCTGAAAACACAGTGTCAGTTTCCACATGTACGCTGACGACACCCAGCTCTACCTCACTACCACTTCTCACAACCCCTCCACGGTCTCTAAATTGTCAGACTGCTTGTCCGACATACAGTTCTGGATGAGCAGAAATTTTCTCCAAATAAATATTGGAAGAATGAAGCCATTGCTTTCGGTCCCTGCCACAAACTTCCTAGCCACTGACTCCATCCCTCTCCCTAACATCTGTCTGAGGCTGAACCACACTTGGTGCCGTATTTGACCCTGAATTGAGCTTCCGACCACATATCCGCAGCATAACTAAGAACGCCTATTTCCACCTTCGTAACATCGCCCGTCTCCGCCTCACCCCTCCCTATCACTATAATCTCGCCCAGCCCCACAACCCTCCGAGATATCGGAGCTCCTCTAATTCTGCCCTCTTGAGCATCCCTGATTATAATCGCTCAACGATTGGTGGCCGTGCCTTCTGTTGCCTAGGCCCCAAGCTCTGGAATTTTCTCCCTAAACCTCTCCGCCTCGCTACCTCTCTTTCCTCCTTTAAGACGGTCCTTAAAACCTACCTTTTTGACCAAGCTTTTGGTCACCTGCCCTAATTTCTCCTTATGTGGCTCGGTGTCAAATTTTTTTGTCTTTTAATACTCCTGTGATGCACCTTGGGATGTTTTACTACGTTAAAGGTACTATATAAATACAAGTTGTTGTTGTTGTTGTTATTCTTCTTCAAATAGTGCCATGGGATTTTTTACATCCACCTCACCTCATCTCATCCAAAACACAACACCTCTAGCATTGCAGCACTGCAATGAAATGTCAGCCTACATTATGTCCTGGAATGGGACTTGAACCTATGGCTTTCTAACTAAGTAAGAAAGAAAGACTTGCATTTATATAGCCCCTTTCACAAACACCGGGCGTCTCAAAGCACTTTACAGCCAATGAAGTACTTTCTGAGGTGTAGTCACTGTTGTAATGTGGGAAATGCGGCAGCCAATTTGCGCACAGCAAGGTCCCACAAACAGCAATGTGATAATGGCCAGATAATCTGTTTTTATTATGTTGGTTGAGGGATAAATATTGGCCAGGACACCAGGGATAAATCCCCTGCTCTTCTTCGAAATAGTGCCATGGGATCTTTTACGTCCACCTGAGAGAGCAGACGGGGCCTCGGTTTAACATCTCATCCGAAAGACGGCACCTCTGACAGTGCAGCACTCCCTCAGCACTGCACTGGAGTGTCAACCTAGCTTTATGTGCTCAAGTCCCTTGACAACCTTCTGACTTAGAGGCAAGGGTGCTACCCACTGAGCCACAGCTGACTTCAAACAATGCCTGAACAAGGCTTTTTGACAGCAAACAATTTTCGTATTTTTCAGACCCGAATGTGTACATATCTCTATATCAGTTTGCATGTTCATTATGCCTAACTTATGCCCTGAGTACAAGGTCAGGTTTTATTCTGGATGTTGTTTTTTTTTTTAAAAATCTAACAAAATGTTCAGTGTGAAAATCCTTCAATATTGTTGCAGGATTTTGATCAAATCGTATTGGAACCTACATGAATCTGTAGGGATTTGGAACTCCTACGGAGTCAAATGACGAAGCATTTTCACATACCTTTGGTTCAAGGAAGGATATTATGAACATGCTAATCTACAAATGTGAGCGGAGATTTTTTTATTGCTGGTCTCAAAAAAAAGTGATTGAAATGTTTGAGGAAAAAGAACTGACCAAAGAGAAATGTAATACTGTTAGAGCAAAGGGAGCAATTTCTTTAAGGGTTAAAGGAAATACAGAGGTTTTTTTTTAGGAATTCTTCAAAACCATGTTGTATAAAATCTAATAGGACTGCACAACTAATTTTGAAAATGTTGTGGTTGAGTTTAGTAAAGTCGCTGGCACTGTAGATAAGCGAGAGATAATTTGGTCTCCGCCTAAAAGATTTGATCCAGTCTGATACCAAATATTGCTATGTAAAAGTCATTGTCATTTTAATTTTGAGGACAGAAGAAATGAAAATGCAGATGTCTCAATATTTTCATACTGCAAAGTGCAAAGAAAGTTTTGTATTCATCCAATGGCTAATTCAGGATTGCCAAGCTGACCTCACTTAGCTGTGCACCGTTATGTGATTGTTGGACATTAAGCAGATCTGCTTACGTAATTAATGATTGAGTAGTTTTGCAGAAAGTCCCTCAGTCCTGAGACCAAGGGGTAATATGTAATGTGCAAGAGCGTAACCCTTTGAGTAACACAAAGATATAGGCCTAGAAATTCGGTGGTGCCCCGTTTGGGGCGCCAAGCTCACCTGGGCGCCGGAAGTCCCGCCCCGGAAGGAGCCGCTTGCTCCAGCGCGATATTCAGTTTCAGCGCCCCAAATGGAAGCGGGGCGCTGCTCGAGGCGCCCCGCGTCCCTCTTGGGGCGCTGAAACCGAATATCGCAGCGCAACGTGCCGCAGCGCCACATGCTGCGGCATGGCGCGCTGCGGTACTGCAGGCCTTCCTCCCCTTCTTAAAGGGGAGGGGCCTGCACCAGTGCGATTCGAGATCGCGAGTGCCGGCAAAAGAGCCCGGCACCGAGGAGAAGTGCCAGGCTCTTGGGACACAGCTGGCACTGCCCGGGGGGGGGGCTCAGGAGGCCAGGGACGGCGGCGCGAGGAGGTGCTGGCAGGCGGCCAGCAAAAAAAATGGCCGCCCCGCACCTCCACTTTAATTAGCGCCACTACCGCCGCAGGTAGGCCCCCCTGAACCGGTCGCAAATTGCGACCGGCGCTACGGGGGGGGGGCACGACCAAATATCGCATGCAGGGCGGTAGCGGGGCGCTGCGCACACCGATGACGTCATCGGTGGCAGCGCAGCACTACAGGCTAACGCTGCCATTAGCGCCCCGCTAAATATCGCGTGAGGCATGGCCAGTGGCGCTAAAACCACTGAGTGCCCTCTTTGGGTGCTAACTGGTGGCGCAGGCCATTGAATTTCTAGGCCATATTTTTTAATCTTTTAAATTTTAGTTCCGAAAGAATGTTATATTTTCTTTATTCTAAGCACTTGGCTAATAAAAAGATCTTTCAAAGTAGGTTTCCTGATTTTTATTTAACATGTATTTTTTAACATTAAAGACAAGGAATAACCCAATTTATGGGGAGGGGAAATGCAGTGGGATTAGTTTTGCATTGTTATACCAAAGAATTAGCACACACACATTGGCTGAATGGCCGCCTTCTGCGCTGTAAATAATGGCCCAGATATTCCGATCCCGACGGGTGGGTAGGCGCTGTGTACCCACCCGTAGGGACATCGGAAATGCCGGTTTCAGGCACGCACAGCGCATGCACTGAAAGCCGGCATTTCCGATCTGTCAAGAGTGGTCTTGACAGCTCCCCTGGCTGCACCGGAGAAGGGCCTCTGCGGGCAGATAGTTCTGCTTTTTGGAGACCCTCCGCCCGCAGAAAACCCTTACAATTCTTACGCCTGGTTACCAGGATAAGAGTTCAAAAAAAGTTTTTAAAAACATTTTTCACTGATTTATCATTTCAAAATACTTTTAAGTTTATTTTTAGCCCCGTATAAAACTTTAACTTTTTTTCAAAAAAATAAATTTTTGTTTAAAATACTTAATTTATTGTAATTTCAAGTCATTTTAAAAATGTGATTTAAAAAAAAAATTATTTAAAGTTTTACTATGTTTTTGGGGTGATCTCCATTCATATATTTGCTAGGTCTTCCTGTCAAAGTGTATGAAGGGAGATTCAATTCTTTGATTGGCTCCCCATGGCCCACGTGATCCCAGAGATGCTGCGAACTACATGCGCCCCTGGGATACGTGAGCCCTGCACACTTCAAGTTTGGAGAGGCCCAGGAGCAGAAGCGTGTGCGTCCCGGAAGCCCTCAGGTAAGGGCACAGATTTTTCCAGATCGCAGGCCTCCGCTGTTGTATTCGCAGAGTATAGAATCAGCTTCTACCCTTTTAAAGTTGGGTTTGATCTGATAAATGTTAAGATGGTGGTGTCATCTTGAATTATGATAATAACCAAATGAAACAGCCAAGGTCATTCAAGATATCTTGCAAACAGCATATTTGTAAAGAAACCCGTTTTACCTTTGAAAATGGGGTTAACCACACAAAAATGAAAATGGTGATACCGACATTCAAATCTAAAATAATTCTGGAAGGGGAATTTGTGGGCATTACAGCTCTCTTGTTATTGAGGAGATGGCTTGATCAAACACTGGCGCAACCTGCGATGGGAATTGTTACATTGCAAGATTGGACTTTTGCCATTACAAAAATGTAGCCCATTGCACAGTAGTGCAACACTTCTGATGACAACAGAACATTGTGAGGGAGCCATCTGCAGTGTATAATGAGAGATCAGCATGTCACTGTCATTACCTCAGCCAACCATTATCATCCTGCATGAGGTCGATGGTGAGTTAGCTAAAGGACTGTATAGTGTAATATGGTGCTCTAAAATAATCAATCATGCTGTCTTGTTAATGCTGTACTTCTAATCACATACTGCTAAAGTCGGCTAACGGAGATTCAAATAATGCCTTTGTAAATCTTTTCTATTAAAAAGGTCATTTTGGCTGTGGGCTGCATTTTCCTCCATTATACAGCCCAAAACCTAATGGTATTACAGCGGAGGAGGAGGGGAAATGGGGCCAGAATTTGCTCTCTGAAACCAGCAACTCAAATTTTCTTTCAATCCCCCCCTCTCTCCCCCACCAGCAGTAGGGCAAGTGGACACCTTACTTAAAGGACGATGGGGAGGCAATGCAGTAGAAATTGGAGCCACAGTAACTTTCCATATCATGAGGGAGCACCTGGTAGGACACTTAGATTAGCTAAGAGAGCTTGTAAAACAGGCACTAAGGACTTTCAGCATGGTGATGATTAGTATTATGATTTGTGAGGCGAATTTGGAAGTTACGATGTTTCATGAAATCTGTGAGTGCAGAGTGTGTTCCTTAGTATCTGGTGTCCTTGCAATGTGAGCTGTCACTAATATTTGTCTTTGGGGAAAATACAGCTCATTGGAAGGACTGGAGGAGACGCTGGACATGACGGTTAGTGCAGGGGAGCATAGAGTGTTCAAGTGAAGCCCTCTTCAACGAGTTGCTTCCGAAGAGCTCCGATTGCAGGCAAGTTTTGGATCTCTGTCACTTCATCACCATCCATGATGTCCTCATCATGCTCATATTTTTCCTCCACCGATGGCTCCGGGTGCTGATCCTGTTACAGCACAAATGTAGGGAGTTTTGGTTTGGGGTTTTTGCCTGGTCAGTCAGTCGAGTGCCTGAGCTGCCCCAGCCCAGTGCAGTTCGAATCGTTTCCCCCTTTTTAGTTCTGAGCACCAGACTTATTTACGAGTAGTGATATAGACAAACGAGACCAGTGGTTTGGTGCAAAGAAAACCAATGTTTATTAAAATAGAGAAACAATTACTATACAGAGAAAATCACTATGGATGCAACACAATTACACTTAGCGGGGGAGGAGAAACAGACACATCGAGGAAAATGACTAAAATGACAATTTTAGCAATCCCCTTAACTCCCACCCTTTACACCTATCTAGGTTATCTTGTGATGGGCCAGAAAATTGATGCTCACCAGTCTAGGATGTTGGAACACCTGCTCCGTGCCCCGATACCTGCCGATGTCTTTAGGTTTTCACCGCCCCAGAGCAGAGATACCCCAGTAATTCAAACGTAACTGCGGGTGTCCTACTTCCCTAGACGGGCTCTTCGTCGACGATCCTCTCGCTGGGTTGATAATACAGCAGGGCACTGGAGGCGAGGCGAGGGAGATGGCTTCCCGAGGGACTAGTTATACCCCTCCTGGGAGTCCTTTTCTCCCGCCAGATCAACTTGTTCCTTTGTCTGACCTGGACCTGTTGAAGCTTATACAAAGGAAACCGATCTGGGCCCATCGACCTGGATGGCCGGTTAATCGGTTTTAAACGTCTCATAAATGTTCCCCTTTGTCCAACTGGTTTCGTGATGGGGCCATTCCAGTTTGAATGCCCCGTTGATCATTTGCAAACACTGCTGATGTCCTCTAACAAAGGTCTGAACGCAGCTATTACATATTGATTGACTGTGCAAACGGCCTTGATGGGTTTTAATCAGAGGCCCGAAAACCACTGGTTTGCTTCTCATGCATAAATGCAGAAGGTTTGTCTGCCTTCTAATTTCTGGAAAGTTCCTTCTTTGTCAGCCCAAACTGAAACTTACAGGCCTTGGCCATGAGGTTGACCGCAGCCATCTTGTTGAGCCCTGGAGCCCTGGATTTGAAACTCAGTCCAGCCAGGGTTTCTCCAATAAGCCAAAAGTAAATCTTCGGGGAAGACATGAAATTTACAAATCCTTTCAGTCCCCCCTGGGATACTGAAACTTGCTTGAAGTGTCCAATCAAGGTGAGCAAATTTCTGACCCCCCACAAACAACCTTCCCCTATATTTATCTATCCACGGTCCCTCGACACATACATTCCCCTTACTTAGAGAAAAGCGCAGTGCACGACAGGCATCTATCGATAGAAACAATTACTATCTGTTACAATAGTCCAAGCAGGGAGGGGGTCCAACACCCCTGCACTACTTGAGACATCATAAAACTTTATTACAACATACAATCTTCGATGAAAATCAACATCAGGCCAAAACCATATTTATTAAAAATAATGAACGGAAGGAACGAGCTTTATTAAAAATAACAAACGTATCTGCCATCACTCGGCAGTGATATGACACAAAGCTCACATGGGTGTTTCTTCTTCCACCCGGGCATACTGGTCCTTCCACAACCCTTTTGTTTTAAATTCTACCCCGGGACCCCTTTCTCCTACACTGGACACAAACCAGGTAGAGGACGATCCCTAGCTGACAGACTACGAAGATGTGGAATGCCATACGAATCCAGGAGGGAACCTCTATACTCTCAAAAACGTCCCACCAGGGCGGGGTCGTAATATCTAAAATGTCGGCCCCTATCTGTACAGTCTTCTGTTCCAAAGTGTAGAAGTGCTTTTTGCGATACTAGAGTGGCTTTTAATAATTTGGTAAGGTGCTCTGGGAGAGGGGGAATCGGGTAACCGAAGTGGGCGACATATAAAACATCATTAAAAACACACCTTCTTTGCCTCCCAATCCCGTCCCAAATCTTGTGGTGAGTATACAATGCGGTCTTATTGACCTCCGAAAAGTAAATTCACGGAATTTTCGAAACATGCCTGTTAATAGGGCTTGATACAATTTGGCAGTCTCTGCGGGGCACCGCATGGGTAAGTGTACCTCAGTGAGGTTTAAAATCACCGAGGCCACCGCGTAATGCACCCCTTGGTACAGCACCTGGTCTGTGGGTACTAGCACCAAGCCGTTCCCTGGTCCCTTGGTGGTGGCAGGGCATCCCTCTGCTACTGTCCGTGACGTCGGGGTCGTGGGAAGAGGCCGTCGGGGACGGGTCACTAATTCAGTGGCATTAACCGAGATTGGGGAGTACATGATCGTGCATGCATCCAGGCGGGACTCCCAGTCCATCCCCCTCCCATTATTTTGCCACTGGCTGCGGAAAATGATGGAAATGCCTGTGGGGCAGACCTTCTCTGATCCCCACATACATAAGAACATAAGAAATAGGAGCAGGAGTAGGCCAATCGGCCCCTCAAGCCTGCTCCACCATTCAACAAGATCATGGCTGACCTGATCCTAACCTCAAATCTTCTATCACTCTCCATCCCACCCGAACCCATGTGATCTCCCAGGAGAGGCGAAAAACCAGATAAAAAACCCAATGGCCAATTTGGAAGAAAAATCTGGGAAATTCCTCTCCGACCCATCTAGGCGATCGAAACTCTTCCAGGAGATCACTCTGTCCCTATATTTTCTACAGTACTTACCTTCTGTAAAGGCGATCTCCACCCCAGCCAGGAACAGGAATAAAACCATCTCCTGAAATCTAACAGAATTAGAAAACAAGAAGTAGGAGCAGAACCAGGCTACACGGCCCCTGGGCCCGCTCCACTATCCACAGGGCCATGACCATTCCGAACCTAGACTCATGTCCAATTTCCTGCCCGCTCCCCATAACCCTTAATTCCCTTTACTTCTAGGAAACTATCTATTTCTGTTTTAAATTTATTTAATGATGTAGCTTCCACAGCTTTCTGGGGCAGCAAATTCCACAAACCTACCACCCTCTGAGTGAAGAAGTTTCTCCTCATCTCAGTTTTGAAAGAGCAGCCCCTTATTCTAAGATTATGCCCCCGAGTTCTAGTTTCACCCATCATTGGGAACATCCTCACCGCATCCACCCGATCAAGCCCCTTGATGTGCCTCAATGAATCCGAGACTCGACGTTAACGGAGCAAAGCAAGGCTTTTATTAACTCAGAAAGTAATACACATTGGAGAAGTGTCTCTCATCCAGAGATCTGCTGTACTGCTGTGAGACACACTGGGGCTTGCTTAAGTAGGGGCCAGGTATGGGCGGAGCCCTACACACAATACAATACAGGTAAGGAAATGAAACTGAAACTAAACTAAACACAGGGAATACAGTGCCTGATGAATGGCATATTTCATCACACCCCTTCACAATCTCATATGTTTCAATAAGATCGCCTCTCATTCTTCTGAACTCCAATGAGTAGAGTCCCAATCTACTCAACCTCTCCTCATATGACCACCCCCTCATCCCCGGGATTAACCGAGTGAACCTTTTTTGTACTGACTCGAGAGTAAGTATGTCTTTTCTTAAGTATGGACACCAAAACTGTATGCAGTATTCCAGGTGTGGTCTCACCAATACCTTGTATAACTGCAGCAATACCTCCCTATTTTTATATTCTATCCCCCTAGCAATAAAAGCCAACATTCCATTGGCCTTCTTGATCACTTGCTGCACCTGCATACTAACTTTTTGAGTTTCGTGCACCAGGACCCCCAGATCCCTTTGTACTACAGTACTTTCCAGTTTCTTGCCATTAAGATAATAACTTGCTCTATGATTTTTCCTGCCAAAGTGCATAACCTCACACTTTCCAGTATTGTATTCCATCTGCCAAATCTCTGCCCACTTACTTAGCCTGTCTATGTCACTTTGCAGGTTTTTTATGTCCTCCTCAATCACTACCTTCCCTCCCATCTTTGTATCATCTGCAAACTTTGATATGTTACACTCTGATCCGGTTCCCACCATTTATCCCAGCACACACTTAACCCTCCCTGGGTCCCTGTAATGGTCCTGTGAGTGTCATTCCCTAACCTTTCCCACTCTACCCTGGGGTTCCCCATGTCCTTGCTTAACTTTCTGAGCCACCACCACCTATCCAGGGGAACGTTCCCTTTACAGGTCAAACATATTCTTTTGCCCATGGTGACGCTAATCCTTGGGGTGACAATTTGTATCCTCAGGCACCGGAGGGAGGCCTCCCCATACGTGAAGCCGGTCTCGCTAGAATACTGGGTTGAATTGGATCCCAGCCATCCTGGCCAGCTCCCCTCATGGACATACGAGGTGATTTTATCCGCCTCCCATAGACCACTTCCATCGTGTGCTAGGGGCGCTCTCTTCCCTGAGCATCCAAAGATATGATGGTCCTCGACGTCGCCCCTTCTCGCGAGGCTCAGCCCGAAGTGCGAGCAGGATTATGCCTCCGCACATTTTGAAATTCTGAAAAAAGACATAAAGGCATCTTGCCAGGTTCCCTGGAGGCTCCCTGGCTCGGGGGAAGTGTGATCGGGTCCTGCGACCTCGGCTCACGTAGACAGCACTCTGGAACGGTTCCAAACTTAAAACTAACCATCACCTTAATTAGAATTAAATTAAACACCCGAAACTTAACACTATATAAACTTAAAAATTAAACTACCTAAACTATATACAACCACCGCCCATCTCCGGGCAGCCAGCCTAATCCCTGTTTGGGCTGCTGCAGGCTGCTCCCTGCGGCGTGGCTGCACTGACCTGCACTTCCGGTCCCTTGCAGTCTGTAGCTGTTAGCTGGGGACCTTTGTCTTCTGACTTCTCTTTAACTCGGGGGGTTGTCGTTTTAAGCTGGGGAGTCGGTAACCATACCTTTCTGGGCTGGGGTGGCCGAGGGGACCTTCTAGGGAGGGCTACGGGTGGGGTTTTCTTGGCGGGTGGATCTTTGGCTCGGAACGCAGCCTTTGCTAGTGCGGTCTGTGGGTTTTCCACGACCGCTGGCTGAGGGTCCTCTCCCTCAGGTTTCACCTCTCCCAAACTTGGGCTGAGGGCAGGTAACCTTTCGCCGCCTGTTGCAGCAGGCTGTGAGTCTCCGACCCCAGGTTCCAAACCTGACTCGGGGGCGGGATTCTCACGCTCGGACTCCTCCCCATCTGAATCCCAGAGGATTGGGGGAGTGTCCTGAATGGTGGGCGGAATGGCTCCTCCCCTGACACAAGCCACAGCGCCTGTCTATGCAGCCTGTGAGCTTGTACCCGCTGCGGGCTGAGGATCTCTATCCTCAGACCTCGTCCCAACTGGCTGCTCTTTCTTTTCGGGTTTAAACAACTTACATCGTTTAATATAACTAGCAGCCTGCCAGTAACCCTGTTCTAAATTCTTTCTCCTTACCAGGGCGGCCTGAAAGGCGGAATCTTGGGCTTGGACCTGCTTTTGGTCCGGGTCCAAAGCTATCCCCTGTGTGCCTCCCTTGGCCGGATTGCTGCTACCGGGCCTGCTCTACAGGGGTCCCAGAACTCTCCTTCCCTGTCCCCCTGCTTGGTCACCTCGTCGGTCTTGTGGTTGCCCTCCCATGTGGTCTGGAGGGATCCTAAATCTATGGCCAAAGGTTTTGACCTTTCCCCAGCCTGCTCGTTCCCGGTGGATCCCATTAAGCTAAATGGGACCTTGTTAGACCGGGGTGCATTGGTCAGGTCTTCCGAATGGACCACCGTGCTGGAAGCTCCAGTGTCCACCGAATATCTCCCCTGCACCGTCTTCACCCCCATCCTAACATAGGGCCTGCTCCCCTCAGCATTTTCGTGGGGACACAGGTCGACAGGCTGCGCTGGTTCTAGTCATTGCTGGGAGTGGGATGGGGCAGACGGGGTCAAAGCACTGGTGGTGGCTGCTATTCTCCCCTGGCTGGTCAGGAGGAGAGATCATATCGACTCCAAGAGTGGCTCAATCGCAGCGGGAGGGATACCTGGCTCTGCCTTTTGGGCTGGGGCTGTGGAGTTCTTTACTTTATTGTCTTTCCATGGATTTTTACAATCCTTGCGCCAGTGGCCGTCCTTCCCGCACCCGTAACAGTTTAACTTAGTCTGGGAGGGACGGTTCCCCTCCTGGTGCCACTCTTTCTTATTCTGGCCCCCAGGTTTAACCTCATGGACTTTCCCCTTGGGTTGGGGCGTCTCGATACCCCTTATATTTTTAAATGCTATCGTGAGCTGGTGGATCACTGTTTCCTCGGTGGTCTGGGGGCTACTGGGGTCAAACCAGGCTGCAGCCTGGGCTTGGATTTGGGGCAGGCAGTTTGTCATTAGACAACGGAGCCAGTGGGTCAATTGGACTTGGTTCAGTAATGTCCACGCTGGCATTCCCGGGCAGGTGCTCCGGTAGACTGGCCACAGCCTGTCTGCGAACGCCTGCGGGGACTCCCCTGGGAGCTGTACTGTTTTTTCCACCCGGGCGAACGAACTACCGTCATTAAGTCCCATGGCCTCCAATAGCTCGTTCCTCAAATCCTCATAATCTTTCTGCCCCTTTTTACGCTCATCAGATAGGGTCTGGAGGAGATCATTCCCCAGAGAAAACAGCAGCATCTTAGCCTGCTCTGCGTCATCGCAGTCATTAATGCACGCTGCCTGTTCTATGTCCCTGAAATGCAGAGAGGGGTCTCCCTTTTCGGTGAGCTTGGGGATGTGACTAACCATGGCCCTGAGCTGTTGGGTGCCATGCGGCACCACAAACTGATTTTGGATGGCCCCTGGGTCCTCGTCATCAACGGCTGGGCCGTACCTCCGTTGTCGGAGGGGGTACACCGGCCCTGGTCCCGGCCTATCTAGCGGGGCCTGCTGTGCTTCCCCTACCACTTCATCCGCCACCCACCCTTGCTGCCAGAACTCCTGAAAATTCGGAGCTATGGGTGGCGGCCGTGGGACCTCTGATTCCCTAGCCAACTTTGTCCTGGGTGCTGCCTGTGGGACGGTTCTGTTTGGGTTGCCGGTAAAGTCCAACTGGCCTGCCTTTGGGCTGATAAAGCATATCATCCCCTTCACCCTCGATAAGGCCGTGCCCAAGCTTTCTATCTCCGCGCTACAGGGCCCGTGATCTGCCTCCTCGAAACCCCGGTCGCAGGCTAGCTTGTATGCTGCCTTTACCTCCCTTAGTTTCTCCTCCTGCTCTTTTAATTTTTGGGTGAGATCGCAAATCGTGTCGTGCAGCTTTATCTCGCTGCCCCTCACCTCTCTGACCTGGTATTCTAAGTGCTCCATCTTGCGCCTAGCACTGGCTTTACTTTCAGTGGTCTGGTATTCCAGGCGCTCTACCCTTGCCTGATGTTCCCGTTGCACCTCGACGGCTCGGACCTCCAGGCGCTCTACCTTTGCCTGGTGTTCCCGTTGTACCTCGAGGGCCCAGGCCTCCAGGCACTCTACCTTTGCCTGGTGTTCCTTGGCCGTCTGCGCTCTTTCTTGGCTTAACGCCTGAAGCGCAACTAGCACCTTCTCTTCCGCTAAAACCTTATCCTGTATTTCTAGGGCCAATTTCTTGAGCTTGGCAGCCTGCGCTGCTACAACACTGTCCAGCACTAGGACTTGTTTCTTATAACACATTAACCAGACTGCCTTTTCAATTGCCCTCTTATGCTGTTTACTCGCCATCCACTGGGCGGCGGCGTCTATGGGACGCTCGGCCTTTAGCATAGCGCCCACCCATTTCTTGGCAACATTGACCTTTCTGCACACATAAGTGGACAACCTCTCTTCCATTGCAGTTTCTCCCTCCGCACTATTAAATCCGTGAATCTTAAGGTATGGTGTTCTTCAATAAATAGACGGAGACTGCAGATCAACAATCAACAGGTGTTTACTGGATGAGGGTAGTCTAAAAACTAACAGTACAGATGCCTGCTCAGGGCTTATATACAGGTGTGGTCACTGCCGGTACTACAGTATACAGGAGCTGTAAAAGTAGTTCTCTCTTAAAGGTACATACACTACAATTCCTCCCCTTTTAGATTAACAGTACCATAACATTCAAATAACAGTTAACACTTTTAACATGCACATTAACTGAAATAGTCCATTTATAGATTCAGTCTTTGGGGCGGCTTCCTGATCCTTTCTGGATAACGCCTTTCCTGAGTGTCTTGTTCTTGGTGCAGAGGCGATTCTGGCCCCCTGTCGTCGGTGAGTTCATCAGTTTCCGATGTTACTGTTTCTGGGGTAGATGCTACCGGTATGTCGGGTTCATCACCAGGTACGCGAGGCATGGGGTTGACTCGTTCCTGTGACGCTAGGATCTGGTCGACATGGCGTCTCACAATGTTCTCCCCGACATCCACTGTGTACATTAGTGGCCTCTGCCGTGTGCATATCGTTCCGGGTTGCCATTTCTCTGTTCGGTAGTCGCGGGCCAAGACTGGTTGTCCTACATTGAAGCTCCTTGTCGGCTTCTCATTGATGTGCTGGAATTGCTTATTCTCAACATTTCTTCGCACATTTGGTCTGAGTAAATCCAGACGAGATCTCAACCTTCAGTTAAAGAACATCATGGCCGGGGTCTGGTTGGTAACTGCATGTGTCGCATTTCTGTAGGCTAACAGGAAATTGTCCACCTTATACTGCAGTGGAATGTCATCATCGCACATGGCCCTTACTGCCTTTTTAAAGGTTTATACGAACCTCTCAGCCAATCCATTTGTGGCTAGATGATACAGGACGGCTGTGTAATGCCTTACCCCATTCCTTCTCATAAATTTCCGAAACTCTTCGGACACAAACTGTGGTCCGTTATCAGAGCAAATCTGCTCTGGCAAGCCGTTCCTGGCAAATATGGTACCCCCGTCTGCAGTAGGGTGTTCAGTGAGTGTAATACTGTAGAGAAATAATAATAATATAATAATAATAATCAACTTTATTGTCATTGTTGGTGCACAAGTGCAGTAAAACGAAATGTAGGCTTGCGGCTCCCGAGAGTGTACATTTTGATTAAGACATTTAACATTCAACATTCATTTGGCTTGTAATACATAACCATAAACATAATAAAGTGCATTGGCAGATGTGCAGGCTTTAGAGTTTATTTGTAGAGTTCAGTAGGATGACAGCCCTGGGAAAGAAGCTGTTCCTAAATCTGGTCGTTCGGGTGCGAATGCATCTGTAGCGTCTCCCAGATGGCAGGGGGGCGAACAAACTGTGGCTGGGGTGGGTAGGGTCTTATGGTAGTAGTTCACCAGCCCGAGGAACGACCTCAGTTGTGAAACATTTTCCGGTGCTGGAGCCTTGACTACTGCCTCAATCTTTTCAGGGGACTTATGTAACCCCTCTTCATCAATAACGTGGCCACAATACGAGATCTGCTTCTGGAAAAACTCGCATTTGTGGCGATTAGCTCGTAGCCCATATCCCTTCAATCTAGTGAGCACCTGCTCCAGGTTGGCGAGGTGATCACTGTCATTTTCGCCCGTGACCAGGATGTCGTCCAAATAACACTGGGTCCCTGGAATCCCTTGCAGGGCTTGATCCATTGCCCTTTGCCAAATAGCCGGAGCTGATGCTACCCCGAACACCAGCCGGTTGTATTGGTAGAGACCTTTGTGAGTGTTGATCGTGAGGTATTGTTTCGAGGCTTCTTCTACCTCCATTTGCAGGTACGTCTGGGCCAGATCAATCTTAGTGAAGCGTTTTCCTCCAGATAGCGAGGCGAAAATATCTTCAATCCGCGGAAGCGGATATTGTACCGTGTGAAGGACTGGGTTCACTGTCACCTTAAAGTCCCCACAGATGCGAACCTTCTTTGGTTACCCAGGCGTATTACTCAACGACCTCTTCATTACAGGAACGATGGGTGTAGCCCACTCGCTCCAGTCCACTTTGGACAGTACTCCTGAACGTTCCAAACCTTCCAGCTCTGCTTCGACAGCTGGGCGGATCGCATAAGGCACCGGTCTGGCCTTAAAAACTTTGGGCTTGCATTTTCCTCTATTTTAATCATCGCTGTTATGCCTTTTAGTGTTCCGAGTCCCTCCTGGAACACTTCTTGTGCGTCAGTTAGCATTTTTGACAGTCGTCCAGGTGTGACGTCGTCATCCTTTTTGGCCTCTACCGTCAGTGCCTGTATGGAATGCCAATCTAATTGTATCTTCCGGATCCATTCACGTCCTAGTAGTGGTGGTCCTCCATCTGGCAATACATATAGGTCCATTTTTGGTATTTCCTGGCCGTTGTATATCACGTTCACCCTTATTTTTCCTTTGGGGTATACTTTTTGCCCGTGTACGTCTTCAAGACAATCTCTGTGGCTCTCAAGGGTATATGTGAGAATAGCCGCTTGTAGTCCCTTCGGTTTATGACTGTTAGGGCTGATCCTGTGTCCAATTCCATTTTCACTTGGACTCCGTCTATCTTGAGCGTGACCCAGATAGTCCGGTGATCCTCCATTTTGATTACATTATGTAGTTTCAGACAACCCAGCTCCTTGCTTCCGGAGTCTGTATCACTTTTCTGTTCATCTGAACTACTCTTCGTCACCTTATGTACCTTTTTGTACTTCCCCTGTAGAGATTTCTTGCTGCTGGTTTTCTTCCCCGACCTGCAGACTCTTGCTATGTGTCCTGCTTTTCCACACTGTCTGCACACTTGGTCCTTGAACCAACAATCCTTCTGGTCATGTGTTGTTCTGCCGCAGCGATAACACTTCACTGCTCCATATGACATTTCATTTGTGCCATATTCTTGCGGTCTCCGTTGTATCTCTGCAGCGCCCCGTGCGGCTGCTTCGTGTGATACTGCCATGCTGAAAGCCTTTTCCAGCATAAGATCCTTTTCTGATAGAAGCCGTTTCTGGGTTCCTTCACTTTGAAGCCCACACACAAACTTGTCCCTTAACGTATCTGCTAGTCCCGTTCCAAACTGGCAGTGTTTCGATAGCTTGCGCAGTTCCGTTAGATACTCAGCATTACTTTCGTCTTTATGCTGGTTCCTTTGATGAAACTTAAATCTTTCTGCTATCAGCAGCGGTGTGGGGTTTAAGTGGTCCTGTAGGATTGACACTATGCTTTCAAAGTCCTTATCCACTGGCTTCTCTGGGGTTACTAGGTTTCGCAGTAAGCCATACGTTTTTGCACCCATGGAATTCAACAACACCAGTGCTTTCCTGGCATCTGGCACTTCATTCGCCTTGCAGTACACTTCAATACATTCTACATATGTCGCCCAATCTTCGACTTCATTGTCGAACGCTGTGACACTGCCATTCTGCGGCATCCCTGGGTGTGGTTAGACTGGCTAAAAATGGCATCTCCCGTGCTCTCCCTTCTTCTCCACTGCAGCTCCAAAAATGGCATCTCCCACGCTCTCCCTTCTTCTCTGCTGCGGCTTAAATGGCGTCTCCCGCGCTCTCCCTTTTTTTTTCCGCGGACGCTGCTCAGCCTTTGAGCACTGGCTGCACTCTGCGCATTCTCCTGTGCGCCTCTCTCGTTGCCGCCGCTCGGTCCTGAACCCCGGTTGTGCTTTACCCTCTCTCTCTCTTATTGTTTTCCGTCGACGCCGTTCGGTCTTCAACCCCCGGCTGCGCCCTGTGCGCTTTACCCTCTCTCTTACCCCGTCAACGCTGCTCGGCCTTTTCTGTGCCGTTGGTCGGCTCCAGCCTCCGCTGTCCGGGAAGGGTCTGCGCTGTACCTGTTGCCAGCCTGTTGCTGGATTGTCGTGGCTGGAGAACCAAGTCCAGCTCTCAACAGCCTCCCCTGCGATGCTCACTCTCTGCCGGATGACTGGGCGGTTGCTCGTGGTCGACGCCCGTGCTTCTGGCCTCAACTTCTTCCACTGTCCTCCAGGAGCGAATCCTTGGGGGGAAATGCAGAGTTGCAGGTAGGTTCGAATCGACCTCGTCACCACTATTAAATCCGTAAGTCTTAAGGTATGGTGTTCTTCAATAAATAGACGGAGACTGCAGATCAACAATCAACAGGTGTTTATTGAATGAGGGTAGTCTAAAAACTAACAGTACAGATGCCTGCTCAGGGCTTATAAACAGGTGTGGTCACTGCCGGTACTACAGTATACAGGAGCTGTAAAAGTAGTTCTCTCTTAAAGGTACATACACTACACGCACCACTGTCTGTCATATCGCATACCGTCGCCGATGCTCCTACCTGGCTCGCCATTTCTGTAGGGGGTTTTGGTTTGGGGTTTTTGTCTGGTCAGTCAGTCGAGTGCCTGAGCTGCCTCAGCCCTGTGCGGTTCGAACCGCTTCCCCCTTTTTAGTTCTGAGCACCGGACTTATTTACGAGTAGCGATATAGACAAACTAGACCAGTTGTTTGGTGCAAAGAAAACCAATGTTTATTAAAATAGAGAAATATCTACTATACAGAGAAAATCACTATGGATGCAACACAATTACACTTAGCGGGGGAGGAGAAATGGACACATCAAGGGAAAATGACTAAAATGACAATTTTAGCAATCCCCTTAACTCCCACCCTTTACACCTATCTAGGTTATCTTGTGATGGGCCAGAAAATTGATGCTCACCAGTCTAGGATGTTGGAACGCCTGCTCCGTACCCCGTTACCTGCGATGTCTTTAGGTTTTCACCGCCCCAGAGCAGAGATACCCCAGTAATTCAAACCTAACTGCGGGTGTCCTACTTCCCTGGACGGACTCTTCGTCAACGATCCTCTTGTTGGGTTGATAATACGGCAGGGCACTGGAGGCGAGGCGAGAGAGAGAGAGAGAGATGGCTTCCCGAGGGACTAGTTATACCCCTCCTGGGAGTCCTTATCTCACGCCAGATCAGCTTGTTCCTTTTTCTGACCTGGACCTGTTGAAGCTTATACAAAGGAAACCGATCTGGGCCCATCGACCTGGATGGCCGGTTAATCGGTTTTAAACGTCTCATAAGTGCTCCCCTTTGTCCATCTGGTTTTGTGATGGGGCCATCCCAGTTTGAATGCCCCATTGATCGCTTGCAAACAGTGCTGATGTCCTCTAACAAAGGTCTGAACGCAGCTATTACATATTGATTGACTGTGCAAACGGCCTTGATGGGTTTTAATCAGAGGCCCGAATGCCACTGGTTTGCTTCTCATGCATAAATGCAGAAGGTTTGTCTGCCTTCTAATTTCTGGAAAGTTCCTTCTTTGTCAGCCCAAACTGAAGCTTACAGGCCTTGGCCATGAGGTTGACCACAGCCATCTTGTTGAGCCCTGGAGCCCTGGATTTTAAACTCAGTCCAGCCAGGGTTTCTCCAATAAGCCAAAAGTAAATCTTTGGGGAAGGCATGAAATTTGCAAATCCTTTCACAAAGTTATGCAGCATGCAGCAAACTATTATGATGATTTGGGACATGTTGTGGGCTATATTGCAGCATGCCATCAGACCTCTCCAGGCAGTAGAATCTTTGCTTCAGCAGTCCAATGGTCTACTCAGTGAGGGCTGTACTGGAGGCATAGCTCTGGTTGGAGCGCAGTTTGGCTGGTGTGCGTGGGTTCCTCAGAGGACCCAAGAGCCATGTGTGCAGGGGGTAGCCCTTTTCACAAAGCAGCCACTCTCTTACTTAATGTGCAGCATCATAGATTGGGGTGTGCGGGGTGTTTGGAGGACATGCGCAGTATGGAGGCATCATAGAGCTTCCAGGATAACAGGCACAGATCTACATGATGTGCTGCTGGTCATCATGCAGCAGTTGGACATTCATAGAGTGGAAGCTCTTGAGATTCATTTTGGCATAATGGTCTTCCAAGGGAGTTTGGAGGTTGATGTTTGCAGTCAATGATGCCCTGGACCTGGGAGCTTGGTGCCGGGTTTGAGATCCCGGTCTTCAAACACTCTCTTCCTCAGGCGACCGAAGGCTGCACTGGCACACTGAAGGTGGTGTTAGACTTTGTCATCGATGTCTGCCCTTGTTGACAGTCAGCTCCCGAGGTATGGAAAGTGGTTCACGTTGTCCAAAGCCTTGTCGTGGATTTTGATAACCGGGGGGCAGTACTGTGTGGCGGGGGCAGGTTGGTAGAGGACCTTTGTCTTACGGATGCTTAGTGTAAGGCCCATGCTCTCGTACACTTCGGTGAATGTGTTGACAATGGTTTGGAGTTCGACCTCCGAGTGTGCGCAGAAGCAAGCGTCGTCTGCATACTGTAATTCGATGACAGGGGATGGGATGACTTTTGGATCTGGACTGGAAACGACGGAGGTTGAACAGTTTCCCATTAGTTCTGTAAGTTAGCTCCACTCCAGCAGGGAGCTTACTGAGGGGGAGATGGAGTAGTGATACCCACCCTCCTGTATGCCTCAGAGACATGGACCATGTACAGCAGGCACCTCAAAGCACGGGAGAGGTACCACCAACGCTGCCTCTGCAAGATCCTGCAAATCCATTGGCAGGATAGGTGCACAAACGTCAGTGTTCTCGCTCATGCCAACATCCCCAGCATTGAAGCTTTGACCGCGCTCAATCAGCTCCGATGGACGGGTCACATCGTCCGCATGCCCGATACAAGACTCCCAAAACAAGTGCTCTACTCGGAGCTCTGACACGGCAAGAGAGCCCCAGGTGGGCAGAGGAAACGCTTCAAGGACACCCTCAAAGCCTCCTTGAAAAAGTGCAATATCCCCACCGACACCTGGGAATCCCTGGCCCAAGACCGCAAAACGTGGAGGAGAAGCATCCGGGAAGGCGCCGACCAGCTCGAGTCTCTTCGCCGGGAGCAAGCAGAAGCCAAGCGCAGGCAGCGCAAGCAGTGCACGTCAACCCAAGCACCCCACCCACCCGCCCCTTCAACCACCGTCTGCCCCACCTGTGACAGAGACTGTAGGTCCCGCATTGGGCTCATCAGTCACCTGAGAACTCATTTTTTATGTGGAAGCAAGTCATCCTCGGTTCCGAGGGACTGCCTAAGAAGAGAGAAGAGGACCTGGGAGAAGCCTGCAATGTGCGCAAACCCCAGAGCCTCATCCTGCCTATGTGGAAAGTGAGGAATTTGTTTTTTCTGATGTTACAAAAATCTCCTTTTGCAGCCTAGAAGGAAGTTAAAGGCAGCAGTTACTTTCACTACCACAGGCAATGCTGTGCTCGCTCTGGCAGTACTGGAAGAAGTGAAACAACTCTGTCACAGCCTCCTTAGACACTGCTTCTCTGAGAACTGTGAGTATGATGTTCTGGGCCTCTAAACTCTGGGATGGTAAGGATTCCTGCAAGCTCTCCTACTTCTGCTTGCTCTCCCTGCATCTGCCACCCTGCATTCTCCTTTTTGCTGCTCCTGCTCCTCCTCGTCTTCTTCTTCCTCCTCCAACCACACTGAAACTCCAAGTAGGACCCACATGAATGTCAAATGTTGGAAATATTGTACAGGGCCTACCAGCAGGTGTAAATGTTCTAAGTAGCCAAAAAAGCACTTACATACCAAAAGCATTTGCCTGAGAGCAGCGGAGGATTCCTTTAAATATCTCTGAAAATGTCTGTCTGTCTTGTGCCACCCGTGGTTTATGGGCGGTTGTGGAATCGTCGATAGCAACGCTGGTGACAATGAAAATAGCGCTTGGGTCCTGAAACCAGGGCCGGACCCCAATTTGCATATGAATATTCAGTTCCCACCTGTTTTGAGTGGGAGTGCTAACCACCTAAACTGCTTGAAAATCACTTTGGGTAGGCCTTGGGCGCAAAATCAGAGCAAATGTTTTTCTTCAAATTTTGTAACCGCAAACGTCCCATTCCCGCCCGTAAAGTGGAACAAAAATTGCCCTCGATAAGTGGGAGTGGTATCCCCGGGTCACACACATCGCTCTCTCACAGGCAGTTACATAGGCAGAAGGCTCGGAGCAGGATATTAAACCACTCTCACAACCAGAGTTTATTCGTGTCCAAGGGAGACCAAGGGAAATAACGGGGGGCGGGGGGGGGGAGGTAACGAGGGAAATGATGCTAGAATTTTAGTTTTAACAGGACTGTTATTTGAAGGAGGAAACTCAAGTAGAAGACCATTATAGGAAAAGCCTTCATTTTTAATTAACAATTAAATGAATTCAAGTTAACCCATTTTAAGAAATAGTTATTGTTAAATACTGATAAGAATAGACAGGATACATGATTAAAAGGTTTAAATTATCAGAGCCATAAAGAAAACAAATACCCCAAAAAGTGTTGGTTGGATTTTAGAAAATAAAATAACCTGATCTAAGTTGTTCCAGAGGGAGAGTTTCACTATAAAGCCAAGCATCTATTGTACAAGGCTCTGAAAAACTTCCATTCTGAATCTGGCAAAGTACAACACTACTTCACCACCCAGTGGCACAGAGCCTGACAATGTTGCATCAGCAACAAGGACTTATTATTCAACCTCAGAAATCTTAAGGGAGCTCGCTGTTGTGAGCAGAATGAGTAAAGCCTTCCACAGTCATCACAGGAGTTTCTCTTTCCTGCTGGGGTTCATGGGTCCGCCCTTTCTGCCACATCAAGCATTCTGAGCAGAGTGGATGTAAAGCACACATTCCTGCAGATGCAGCGCAGCGAGTTTCTGAACCCAAGCATTATGAGCAGTCCAAGACAAACAACATTACCAAATCAAACTTAGAAAATCGGAATAGACACGGGGGGGGGGGGGGGGTTTATTTTGGAAAGCCCAGGAAACCTGGATGGTCATTTGGGTGCATACAGATTTCCAACCTACAGTGAATGCTGAACAGAAATAAAAAGTATCAGTCGTTACTGGAAAAGCATTTTTAGCTGTCAGATCAAATTGTATTTTATTTACAAGGAGCGCCATACATTCCACAGTAACTATATGTGTTTGATTAGTTTAAATGTCAAATAACTACAACCGAAAAGCCTCAGGAAATACAGAAGATATCGATGTTTTAAATGTGATCTACTTTCAGCGATAGTTTCTTGCCCCATTCCAATTTATCTAAATGCTCTTATTCATAGAATGGCTGGTAGCCAACCGCCAGGATGGAAAATGTATTGTTCTTTCCACTTTTAGGTGAAAAGCTGCTAAGTTGTCTCATCTGTCAACAAAAAAAAAATACACATTGCAGATTCTTCCACAATTACCCATGGGAATTATTTGGCTGTAATATCATTTAAAGCATCGGCCACTAGTCTTAAAATTTCAATAATCCTTTTCCAATTTTTTTTTAATAGATCTGGAAAGGAACACAAAATAAAATACAATGCAGATGGATCCCTTTGAATTCTGGACTTATTTCATCAAGATTTCTTCTTAGAATTTTAAATACGCAATTCTGATCATGCAGTATCCAACATGGCACAATGCTGAGCTTGTTATTAACTTTGAATGCAGGTATTCTTCCGTTAGTTACTGATATTTAATATTTCACCAAATTCTTACTAATTGCATGCTTCGTGTGTATTCCATTAAATAGATTTTACAATAAGAAACTTTACTGTTTATCTAAGAAGCTAGGAAAATGTAAACAATGCAAACTGAATAGCAGCTGGGTTGGAATGTTTTACAGAGAGAACAAACAACAACTCGCATTTATATAGTGCCTTTAACGTAGTAAAATGTCCCAAGGCGCGTCACAGGAACGTTATCAAACAGAATTTGACACCAAGCCACAGAAGGAGATAATAGGATAGATGACCAAAAGGTTTGGTCAAAGAAGTAGGTTTCAAGAAGCATCTTAAAGGGTGAGAGAGAGGTAGAGAGGCAAAGAGATTTAGGGAGGGAATTCCAGAGCTTAGGGCCAAGGCAGCTGAAGACACAGCCACCAATGGTGGAGCGATGAAAGATCGGGGATGCACAAGAGGCCAGAATTGGAGGAGAGCAGAGGGCAGTGGTTGAAAGTCTATTACAAGGTTTAACATTCTCAGGGTGGCTATGCAAACTTTACGTTCCATCTTCCAATCCCCAGCAAATGTTAAAGGTATGAACACACTCCATAATTTCTCTTTTTTTTTTGAAGATTCGTTATTTTACTCCGAGGTACAATTGTCTATGTTCACCTATTTCATGACCACTGCTTGGCAACGTTCCCTCTAAGCTGCGTGGCCGCACGAAGCACACCGGTCCCACGCAGCCCGAGAATGGCTTTTTCAATGTGAAATTTTGCGCATGCGCGAAACTTTGAATGGGCCCGCGCAGCCCGTTAAAGGGACCGCGCACCCCAAAAAAAAAATTAAGGGGTACATTGCTGCCTGGGCTGTTTTACAACATATGGTGTTGGACAAGGAGTCACCCAACAGGAAGACGGGATTTAACCAAGAAGTAAGAACGCTGGTGCGAGCCTCGCTGACGGCGAACATAGGTCAGGGAATCGAAGCTGTGGTTTTATAGCCCTATGTCTGGCCCATGCTTGCAACTTGCAATTGTGCCAGCAGCAGAGGCTCAACGAATAACTGCTACAGTCTACTGATTTGTTAATATAGCTCAACATTATGTTTGCCTTGCGTGGCAGGGGCTGGACAACCGCTACAGGATGTGCAGAGTCATGTCATTATTTGGTTTCCTTTTTCCTTTATGGTAAGTTCTTTATTAGTTGTGCCCCTTTAAAAAGGGGGGCACATTTATTTGGTTTTTAGTTGATGACACTGGACAACCCAGTGTCTCCTTATTGGTTATTTCAGAAAGGGCAATGACTGATAAGCAATGTGCCTTTAAAAAAAATTTTGGGTGTGCAGTCCATTCAAAATACCGCGCATGCGCAGTTTTTCCTATTTAAAAGCCAGTGAGCCGGCCGCGCTACTTAAAGGGAACATTGCTGAGAAGTGTTGAGTCTGCTGTGACTCCCAGATCTCTTTCAGACTATCCCCTGTCTAATTCAACAGCATTCATTAAGTATGCCTGGCATATTATTTTCTAATGTGCAACACCGTGTGCCTGTCTGTATTGAATTTCATCTGCCAAAGTTCTGTCCAACTGTAAATTTTGTCCAGACCCTCTGTAGTCCCCTGACTGCTTCATCAGGGTCTACTGCTCCCTTCCCCCAACAAAGTTTAGCATCATCTGCAATTCTAACCAACTTGCATTGAGTTTTTAAATCTAGGTAGTTTATGTAATTAAAAACAGTCGAGGTCCAGCACTGATCTCTGGCGCCTTCCACTCAGGTGGTCTCCCAAGCCCAACATCAATCCCCTAACAAGTACCTTCGGCTGCTTCTCTTTCAGTCAGTTTCTTATCTACCTTCAAGTTCTAATGAATGCCCCTTAGTTGTGTAGCAGTCTTTCATTGAAGACTTTTTGGAAGTCTCGGTACATTACATCATATATGAAGAAGCTTAGTCAGGTGAGATCTTGCCTTTTTGAAACCATGTTGGCTGCCATTTGGTTGTAGAATTTCCTGTTATGAGAGCGAAACTATTAGTGTCTTCTTTATTGAATACATCCAAGTAATCATATTTAGTATGTCAACTATTTTAGTCCATCCTCAATTTAAATTCTGTGTGCAGCATATGTAATCCAGATTCTTCTCGATAACCCTCTTACTATTTAAATACTGGAAACATATCTTCCTGTTGTAGCCAGAGCAGCTCCAGCAATGGCTTCTATCCCCATCCCTGTACCGTTACCCCTGGAGTCCCCCAAGGATCGATCCTTGGCCCCCTCCTCTTCCTCATCTACTTGTCGCCATCTCTGAAAACATGGGGCCTGCTTTCACCTGTACGTCGACAACACCCATCTCTAACTGTCCACTTGTTTTGACCCCCTCCACTGCCTCTGTGCTGTCTCCTGTTTTGATGGAGCCACAATTTCCTGCAGTTAACTATTGGGATGACAAACGCCGTATGCTTGCCATTGATTCCAACCCCTTCCAAGCATCTGTCGCAGGTTGAACCAGACTGTTTGCAACCTCAGCAACATATTCAATCCTGAGCTGTGCTACCAACCATATATTCACTCCATCACAAAGACCGCCTATTTCCATCTTCATTATATCACCCCCCTCCACCCTTGCATCAGCCCATCTAATTCTGAAATTCTGGGCCATGCCTTTGTCACCTCCAATGCAATCCTGGAAGGCCTTCCACCCTCCATGCACTGTAAACTACAGCTCATCCAAAACTCTACTGCCTATATCCCTTCCCGCGCCAAGTGGCACTCATCCATCACTCATGTCTTTGCTGACCTACATTGGTTCCCAGTCCCCAAATGCCTCCAGCAGTAACCTTCATCGACCCTACAAACACCTAATAACTCTCTGTTCCTCCAACTCTGGCCTCATGCACCCCCTGCCTTCACTCCACCATTGGCAGCCATGCTGCACTTCAGCCGTCTAGGCCCATGCTCCAGAAGGTCCTCACTAATCCCTTCTGCCTCTCCATCTTTATTTCCTTCTTTAAGACCCTCTTTAAAACCCACCTCTTTGACCAAGCTTTGTGTCACCACTCCTCATATTTCCTTCGCTAACTCAGTGTTCATTTATGGCTGATTATAACTCTGTGAAGCACTTTTTCCTCCACATTAAAGGTGCTATATAAATGCAAGTTATTGTTTGATTTGTACTGCTATGAAGAAAAAATACTTTTCCTTATGGAATTTTATCCATTTGAAAGGCTTCAAACCCAAAATAGTTTTTCAGGAGTTCCTAAACTTCCCAATGATTAACAAAGTAGAGGCTTCGACAGTTTTCAACTGAACCACATAAAGTTGCAAAAATAGTGGCAGCCAGAAAAGAAATTATTAAACTTACCATCATCATGCCTTAATTTAAAATGTCTGAAGCCAAATACTGATGCCATTATTGTACACTCAGTGACTCCTATGATCTTATGGGCAACAGATGACCAATTATATCTCAAAGCATTTGCTTTACTATTGCACCCTTGAGCTAGGCTCACTAATAGAATCTGGAGGGATGGTTTGATTTATCTGAAAAATGGAAACAGTTTCAGTTTTTCAAAAACACTGCATCCTGCACTGTATGACATCAATGGGAAAACACTGCATATTGTATTGTCCATTCATTCAAGACCACAACCCACTGATATAAATTAACAGGAAATAATGAAAACTGATTTCTCACATGGGACAGCTTTTCAGTCAGTTATGTTTAACACTTTGGCTGGACAGTAGACATATCCGATGGTAAGATATATATAGACAGAGAGTTCTCTTTATAAGTTCCAACATTGCTTAATTAAGCTAGGCTTGCATTCAATAACCCAACAGTGCATTTTATCACAACTTATATTAGTACCGATGCCATACAATCATTGTTTGCTTTCCTCTTGAAAGCATTTTCTGTAATGACCTCAATTCATTTGGGGTCATGACCATCCCTGCCATTTTAAAACGGCAATTCTTCATACATTGAGTCTGAAACTATATCAAGACCTTAGAGAAATCAAACCAAACAGCTGATAATGGGTTTTTTTCAGTAGTAACCTTCTAATCCTTCAGATCAGACCATTTCCTGGTGGCACCGTGGTTTGGTTTAATTATTCTTCTGTTTATGTATCTCTTGTCTACCATCCATCGTTCTTGGGTTTTCGCAATGATCCTATACTGAAAAACAATTATCTGGCTACGACCAATTTTGTTTTCTCCCTAAATGGCCTTTGTGTGATGTTGGATTGTATTTAACAGAAAATAGTCACAAGGACCTCTAAATTTAACCAGCTTAAGTAACTTCCCACTGCAGTTGCAATTTATTTCAAAAATTGAATCTGCCAAATGCCATTTATGTTTACGTAGAATATAAATTGAACAATCCTAAAACCAATGGCTGCGCTTTTACAAACCTCGACGGGTCACATCGGTGGTGGGTCCCAATCCCGCCGCTGGCTCCATCCCGGGCTCTGAAATGACTTTCCCTTGATTGGGCTTGTTAAGCCCGCCCAGCACATTTCCCGACCAATTAGAGGAAGCGGGTCTGGTGACGTTATTTGATGACGTGTCATCAGCCGATTTCCTTAAAGGGACCATGGCCAAATTTATTTTGACATTTGTGCTGTCAGTGTTCTAGAGCATTGAGGTGCTGCAAACACTGACAAGCGCTGAACAGAGATGCAGGGCTGCACCCAGGCTCTCCCATGACTCCCTCCATATGCTTATTGAGGGAGTCACAGCACACAGGGAGGTCCTCTTCCCTTCCAATGGGCGGAAGAGACCTCCCCAGGAGATCAACACAGCCGCGTTGCACACTGCAGAGGAGGGCACAAGCAGGGATATCGTCAGGAGAACCTGGGTGCAGTGCCGCAAACCTTTCAATGATCTCAGTAGATCACGAAAGGTTAGTGCAAAGTCACACTCAACCTCATCCTGCTGTGCCTTTCATCACATCCTCATCACTCTGCCTTCACGACCCTACTCCTGTTCATCCTTACTCACACTAATATACCTTGCACCTCCACCCATCCCTGGCCTCCCGGGCAGCAATGTGGTCGGGTGCTGATGCCCTGTGTCCTGTGCAGCATCAGTTGATTACGGAGAAGGTGGTGGTATTGTTGGTGCTGCTAATGTTGGGGCTGAATATGGTGGGATTCTGAGGACCAAGGTGAGAAAGTTTCAAGGGCACCCATGCTGATGGAATAGATGGCAGGTGAAGTAGAGATGACAGAAGCGATTTGTCAATGATGGGAGAGGTACAGATAGACTACCTTTTATCCGAACGTCCGAAAACCGAAACCCTCTAAAAACCGAAGGTCTTTTCGTTCAGCGTAAGTCATGCGCACGACATGACCAGAGTGGCACACGACCCCCCGCGGACCCCCGCCGACCCCCCCGCTGACCCCGACCCCCGCCGACCCCCCCGCGGACCCCCGCCGACCCCGACGCCCGCGGATCCCCGCCGACTTACGCTGAGCAGAGGGTCAGCGTAAGTCGTGCGCACGACCCCCCGCTGACCCCCCCGCGGAACCACCTGACTCTCTTCCAAAGGCTCGAAAGCAACGAGAGCTCTGAGCCCGCGACGGTGCCGGCCCCTGTTCCGACCGAGCACGACGACCTGTTGGTGGAAATGCGGAACTTCATTGCATTCCAGGCTAGCAGCGACGGACAAGCCACGACTGCAGACCCCCCCGCGGACCCTCGCCGACCCCCCCCCGCGGACCCCCGCCGACCCCCCCGCGGACCGCCACCGACGCCGACCCCCCCCCGCCGACCCGACCCCCGCGCGGACCCCTGCCGACCCCGACCCCCGCCGACACCCCCGCCGACCCCCGCCGACCCCCCCCGCGGACCCCCGCCGACCCACCTTCCGAAATCCAAAATTTTCCGAAAACCAAAACACGGCTGGTCCCGAGGTTTTCGGATAAAGGATAGTCTACCTGTAATGAGGTCAGACTGGATGGAGACTTGTGTAAAGACTTGAAGCATCCTGAATCATAGTGGAAATGCAGTTTAGAGAAGCTAGTGGTTAAGGGAACATGTTTCAATCAGCTGGGAGCTTTGACTTGACTTTTGAAGCTGTCAACTCATCAGCTGATTCAATGGCCACTGACCTCCCACCTCAGCTTCACAGACGAGGTCTAGGCACAGCGGGAAACTGGTGGGCGACCTGTCCAATCCAAAAAGTTGGGAAAAAAACATTGATAAGTGGCTGTAAACAAGACACTAAGGCCTAGAAATTCAGCTTGGGGCGCCCAGCTCACCTGGGCGCCGGAATTACCGCTGCGCGCGGAACCACTTGCGCCAGCGGGATATTCAGTTTCAGCGCCCCAAGTGGAAGCCGGCCGCTAAACAAGGGTTTCGGCGCCCCGCTTGGGGCGCTGAAACTGAATATCGGCGCGCAAAATGCCGCAGCGCCACCCGCTGCAGCACGGCAGCCTGCGGTACTGCAGGCCTTCCTCCCACTCTTAACGGGGAGGTGCCTGCAACAGCGCGATCCCCACTCGCGAGTGCCGGCAAATGAGCCCGGCACCAAGGAGAAGTGCCGGCCTCTCGGGAAACAGCCGGCAATGCCGTGGGGGGGGGGGGGTGTAGGAGGCCGGGGACGGAGGTGCAGGCAGGCGGCCGCCGAAAAAGCGGCCGGCCGCACCTCCACCTTAACTCGCCCCACTACCGCCACAGGTAGGCCCCTGTGTACTGGTCGCTGTTTGCGGCCGGCGCGGAGGAGGCGGCAGCGACCAAATATGGCCAGCGGGGCGATAGCGGGGCGCTGCGCACACCGATGACATCATCGGTGGCGGCGCAGCGCTACAGGCTAACGCCGCCATTAGCGCCCCGCTAAATATCGCGGTGGTTGTGGCCAGAGGCGCAAAAGCCCTCTTTGGGCGCAAACTGGTGGCGCAGGCCACTGAATTTCTAGGCCTAATGATTTTATTTGCCTCCCCCGCCACTGCGTGTTGGGGCTGCTCAGCGCTGACAGACCCGACATTTGGTAAAGGCGTGTGGTGGCGGGTTCACAGCCGGGTCCCGACCCACTGGGGGAAAAAACACTTTGCCACCCAACCCGCCACCGATCACGCCCACAATAAATCTAATTAATTCCTAATGCAGCATATTAAATAATTGAATAACGAAAGCAATAAACATCAGATTATACAAATCCTAGAAGCTTTAGAAGCATATCTTTCTTTTTCAATACCTTACTCGGTATCATCGTTATGGAACAGTTCTGGTACAACTGTGGGAATTGAAGAAGCCTCCCATCAGTTACTTGGTTGTGAAGTTACAAATTAATTGATATGTTACTGTAAAATAGATTTAACAAGCTGCCATTGTATTCAGCAGTGATCTAATCTATAAAATTCAAAAAACAGGACTGACTTTCTTTTCTGTCCAATGTTAGCTAAATTCCTGCAAGACTTCCTCAACTGTAACCAACCACCCTCATGTTCAGCTTATAAGAGGTACCTCAGTTGCAAGGCAAGGCAGCCAAAGTTAAAATTTTTACAACATGCCTGTGAATATTTTCCCAGTAAAAACAATGCTGAGTATTAACAGACCAGGAAAATGGTGCATTTAACCAGGCAGAATGGGTTCTTCAGACAAATAAGCAATGCTATTTTGCTTTTCTTCCCTATCTTTTTTTCCATTTGTTTATGGGATGTGGGCGTCGCTGGCAAGGCCAGCATTTATTGCCCATCCCTAGTTGCCTGCCTTCTTGAACCCCTGCAGCCCGTACGGTGAAGGTACTCCCACAGTGCTGTTAGGGAGGGAGTTCCAGGATTTTTACCCAATGATGATGAAGGAATGGCGATATACTTTTAAGTCAGGATGGTGTGTGACTTGGAGGGGAACTTGGAGGTGGTGGTGTTCCCATGCGCCTGCTGCCCTTGTCCTTCTAGGTGGAAGAGGTTGCAGGTTTGGGAGGTGCTGCAGTGCATCTTGTAGATGGTACACACTGCAGCCACGGTACGCCGGTGGTGGAGGGAGTGAATGTTTAAGGTGGTGGATGGGGTGCCAATCAACGGGCTGCTTTGTCCTGGATGGTGTTGAGCTTCTTGAGTATTGTTGCAGCTGCACTCATCCAGGCAAGTGGAGAGTATTCCATCACACTCCTTACTTGTGACTTGTAGATGGTGGAAAGGCTTTGGGGAGTCAGGAGGTGAGACACTCGCCACAAAATACCCAGCCTCTGACCTGCTCTTGTTGCCACAGTATTTATGTGGCTGGTCCAGTTAAGTTTCTGGTCAATGGTGACCCCCAGGATGTTGATGGTGGGGGATTCGGCAATGGTAATGCCATTGAATTTCAAGGAGAGGTGGTTAAACTCTCGCTTGTTGGAGATAGTCATTGCCTGGCACTTCTGTGGCACGAATGTTACCTGCCACTTATCAGCCCAAGCCTGAATGTCGTCCAGGTCTTGTTGCATGCTGGCATGGACTGCTTCATTATCTAAGGAGTTGTGAATGGCGCTGAACACTGTGCAGTCATCAGCGAACATCCCCATTTCTGACCTTATATTGGAGGAAAAGTCAGTGATGAAGCAGCTGAAGATGGTTGGGCCTAGGACACTGCCCTGAGGAACTCCTGCAGTGATATCCTGGGACTGTGATGATTGACCTTCAATCACCACAACCATCTTCCTTTGTGCTAGGTATGACTCCAGCCAGTGGAGAGTTTTCCCCCTTATTCCCATTGACTTCAGTTTTACTAGGGCTCCTTGATGCCACACTCAGTCAAATGCTGCCTTGATGTTAAGGGCAGTCACTCTCACCTCACCTCTGGAATTTAGCTCCTTTGTCCATGTTTGGACCAAGGCTGTAATGAGGTCGGGAGCCGAGTGGTCCTGACAGAACTCAAACTGGGCACCAGTGAGCAGGTTATTGGTGAGTAAGTGCCACTTGATAGCACTGTCGATGACACCTTCCATCACTTTGCTGATGATTGAGAGTAGGCTGATGGGGCGGTAATTGGCCCAGTTGGATTCGTCCTGCTTTTTGTGGACAGGACATACCTGGGCAGTTTTCCACATTGTCGGATAGATGCCAGTGTTGTAGCTGTACTGGAACAGCTTGGCTAGAGGCACAGCTAGTTCTGGAGCACAAGTCTTCAGCACGATAGCTGGGATGTTGTCGTGGCCCATAGCCTTTGCTGTATCCAGTGCGCTCAGCCGTTTCTTGATGTCACGTGGAGTGAACCAAATTGGCTGAAGACTGGCTTCTGTGATGGTGGCAACCTCGGGAGCAGGCCGATATGGATCATCCACTCGGCACTTCTGGCTGAAGATGGTTGCAAATGCTTCAGTCTTGCCTTTTGCACTCACGTGCTGGGCTTCACCATCATTGAGGATGGGGATATTCATGAAGCCGCCTCCTCCCGTTAGTTGTTTAATGGTCCACCACCATTCACGACTGGATGTGGCAGGACTGCAGAGCTTTGATCTGATCCGTTGATTGCGGGGTCTCTTAGCCCTGTCTGTAGTATGCTGCTTCCGCTTTTTAGCATACATGTAGTCCTGTGTTGCAGCTTCCCCAGGTTGGCAGCTCATTTTTAGGTACGCCTGGTGCTGCTCCTTGCATGCTTTTCTACACTCCTTATTCAACCAGGGTTGGTCCCCTGGCTTGATGGTAATGGTAGAGTGAGGGATATGCCAGTCCATGAGGTTACAGATTGTGGTGGAATACAATTCTGCTGCTGCTGATGGCCCACAGTGCCTCATGGATGCCCAGTTTTGAGCTGCTAGATCTGTTCTGAATCAATCCCATTTAGCACGGTGGTAGTGCCACACAACATGATGGAGGGTGTTCTCAGTGTGAAGACGGGACTTCGTCTCCACAATGAATGTGCAGTTGTCACTGCTACCAATACTATCATGGACAGATGCATCTGCGATAGGTAGATTGGTGAGGACGAGGTCAAGTAGGTTTTTCCCTCGTGTTGGTTCTCTCACCACCTGTTGCAGGCCCAGACTGGCAGTTATGTCCTTCAGGACTCAGCCAGCAGTGGTGCTACCAAGCCACTATTGGTGATGGACTTTGAAGTCCCCCAACCCAGAGTACATTCTGTGCACTTGCTACTCTCAGTGCTTCTTCCAAATAGTGTTCAACATGGAGGAGTATTGATTGATCAGCTGAGGGAGGGCGATAGGTGATTTCCTTGCCCACACTTGACCTGAAGCCATGAGATTTCATGGGGTCCGGAGTCAATATTGAGGACTCCCAGGGCCACTCCTTCCTGACTGTACCGCCACCCCTGGTGGGTCTGTCCTGTCGGTGTGACAGGACATACCCAGGGATAGTGATGGAGGAGTTGTTCCAATTTTGGCACAAGTGCCCAGATGTTGGTGAGGAGGATTTTGCAGGATTGACTGGGCTGGGTGTGCCATTGCCGTGTCTGTAGCCGGTGCCGGGTGGTCCGTCCGGTTTCATTCTTATTATGTTTCGTAGCGGTTAGTTACCACTGAGTGACTACAACTAGGTCATTTCAGAGGGCAGTTAAGAGTCAACCACATTGCTGCAGGTCTGGAGTCACATATAGGCCAGACCGGGTAATGACGGCAAATTTCCTTCCCTAAAGGACATTAGTGAACCAGATGGGTTTTTATGTCAATCCAATAGTTTCATGATCACTATTACTGATACTAGTAATTATTCCAGATTTATTTAATTAACTGAATTTAAATTCCCCAGCTGCCGTGGTGGGATTTGAACTCATATCTCTGGATCATTAGTCTAGATTACTAGCCCGGTGACATTACCACTACGCTACCGTTCCCTTTAAATGACATAGGGGGTAGAAATTTGTCTCACGCAGCAGCACAAAACGGGCCCATTAGACACAGCGTCTGATATTTAGTTCCATTGACTGCACTGGAACTGAATATCAGGCGCTACGAATAACGAGCGGTCCATCCGATACCGCCCATTTTGCGCCACCACCAGAGACGTATTTCTACCCCATAAACCCTTCTTGGAATATTGCACTTCTCAGTTGACTAGCCACATGCTGGGGAGGGAGAAGTAGGTAAAATAGGTCATCAGGATTTCTTTCAAGTTTGTACTTTCTTTCTTTGGGTTGTGGTAGTTCCAAGATGACACGCCTGATGATGGAAGCTCAGCAACAAATCTATCCTCCGTAGAAGTCTCAGTAATCAAATACCTGAACCGGGCAGGTCTGCAATACTTTAGGGTACTGTTGATTACTGACCAACCAGCTTGGCTCACTAATGGAATCTGAAGGAGTGGATCTGTTGCTGGGACCCAGGATTTTTCCCACTCAGGTCAAGAAGACCCTTCAACCCAATGTCCAACGGGTGAGGTGGTCCCAGGTGGACAAGCAGCAGGAAGGAGCCATGTGGTTCTAGCTGATTAAACTTCAGCAGTACCTCTCTGTGCATACTTGGGGCTCCCTCAGCCTTTGCTCTGCCAAACTGCATCTAAACTCTCGAAACTTGGATAAGTAAAGAAGATTTGCATTTATAAAGTGGCTTTTACTTCCTCAGGTCATCGGGTATAGTTTTTGTTATATTACAGCAAGTCCTCTTGGCAAGTTCAACAACCACCCTTAATGTTAAAATTATAAAATTCTGACAGGACTGGACAGACTAGATGCAGGAAGGATGTTCCCGATGGTCGGGGAGTCCAGATCCAGGGGTCACAGTCTAAGGATAAGGGGTAAGCCATTTAGGACTGAGATGAGGAGGAATTTCTTCACTACAGAAGGCAGTAGAGGCCAATTCATTAAATATATTCAAGAAGGAGTTGGATATATTTCTTAAGGCTAAAGGGATCAAGGGGTATGGGGAGAAAGCATGGACAGGGTACTGAATTTGGATGATCAGCCATGATAGCATTGAATGGCGGAGCAGGCTCGAGGGGCCAAATGGCCTACTCCTGCTCCTATCTTCTATGTTTCTATGTTTCTAAATTCTTTTCTCTGCAGTGAACCATTTGGCTCCAGCTGTTACTTCCATCAGTGGACTTTAGTGCCTAAACTCACCATGGGAGACAGGTTCCTCTGTTTGCTTGTGTAGCTAGATTGTAAACTCATTCTTCATGATTGGGATTACAATTGTGTTACAGATAGTCCAAAGAGCAAATCTCCCCCCATGTGTGTAAGGAATTTGATTATTATGTAACACTCAAATTAAAACAAGTGATCAGAGGACTGAAGCAAGCATCTCAGCAACAATGACAGATCTAATGTTTGAGTTTCTAGAATTGTTTCAAAGATACCTCTATACCAATCAAAATACATCAGATTTCAATTTTACCTCACTTCAAACTAATACAAGTTGAGCGTCCCAAATCCGGAGTTCCAGAATCTGGACTCCAGGACGATTGGTGGCAGGGGTCCGGAATCCGTAAAATGTTCCAGAATCCAAACACCCTGAGGGAGGCTTACCAAAAACCAGAAATAGCGCAACCTGGGCCCAGGCATTTCCGGACTCAGCACGTGTTTCTGATGTCCAAAGTCTGGAAATATTGCAACCTGGGCTCGGGCGTTTCCGGACTTCAGACATCAGAAACACGTGCCGAAGTCCAGTAAAACCCGAAAACCGGCTCTGCCTCGGTCCCGAGGTTGCCGGATTCGGGACGCTCAACCTGTACTACTATGTAACAACTACTAGGTTGTGAGGAAAAATGCACACATCCAAGTCTTTCAAATGCTGAGGTTTGATGAGATTCTTACAAATAATGGTGGGACCGGTGCACGTGAAAGACCTGCAAGACAATTTATCAGATAACAACACCCTTTAAATAAATATTTCTCAAGTTTGTCAAAATAGTTTAGGCAGGTGATGGGCTGGAGAAGGGCAATCCTGTGTGTGCGGTGTGGGGTGGGTGGGGCTGCAGAAAGCCCTCCAGTTAATACCTCTGCTGCCAGTGGGAAGAGGTTGCTGAGGAGGTCAATGCCAGGAGCTTAACTCCAAGGACATGACTTCAATGCCAGAAAAAGATTAATGACCCCACAAGAGTTGTCAAGGTAAGAATCTTACCTGTCACCTCAAGTACTCTCTCCTCACACCTCCATCACCTGCAGCCTCACTGCTCTCAATAGTCCCTTTCTACGCTTCCCTTCACTCTCCTACAGTCACTGCCCACACTTCACTCCACCTCCTTCTCCTCCTACCCACACACACTGCACCTCTTACTCTCAGCATTATTGCAACCCTCACTTCCCCGCACTGCATATCTTGCACACAACATCTGCACTAATCCACCATGCTAGGCACATTCTCAAAACTGTTCACAATGCTGCCACTAACAACTCCCTTCTTCCTTGAAGGAAAAGATTGCGCACAACATGAAGCAGGATTGTGCACATGCTGCCAGCCATATTGGACCCTGAGGTGCCTGTTCTAAATCTGTAACATGGGCACAGCGCCATGAAATTGCTAGGCTCTAATGTATACAAACTCTATTTCTCACTGGTTTGAACATTTTGAGATGCAATAGGACAATTTAGCCAGGCTTGGACGGTTTAAAATGTGAATGCTAAAATGCCCAAATATAAACCAAAACTATTGGCATTTTGCTGAATCCTTAGATTTGGGAAGTCTTTCATGAAGCTTAGTCAAATAACCATTAAAACTTCACGTGTAAAATGAGGAAACCGACAGACAATTGCAGATTTCCCACAATCCACACCAGCACCCGAGAGCCTATCGGGATATAGTTTGGCAAGTCTTAGACGTCTTAACCAACCTGAGTGAAATTATGCCCTGCCAGACATGTCGGGAGTGTTTAATTCCAGATACCCTTACTAACAATCACCAAGTGCCTTTGAAATCTGGCAAACGCTATAAACAAGAACCTTCCAATTAGACACTTTAATGTTTGCAACTACTGGGCCAGATGTACAAAGTAAACTGTAGACCTCCGTGTCCGAGTTTCGCTCCAGTATGCAAAGCTCCCATGGAAGCACACAGCAATAGTTCAATTACAAGCTGCTTGTTCAGACTAATATAATTCAGTATATACAAATAAGCAAGTATTTTTACCTAGAATGAAATCGCTTCAGTTAATTGTTTGACACCAAACATTATGAGTTGGCTGAACTAAATTTGGAAATGCATTGAACACATTTGCATAACTTCTAAACTCTAACTCTTATTGCAATAACTGTAATGACAGGATACGTTTGAAGTGTGCTTCAAAGCTTAACGTGTCAAGAAGAAATTCATCCCAGCCCTGTTAATCGTAAATATTTATAAAATCCTGCACAAGATGCAAAGACACCATGTTTAATCTTGCAACAAGGAATTATGTTAATCATAGACTGCATTCTTTCTTTAACTAAATTAGGACCAGCAAACTTATTTTTCCCCCTTTCCCAATGGACTGTTTGCAACACATGCTTAAATGGACTGCCGGCAGGAGTGAAACGGTTCTCGTGCTTGCATGTTTTACAGATCAGCAGTGCAACTGTAGAAGAAATATGCCGGAGTGTGTTCCAAGAGTGTAGCTAAGTTGTGGCATTCTGATCAACTCATAAAACCACAGGAGTGGAAATCAAGCATCTTATAAATACAACAGAACCCTCAGATTGTATTAGGGGTCTGGCACTCCCTCACAATTATGTTACTTTATATTGAATATATACATTTATTAGTGTATTTAAAAGTAAGGTTTGTTTTCTTACTATTACAAGCAGACTCCTGTGAGGCAGAGTGGTGTGACGAGGGTAGGAAGTCAATAGGGAAGCTTGTCCTGAAGATGTGTTGCATAACACAACCAGCATAGTAAAATGACACAGTATTTTGGTAGCATATTTAGTGGTTTATATATATTTGTCTTATAGAAATCTACCATGCTTCCCATAAAGGTGAGAATCTTTATTCAAAAAGCAAACAGGCCGAACTTTCAAAAAATACAAGAAGAATCCAAATGCTGAAAACCTGAAATAAAAACAGAAAGAGCTGGGCGTACACAGCAGGTCTGGCAGCATCTGGGAAAATGTTAACTAGCAAAGCGTCTCTACGCTAAACTTTCACCTATCTTTGCTCTTTCAGCTGCCAACAGACCTATTGGCCTGGAATTTGCAGTCCCGATGATGATGAACTGGCAGCGTTCGCTGTCATGTCGCCTTTGAAACTGACCGCAACTTCAGGATTTAGCGCATGCGCAGCCTAATGCGGAAATCGTAAAGTTGTGATTGGTCATTCACTGCTCCTCCATGTGCAGCACTGTGCACATCCCCACCACCCCCACAGAGGCCGGAATTTTGCCGGCGCTCAGAGGGCGGGTTCGGAGGCGGGTCCATTGTCAAAGTAGAAAAGATTGACAGCAGGTCGAGATCCCACTGCCAACCGCTTCCATGTCAGTTTCCCAAGTGCCAGGTCTGTCTGCGCTTTACAGACCCGACACCAAGCAGCGGGGGAGCCAATTGACATAGCTAAGAGCTTGTTAAAAGGTACTTAAACAGCATTTTACCATGTTTCCAGCTTTTTGACGAGTTTCATGGCGCTCGGGGATCACGTCAGGTAAGTAGGTTGGGTTTTCAATGACTCTCCATTGCTTTGAATAGGTGACAGCTGCAAAAATGGTATAAAAGCTACCATTTCACAGCTGTTCACTTCCTAATCTTAGAAGCTGGAGCATTGATGATTTGGAATACACTTTTCAGCTTTATGCAGGTTGGAAGTGTTTGGAGTAAACTCTCTATCCACTGTCACCTCCTTGGAGCAACCTCTCTCATGAGGTTGAGTGTGGCTTTGCAGTAACGTTTTGTGATCTACTGAGATCATTGAAAGGTTTGCGCCACTGCAGCCAGGTCATCCTGACAACATCTCTGCTTGTGCCCTCCTCTGCAATGTGCAACCAGGCTGTGTTGGTCTCCTAGGGAGGTCTCTTCCGCCCATGGGAAGGGAAGAGCGCCTCCCTGTGTGCTGTGACTCTCTCCATAAGCATATGGAGGGAGTCATGGGAGAGCCTGGGTGCAGCCATGCACCTTTGTGCAGTGCTCATCAGTGTTTGCAGCACCTCAATGCTGTAGCACACTGACAGCACAAATGTCAAAATGAATGTGGACATGGTCCCTTTAAGGAAACTGGCTGATGTCGCGTTATCAAATGACATCATCAGACCCGCTTCCTTTTAATTGACCGGGAACCTCACAGTGCAGTCTTAACAAGCCCAATCAATGGAAAATTCTTCTCACAGAGCGGGATGGAGCCGGGAGCGGGGTCGCAACCCGCCACCTACCTCGGCCGCACTGAGCCCACCTTGGTAGGCGAAATTGCAACCCCAGAGAGTCGGCATCAGTGAAATCTCTCAAATCATTGAAACTGACATAAACTTTGGCTCTTACGCAGTAAATACGCTGTTAAATTCTCCACTAAAAGTTAGACCCAAAGGGATTAGGTGTAACTGGAGCTTTAGTAGCGTATTGATTGCTAAACAAAGGATATGGCCCTGAAAAACTCATTTTAATTTTGTCCAGTGTCAAATTTATCCATTTTAAATTTTGAAGAAACTTTAAATAACTTTTTATTTTAAAAGCTTGTTCATCTTTATTTCAGGTTTGCCTTTCCCCCATGTGAAAGCCCCAATCTTTGTTTTGCTCTCTCAAACATTTTTTAAAAGTTAGGGGGAAAAATTCAGTACCGCCCATTTTGGGGTGCTAATATCGGCCGGACGCAAAGTTTAGCGCTTGCCGCAAATTATCGCCGGCGAGCGCGAGATTCGACTCCAGCGCCCCTGGAGGTGATTGGAGCGCTAAATCAATGATGTGCTTGTTCATCCCAAAAGCCATCTTCTCTCTCATTCATCTGAAGCAGTGTCTTAGGAGGCATTCACATGTGAAGGAATAAGCCATATAACCTATTCAGAAAAAGACACCATCTTATGAAATAATTCTGGGCTTATTAAAACATGACAAACTGGGTTTGGAAATTTAGAAACCTAACGATGAAATAGCTATGAAAGCATTCTGGCTATTGAGATAAGACAGTTGTTGAACCTGAATAAATAAGCTTATTGAAACAGAAGGTGAAGGGCTCCGACAGGCTGAACTTTTGGGAACGAAACAATGGTTCACCCTGGATACGGTGTTCTAATTTAAACTTCGTAAAGAAGCACATAAGATAAGGAACACCTGCCCTCGTAAAGATGACATAAAGTAAGGAACACCTGCCGTCACACCGTTTTTATATGGTAAACTTAGAACACCTAGAGATGAGACACGAGTCTGGCTGAGGTGGCAGTAAGAGTTGCAGAGGTCGACAGAAAAATGACTAGAAAACCTTAAAGGAAATACCACTGGAAAAGGGTATAAATATTGAACTCTCAAATGGGATAACAGACTCACTTTAATTTGGCATTTGGTATTTGATATTGGTGGATATCCTGTATAAGAACTTTAAGAACTGTAATATTGTAACGAAGTTAAGATTTAAAAGTAAGATTCTCTGATAATAAGATCATAAGTTTTCTCTTTTTAGAACGATTAATGTTGCGATTGATTTACCAACTGTAAATTGCATCTCGGTTCTTTAATAAGTCTATATATTTTTAGAATTGTCTCACATAAGACTTCTGTATCAAAAACTTGCAAACTCAATCTCTGTACACTCTTTGGTGAGGAGTTGCAGAATTCTGGGGAAGTTTTCCAGACCCTCATAATATCTGGAACATTACAGTCTAGCTAAACTTATTAAAAGTGCTATCTGGAGGACTGTACCATTCTCAGGTTGTTCCTTTCCTTTAGAGAGAGATAGACCAGACCTTTAGACCCAATTAAGCGTCTTTAGGATTCGGCTAACTCAAACTTTAATTGAAAGTGAACATCTGAGAAATACGCCTGATCCGGCATAGCCCTAAAGGGGCTTGGACTAGTAATTATCCCTTCACACGAACAGCCCTTGCAGAGGCAACATTGAGCCCCTCCCTCCCACATTGTTGCTGCTCATCCTCCTCTTCATCCTCCTGCTCCTCCTCTCCCTCTTCCTCCTCCTGAGGTGGTCCACCAATCCCTGGTGGCAATGACTGGGTCCTCATAATTGCGAGGATGTGAAGCATGCAACACACAACAATGAAAAGCGATACTTGATCGGGGGAGTACTGCAGGGCTCCTCCAGAGTGGTCAAGACACCGGAACCGTTGCTTCAACACACCGATCGTCTGTTCAATGAGGTTCCTAGTGGCGCTATGGCTCTCATTGTATGCGAGCTCAGCAGGAATGTTGGGGTTACGGAGCGGTGTCATCAGCCAGGTGCAGAGTGGATAACCCTTGTCCCCAAGGAGCCAGCCACGAGGTTGATGCGGTGGTTGGAACATGTCTGGGACACCAGTCTGGCACAGGATGAATGCATTATGGCTGCTGCCAGGATAGCGGGCATTGATGGCGAGGATGCGCTGTCTGTGGACACAAACCAACTGGACGTTGAGAGAGTGGAAGCCTTTGCGGTTGCAGAAAACCTCTGCATTTTCATGAGGTGCCTGCAATGGCAACCTGAACCATGGGGAAGCCCGCTATCCTAGCGAAGCCACATGCGTGTTCATGTTGCCTCACAGCGCCAGGGACCCGGGTTCAAATCCGGCCTCGGGTGACTGTCTGTGTGGAGTTTGCACATTCTCCCCATGTTTGCGTGGGTTTTCTCCGGGTGCTCCGGTTTCCTCCCACAGTCCAAAGATGTGCGGGTTAGGTTGATTGGCCATGATAAAAATTGGCCCTTAGTGTTAGGGGGGATTAAATACGTGGGGTTACGGGGTTACGGGGATAGGGCTTGGGTGGGATGGCTGTCGGTGTAGGGACCGGGTGCTAGGGTTTGGATGATCAGCCATGATCTCGTTGAATGGCGGAGCAGGCTCGAAGGGCCGAATGGCCTACTCCTGCTCCTATCTTCTATGTTTCTATGTTTCTATGCTGTTTGTCTCGGGTCATGGGGAAAGAGATGTACTCCCTTCTCTTTTGGTATAGAGCATTTGTGACCTCCCGGATGCAACACTGGCTGGCAAACTGGGAGATGTTCGTAATATCCCCAGTTGAAACCTGGAAGGAGCTGCTGGCATAGAAATTGAGAGCCACCGTCACCTTCACTGCCACCGACAGAGATGTCCTGGTCCTGAGCTGAGGCTGCGGCTCTGGCTGCAGGAGGCGGCAGAGCTCTGTGACCACCTCCTTGCTAAAGCGGAGCCTTCAAAAACACTGCTCCTCGGACAAATGAATGTAGGATAATTGCTCCCGGAATACCCTGGGAGGGTAGGGTCTCCTGTGCAGAGCCCTGTTGGCCCTCCGCCCTCTGGCCACGTTTTCCACTCTCGCTCTGCGCCTCCGCTGCCTTCAAAGGTGAAGCTGGAAGACGAGGCCCCGTGCTAGTACAGCCCCCATTTAATCTTTTAAATGTGGTAGTAATAAAGCTGACAGAAATGAGAACCTGAAAAGTCTTGCTGAGGAAAAAAACTCCTTGTAGGACAGCATTAAATGTCTCCAGACGCCTCCCTCACTCTCTCAACCTGCGTATGCAGAATATTTTGCCGACAGGAAAAAGCAGGAAACGCCCACCTTTAACTAGCGCTCCCCCAGCTCCCAGCCGACTGCAAAACGTTCCCCTCTACCTGTCGTTCCTAGCGGCAGGCGCTGAGGCAGGGGGCAAGAATCAATTTCCAGTCCGGGGCGATACCGGGACGTTGCGCGCTTTGTTGATGTCATGGTCTCCGGCCGCAGGGTATGTAGGGTATGTATATATTTCTCCTGAAGGAATAATGGAAAGAGGCATCCATTTTCCCTCAGGCTGTTGGTGGGATGATCAGACTGGAGAATTTGCAATCTGATCGCTGTCAATGTAAAGGTACAATTTCTTGATGTTGCAATGGAAGGCAAATTAAATTATTTGGTGATAAAGTAGAGGACGCCTGCATTTAACCCACCACTGCTAGCAAACCCATTAAGGAGTGGAGGAGGAGGGAGGGCTGGTGGTGTAGAGGCAAATATGTACCAGAGTTTTGCAGCAATACAGTTGAAGAGATAAAACTGTACATGAAAACAATCGAACTCGAAGGAACTCAAATTGAGTTCTGGCAAAGGGCTATGCCTGAAATATTAACATTCTTTACAGATACTGCATGACTTGCTGAGCATTTCCAGCATTTTCTGTTTTGTTTTACACTGATCTGTTTGATTGAAGGATTATTCGCATTTAATGGGTGCTGAAGCAAAAGCCTGAAACTCTGGGGGAGTTAATAATAACACAATCCCAGATAATAAATCCATTTATTTAAGAAAATATTTATTTTAAAAAAGTAGGCTTTCATAATTAATTTGACAAATTTGGCAAATTCCATGACAGGTTTAAACAGTGTGATGCATGTAAAACAATGTTTTTTTTAAAGTAGTGGTCATTGAGAAAAGGGTAATGTTTCGGCTTTCAAAGCAGGCAAAATGGCAGGTTTTATGGTGTAGGAAATGGAGGGAAAAAATTGCTAATTACGTTTTTGCTCATCCTCTAAAAGTAGCTCAGAATACACTGCCAAAATAAAACATCTTTGATGCAGAAAGAATTTAAATGTTTTATCAAGAAATGTTAATGGGTTTTTGCAGCTTCAAAATTCTAACTAACTCAAAATGGTGAAGTGCAACATACATATCGCACACACAGACATCAAGCGCGCATTGCACATGGGGGTTAAGATCAATTATAGTCTTCAATTGGAGAGCAGGGTATAATTGCACCAGGGCATGTAAAAGGGAATTCAGTCCTAATTTTAAAGTCATATATTCTGTCTTTATTTTTTATATTTTCACTATAATTTCCTATGACCACATTTATAATGCCGAGGAAAACATGTCAAGCTGTAATTATACCCTCCCACCAGTGATGGCACTTCAGCACATCCACTGGGAAGGAGGGGCAGGAAAGGTGTGATTACAGCATGAAATATTTACAAAGGCAGTTCCCATTATAAAGGCAGACATCGGAACGTGTAATAGAAAAAGCTGACAGTAAGTGTTCAACAAAAGACAAGGAAAGTTCATGTCTTACGAGTGATAACTCATTTTCTGAACAGACTGGAGGAAAATAGCAGATCACACTCATGGCTGATTCACTGGAAAGGCCAGGAAGAGATTGGCAATTCCCAGCTATAGAAATATATCTCTGAAGATGGATACAGATGGAACAATTATAAAAGCAGTACAGCTGTGGCAGCTTTTTTGTAAATCTAGTTAGAAAAACAATGGCCTAGAAATTCGGTGGGCTTTGCGCCCAGTTACAGCCCAAAGAGGGCTTCTGCGCCAGTAGGGGTGGTAGCGCTGATTTTGAGGGCCACGGTAAGGCGGCGGTAGCCGGTAGCGCTGCGCCGGCACCGATGACGTCATCGGTGTGCGCAGTGCCCCAGTTCTGCCCCGCTACTGCCCCGACCCCCATCTTCAGTAGCGGCCGCCTCTTCCGTGGCGGCCGCTAACAACATCGGGAGACCGGGTCCTTACTGCAGCCTTTAAGGTGGAGGTGCGGCCGGCCGCTTTTTCGGCAACCGCCTGCCCGCACCTCCTTCCCCGGCCTCCTCCATCCCCCCCCCCCCCCCCCCCTGCAGCATTGCCGGCTGGTTTCTGTGGAGCCTGGCACTTCTCCGTTGTGCCGGGCTCTTTTGCCGGCACTCGCGATCGGGGCTCCGGCCGTTGCAGGCACCTCCTCCTTAAGAGAAGGAGGAGGCCTGCAGTACAGCAGCCTGCCGCACCGCATCGGGTGGTGCAGCGGCACCGGGAGCGCTGAAATTCACTTTCAGCGCCCCAAGCGGGGGCGGGCACACCCTGGAACAGCGCCCGGTTCCGCCTTGGGGCGCTAAAAGTGAATATGGGACGGGCGCAACTGGCTTCGCGGCCAGCGCAAAATTTTCGGCGCAAACGAGCTGGTGGGGCTATACCCAATTTCTAGGCCAATGTATCTAGAGCCACATAGATATTATAAGAGACATACAGGTGTGCAATTAATACAACTAGTTGTAGACATGCAGATGCAAGTTTTTAAAGATCAACATTGGAGAATAATATATTGTCTACCAAATGGCAACATTAGGCAAACCCAAGTAAGGTGAAGTAAAAGTTCATGAGCACAAGTTGCTACAACAGAAAAAGAAAAGAAATCCTCACATTTTCTGCCCCATGGCATCTCAGAGAAATGTGCCAAATGGTCCCATTTTTAGGTTAGTTTTGTGCTGCAGACTCATGTTTACTTGGCAGTGAATTCACACTATCTGAAATCTCCTCATGTTCCTTGTTAAGAAAGTGACCTTCATTTGTTTTGTGTGATTTGTGAGAGGAGAAAATGAAAATCTAGTTCAATATGGGAGGCATGACACTCGACTACCTGGGAGTAGCCCTATACTGAAAAATACAGACACATTCCAATCATACCCTACACTCTAAGTCTGGGCTATATCCCTCCATTCCACTATCACTACAGGGACTTTCAACTAGCCCAGCTCCCCCAAATTCCCTTCCAAAATCCTTGCATTTTGCTGCAACTTGCCTCATCTTCAGAAGCTTCTTAAAAATCAATCACTGACTTTGCCTTTGGCCATTTTCCCTAGGTTTTGTTTCCTCCAATCCCTGCTTGCTGTCCAAATTCCACACCCTCTCCCAGTGTTGGTGAAGCACGTTGGAATGTTTTACTATGTTAAAAGATGCTATATAACGTTAACTTGTTCTTGTTGTACTGGACCACTTTAACCTATTGCACTGCCTATAAATGTGCCCTTCACACCAACAATGACAAATTAACACATCACACATGTTATAGCAAAAACCTCTCCATCTGTGAGGTTCATCACCACCTTCTCAAGGTCAACGAGGGTTGGGCAATAAATGCTGGCCTTGCTAGCGATGCCCATATCCCGAGAATGAATTTTTAAAGAGGTCCTGGGATATTTCAGTCACAAATTCTTGCTGTAACTGCTCTAAATTTAAAACATTTCTATCAGTTTAAGGAGTTTCTCCAAAGACAACCTTGCAATATAACCTCTGCCCCATCTTTTTTTTCCATTTATTTTTTTTCTCTCTCTCACATGGCAGCTGTCTTTCATTCTGCCAGCGCAATTTACACTTCATCTAGCGCCATCTTTTGTTTCTTAACCTGTCCCATTACCATCTCCTTTTGCCTTGCACCATTATTCCTTTTGTCTCTTAATCTATCCTGCCTTCCATCCTCTCACAGACCTTCCCTTTTGTTCTTTCCTCCCCCCCCCCTTTCCCTGCTCTTGCACTTGCTTAAAAACCTGTTCCATCTCCAGCTTTTTCCAGTTCTGACGAAGGGTCATCGACCTGAAACGTTAGCTCTGTTTCTCTCTCCACAGATGCTGCCTGACCTGCTGAGTATTTCCAACATTTTCTGTTTTTATTTCTGCAATATTTTCATTGGTTCTATTTCCTTTTGATTCTCAGAATTTTCAAACTGTTTTTGAAACTAACCCTGGAAAACAGAGATTTCTGCCTGCTTGTAGGTAATGTTTGAGAATATCAAAAAGAAAAGTCCACATCAACAGCACATGCTGCATTTAGTCAAATGGATATCAAGTTCCCTCAGTTTGGTAATCCATTCTGGGACACAAAGCTGGAATACTGCTACACAGGATCTGGAACTCCTCCTCACAGGCAGGCGGTGAGTCCTCCAAGTCTGTAGGGGGTGGTGTGTGGGTCAGCTTCCCCTCTGACTTCTGAGCGGTTTGAATCGCTCCCACTCCCTTGATTCTAGACCTTGGGCTTATTTGGGGATTGTGACAAAAGTGCAGCAGACAACTGGTTTTGGTGCAAGAAACGTTGATATTTATTCAAGAAAGAAAATATAATACAGCAATCTTCTACTCTAATAACAATGGGGAACACTTCGATACATACGAGGGAAAATGCAGTAGAAAAATACCTCGCCCCTCCCAATCCCACTTCCTAGCTAAGTTGGACTCTGGAGGACCAGGGATAATGCTCACCAAAACGAATCCTTGACAGTTGAGCTGGTTCGCGGTTTCGGGGTTCGCTGGATGTGTTGGTCGGTGTTTGCCATACCCCGTATGCGGTAGAGGACTTCAACTATCTGCTGGTCAGTTTTCGCAAATCCGCTGATGCGGTAGGGTGCGTTTTGGATCTATGGGGTGAGTACCCACTTTTCTTCGGTAGAGATAGGGTTTAGAGTTCCTTTTAAGTAAAAATCTTACCCGGGGTAAGTCAGGAATAGATTGTAGAGTGGAAACTTTCGAATCTTTGGTTTTTCTCCTGAGTTGTTTTTCTTTGGTCGCGGTGGCTCAATATTACCGGATTGGTTGGTGGTAATATTTTGTTGGTAGTTTCGTAAGGCTCTTGCTGCCGCGGGGTGTCTGACGATGTCCTGGGTCACTGAAGCTGTTGAACTTGGGTGTGCAGTCGAATGCTGCCCCGTTTCGATGCTTCGGTTTCTCTTGTGTGTTGCTTCTGGGGCAAGCTTTCTGAGAGAGAACTTCTTGAATTGCCTCGAACTTCTGGAGAGTTGACTTTCTTTAGAAAACAGGCCTTTAATTATACTAATTGGGGCCTCCTAATCTGTGTGCCAAATCAGTCCCGGTTTATTGTTTGATTTGGGCGGGCTCGTTAAGGTAACTTGATTTTTAAAAATGTGAAAAATGGTTTTGGGATGTTGTACTGTTTAATCAATGAGTTGTTGATAGCCTAGTTCATTGTCATAGTTATATTCAGGTTTCGAGTATCCTGTCTGAGCCTGAGATTTCTATGTAGGTTGGCGAGGTGATTTGCATTATGCATGTCTTGCATGGGTCCTGTGTTTTGGGTGGGGACTGCTCCTCGTGGATCGATTGTTAGGATGAATTGAGGTTACACAGTTCCCCAAACAATTTGAGTTACTCCAATATCCAAACTGTCTTTACAGAGGTTGATCCCATTTCCTGTTGCAGCCTTTTCTCCCTGTACAAGTCCATACATGCCTTTTTATTTTATCATACTGAAACTTGTTTAGAAAGGGTCCAAAGTCATTTTCCTTAGGGTTTTCTTCTAGCTTTGGGGGATCTGTGAATTTTGAGAATCTTACAAGTCTCGTGGTGACAAATCAACTGACCCCCAATCAAACCATCATGGATCCAAGTCCCAGGGCTGCCAGTCACATCCACATGTCCATCATTGCTGGAAATAAATTACTTGAGTTCTTATTGGAGTACCAGATGAATCACAAAGCTGCAACTTAATGCCTCCATCTCAGAACAAGAGGAACTAAACCACAATCCATGTGCCTTGCATTAGTGCGCCTCCTATTAAACAACCATGGAACCGCATAGACGGTAGAGATGGGAATGACTGCAACCCAGATCACATTCCTGCCCTTCTTAGCAAGGATAAAAAGTAGTAGCGAGTGATTACGTCAAGTCAATAGAGAGAGGGACAACTGCAGAAAATAAAACATTGTTTTAAAGAAAGGACAAGCGCGGAATTATTTTGCCAGCTGTAGCTCATTTTTGTTATGTCCTTTCGTCAAGCAGTATTGCATATTTAGTATCACGATTGCTAAATGTAGAACAGTACTATAACTTGAAGCATCTTAATCTAATTAGCTAATTCCAGGGCAGGAGTCTAATAGCAAGAACACTAAACACAAACAAATGGAAGGAAAACTAATAATGTTCTTGCGGTTGAATGTGCAGTGATACAGATAGGTCCCAGGTTTTGAAAACATCCACTATAAACTAGATCAATGTCATTCTTAAGCTTTGCAAATAAAGTCTCAGAACAGGCTGCGGGCTAAAAACAAAAATCAGCTTTGTGGCAGCTGTCAGGTTTGCCATGAGTATTCAGAGAAATAGGTAAGGTTAATCTTCAAAGCTATTTGCTGATAGGTGCAACAACAGAAAATGTTTGCACCTGTCGCATTTTTCAAACTGTTCTCATGGAGTCGGTCAAGAAATCGTAACTTTCTAATCTCATTAAGAGATTTATCCCGCAGCCACAATTTACATGCCCTTTTAAGAAATGCCAGTGCTATATAAAGTAAGCTACAACTGGAGACTCTAATGGTGTTAACCTGATCCCTGGTTTCAACAACTGGTTGAGAAGATTGACTTTATTCACAGCAGTTTGCAGTATTTGACAAAGGACACATATGATAACAATTTAAGTGGAATGTTGGACCATTGTCATGACTGAAAATTTATACAGTCACAGGGAACAGGAAAATTTCCAGGATTCCTTTAGGATTTAGACTTTTTTCCTCTATATATTCCTCTAACTGGGATCAGTGACAACTCTAAGACCACACAGGCTAAAATATCTAAGCTTTCATTGCAATGCAGTATGCGAATCTTTATCTGACACAAGAATATTGCTAAAATATCAGTAAATTTGTTTGGCTCGTTAGCATATGAGGGAACGTGGAGGCCCACAGTAGAGAGTGCAGAAGTTCAAAGTTCAGCTGAGGCAGGTGTGATCGTCATAACAATATACAATAATACAATACAAATCGCTTTATTGGCATGATAAGGTACATCTTATGTTGCCAAAGCATCAAAATACATTTATGGTTGAACACATAAACGCGGTTCCATTCATACAGTGTATAAACAGGTATATCCCTGAGTTTATAAATATATTTTCGCCTTGTTTATATATACTCTTGTCTTAGTTTACTGGTTGTCCCTCTGTTCATGGCAAGCTGTAACATAGTGTGCCGCCAGTGTTACACAGCTTCTCTCCTCCCCCAGTAGGAATGGGAGTTTTTGGTTGTCAGTCAGATTTCTGAATTCAGGGCATATTTGTGAGAATTTTTGATAGAAATTCTCTCTGATGCCCTGATATTTTCCACAGGCTGTGAGGAAGTGCATCTCTGTCTCAACTACTCCCTGACTGCAGTGAGAGCATATCCTGTCTTCTCTTGGCAGCCTGGTCTGCCTGTGTCTGCCTTTTTCGATCGCTAGGCTATGTTCGCTAAGTCTGTACCTTGTCAAGGTTCTTCTCAGTTTGTTATCCTTTACCATGGTCAGGTAATCAGCTATGTTGTATTGTCTGTTTAGGGCCAAGTAGCAATTGAGTTTGCTTTGGGTTTTTGTTGTTTCTGCCCAATATGACAGATATTTTTCCTTTTGCTTAGCGACGATTGTGTTGGGTCGAATTCTTTGTGTTACCCTGTCACTGTCCTGGGGCTGGTTATTGTTAGTATTGTTATTAGTTACTTTATTGAGTCCCAGGACTAGTTGACTGAGGGTATTCTTCTTTATGGTCAGCTCTTGGCATTTCAGGGCGTCAACAATCACCTTTTGGGAATACGCAGGAGAGCATTAGGTGAGGTAATAAGGTTGAAGGCAAGTATGAAAGACTTAGATAAGTAAATGTGAAATTCAGCAAGTGGGGAAAAGACAGAATTAAGAGAATTCAATAAAGTGGAGAGAAACCAAAGATAATGGAGACCGAGTCCAAGAACTGTTCATGAGTAAAATCCTCGGCACAATCCCACATCCTACTTGTTTGGAGGAATGCAGAAATGTACTGTACCACATTCAATCCTAACAATAGCCTCTTGCAGAAAACGTAAGGGAGTATGGTTACCATAAAAATGAGCGCCTTAAACAAAAAATGGAAAATTCATTCTTTGTAAAGTATTCAGAGTTGCTTGGGTAGAAAATAAAACAATTTGCTTGCTACGAGTTCCAGGAAACCAATACAGGTTCTAGCATATACATTATAGAAACTGCCTAAAGATAAAATGGATCGTACACAAAATACCGTGCCAGTTAGATAAACGGTGGGCAATGCCATAGGCCCAGTTTATGGTAGGTAATAAAAGTCAGATGTAAAATTACACCACAGCTTTATATCAGTCAAATGAATTTAAGCATAACACTTCCGACCACTAAGTATTCCAGATACCACTAAATTCAATGCCTATTCAACTTCAAAAAATTGTTGGTCTCAAATTTAATGCAGATAATAATTCATATCAGGTGATCAAATCATTGCTGAGTAGCCTCAAACCTCTTCAAAGGCTATGTGATATGAGGTTTAGTAATATAACAAAATATTAAATTAGTCATAACTAACGCAAGGTATAATCTCCAATTATGAATTCTACATATATTCGTCAACCTTCAACCTGTGAGTTTAAGAAGAATTCATCTTCACTGACAATCTAGTTAACCATCTTTGGGAATTCAATCTAAATTGCCCTGTAAAGGTTGCCATGCTTTCTGCATAGATAGGACAGCAATGATATAATCAGAAATGATATGCTCGTACCACCATTCGTATCTGCTCCCTTGCATTTTTATCTTGGTTTTATTAAATAACTAATACTGAATAATTCAGGTGGGAATTCATTATTCACACATTAATATGGAAAAGCTACGAGTTTATAAGATTCAGCTGGGTGCTTCACTTGCATAATCGCTTGGCAGAATTATAATCGTTTCTGTCCTGGCTCAGAAGACTGAACAGATGTAAAATTTTCATATTTAGCAGAGTACTGAAGCTCGGTGATGTATGAATTACATTCTTTCATAGAGACAGAGCTAGCATGTGTAGAGATATGCACAACCTCTTAGCATTAAGATTACTCAAACTCTAAAATGCACCAGTTGTAGACCCACTTTCCAGTGAGTGAAATGGAATAATTGCTGTACCTTCGGAAAGGTCATCGACCTGAAATGTTGGCTGGGATTTTGCTCACCTTGGCGGGTCCTGTGCGGACAATGTCGGTGGCGGGTCGCGGCCCACGCTACTGGCTCCATCCCACTGCCTAAAATGAATTTACATTGCTGGGGCTTCTTACGCCCACCCAGCGCGTTTCCTGGCCAATTAGAGGAAGTGGGTCTGGTGACATCATTCATGACGCGTCATCAGCCTGTTTCCTTAAAGGGACCATGGCCACCTAAGAACATAAGAACATAAGAAATAGGAGCAGGAGTAGGCCAATCGGCCCCTCGAGCCTGCTCCGCCATTCAATAGCATCATGGCTGATCTGATCCTAACCGCCAATCCACTATCACAGAACCAGCTCCTGAATCTAACAGAATTAGACACACGAAATAGGAGCAGGATCAGGCTACACGGCCCCTGGGCCCGCTCCGCTACCCACGGGGCCATGACTGATCCGAACCTAGACTCATGTCTAAATTCCTGCCTGCTCCCCGTAACCCTTAATTCCCTTTACTTCTAGGAAACTGTCTATTTCTGTTTTAAATTTATGTAATGATGTAGCTTCTACAGCTTTTGGGGCAGCATATTCCATGGACCTACCACCCTCTGAGTGAAGTAGTTCCTCCTCATCTCAGTTTTGAAAGAGCAGCCCCTTATTCTAAGACTATGCCCCCTAGTTCTAGTTTCACCCATCATCGGGAACATCTTCCCCGCATCCACCCGATCCAACCCCTTCACAATCTTATATGTTTCAATAAGATCGCCTCTCATTCTTCTGAACTCCAATGAGTAGAGTCCCAATCTACTCAACCTCTCCTCATATGTCCATCCCCTCATCCCCGGGATTAACCGAGTGAACCTTCTTTGTACTGACTCGAGAGCAAGTATGTCCTTTCTTAAGTATGGACACCAAAACTGTACGCAGTATTCCAGGTGCGGTCTCACCAATACCTTGTACAACTGAAGCAATACCTCCCTATTTTTATATTCTATCCCCCTAGCAATGAAAGCCAAGATTCCATTGGCTTTCTTAATCATTTGCTGCACCTGCATACTAACCTTTGAGTTTCGTGCACCAGGACCCCCAGATCCCTTTGTACTTCAGTACTTTCCAGTTTCTTGCCATTAAGATAATAACTTGCTCTATGATTTTTCCTGCCAAAGTGCATAACCTCACCTTATCCAGTATTGTATTCCATCTGCCAAATCTCTGCCCACTTACTTAGCCTGTCTATGTCCCCTTGCAGGTTTTTTATGTCCTCCTCACTCACTACTTTCCCTCCCATCTTAGTATCATCTGCAAACTTTGATATGTTACACTCGGTCCCCTCCTCCAAATCGTTAATATAGATTGTAAAGAGTTGGGGACCCAGCACTGACCCCTGCGGAACACCACTAGTTACTGATTGCCAGTCTGAGAATGAACCATTTATCCCAACTCTCTGCCTTCTGTTAGACAGCCAATCCTCTATCCATGCCAGAATATTACCCCCAATCCCGTGATTTTTTATCTTAGGCAATAATCTTTTGTGTGGCACCTTGTCAAATGCCTTTTGGAAGTCTAAATACACTACGTCCATTGGTTCCCCTTTATCCACCCTCTATGTTACTTCCTCAAAGAACTCCAGCAAATTTATCAAACATGACTTCCCCTTCATAAAACCATGCTGACTTTGTCCTATTAAATTATGATTATCCAAATGTCCTGTTACTGTCTCCTTAATAATGGACTCCAACATTTTACCTACCACAGATGTTAGGCTAACCGGTCTATAGTTTCCAGCCTTCTGTCTACTGCCCTTTTTAAATAAGGGTGTTACATTAGCAGTTTTCCAGTCTGCCGGGACCTTTCCTGAGTCCAGGGCGTTTTGGAAAATTATTACCAATGCATCCACAATCCCTACCGCCACTTCCCTCAAGACCCTAGGATGTAAGCCATCAGGTCCAGGTGATTTATCCGCCTTGAGTCCCATTATTTTACCGAGTACCACTTCCTTAGTGATTTTGATCGTGTTTAGCTCCTCCCCCCCTATAGCCCCCTGTTTGTCCAGTGTTGGGATATTCTTAGTGTCTTCTACTGTAAAGACTGATATAAGATATTCATTCAGTGTTTTTGCCATCTCCATATTTCCCACCATTAATTTCCCGGTCTCATCCTCTAAGGGACCAACATTTACTTTAGCCACCCTTTTTCTTTTTATATAACTATAAAAACTCTTACTATCTGTTTTTATATTTTTTGCTAATTTACTTTCATAATCTATCTTCCCTTTCTTAATCAATCTTTTTGTTATTTTTTGCTGTCTTTTAAAGTTTTCCCAATCCTCTATCCTCCCACTAGATTTGGCTACCTTATATGCCCTTGTTTTTAGTCGAATACTATCCTTAATTTCTTTACTTAGCCACGGATGGCTGTCTTTTCTTTTACACCCTTTTCTTCTCAGTGGAATATATATTTTTTGGAAGTTGTAAAATAACTCCTTAAATGTACACCACTGATCATGTATCGTCTTACCCTTTAATCTATTTTCCCAATCCACTCTCATACCTTCATAGTCTCCTTTATTCAAGCTTAGCATGCTTGTTTGAGATCCAACCTTCTCACCCTCTAATTGAATATGGAATTCAACCATGTTATGGTCACTCATTCCAAGGGGATCCTTTACTAGGACATTTTTAATTAATCCTGTCTCGTTACACAGGACCAGATCTAAGGTTGCTTGCCCCCTGGTCGGTTCAGTTACATACTGCTCAAGAAACCCATCCCTAATACACTCAATGAACTCATCCTCAAGGTAGCCCTGCCCAATTTGATTTGTCCAATTAATATGATAGTTAAAATCCCCCATAATTATAGATGTTCCCTTATTACAAGCCTCAACTATTTCCTGATTGATACTCCGTCCAACAGAGTTACCACTGTTCGGAGGCCTATATACTACGCCCACTAGTGTTTTTTTCCCCTTATTATTCCTTACCTCCGCCCAAACTGTTTCATTATCCTGATCTTTTGACCCAATATCATTTCTCTGTATTACAGTGATTCCTTCCTTTATTAACATAGCCACCCCACCTCCCCTTCCTTCCTGCCTGTCCTTCCTGATCGTTAAATAACCTGGTATGTTTAATTCCCAGGCATTGTCACCCTGCAGCCATGTTTCTGTAATGGCCACAAGATCATACCCATATGTAGTTATTTGTGCCATTAACTCATCTATTTTGTTATGAATGCTACGTGCATTCAGATAGAGAACTTTCAAAGATGTTTTGTGACACTTAGTTCCTGCTTTTGCCCTTTTTATTACTTTACCTTTTACTCCATACCTTCTGCCCCTCCCTGACATGCTCTGGTTTTTAATTTCCCCACTGCTACCTAAGTCTATGACCTTCTGTGTTGTCATTTTTATTATTTGCTCTCTAGGAACCTCCCCCCCACTAGTTACTTTAAAGCCCTCTCTACAGCCCTAGTTATATGATCCGCCAGGACTCTAGTCCCAGCAGTGGCCAAGTGAAGCCCGTCCCAACGGAACAGCTCCCTCCTGCCCCAGTACTGGTGCCAGTGTCCCAGGAAGCAAAACCCATTTCTCCCACACCAGTCTTTGAGCCACGCATTTAACTCTCTAATTTTATTTCTCCTAGCCAAATTTGCTCATGGCTCAGGTAATAATCCAGAGATTATTACCCTTGTGGTTCTGCTTTTTAATTTGGCCCCTAGCTGCTTAAACTCCCTCAGCAGAACCTCCTTCCTTGTCCTATCTATGTCGTTGGTACCAACATGGACCACGACAACTGGATCCTCCCCCTCCCACTCCAAGTTTCTCTCCAGTCCAGAGGAGATGTCCTTAACCCTGGCACCGGGCAGGCAACACAGCCTTCGGGACTCTCGCTCTCGGCTGCAAAGAACTCTATCTATCCCCCTAATGATACTATCCCCTACCACTACAACATTTCTTTTAACTCCCCTCACTTGAATGGCCCCCCGCTCCACGGTGCTGTGGCCAGGTTGCTCCTCCCCGCAGTCCCCGTTCCCATCCTCACAGGGAGTAAGAGCCTCGAACCTGTTGGACAAGTGCAAGGGCTGCGGCTCCTCCAACACTACCTCCTGGATCCCCGTACCTGCCTCACTTCTAGTCACACCATCCTGACCCTGGCCACGGACTACATCTGAATTAATTAATCTAATTGGTGTGAATACCTCGTGATACACAGAGTCCAGGTAACTCTCCCCCTCCCTGATGTGTCTCAGTGTTTGAAGCTCGGACTCCAGCTCTTCAACACGGAGCCGGAATTCCTCAAGCAGCCAACACTTACTGCAAATGTGATCACCGTGAGCATCAATGGTGTCCACCAGCTCCCACATATTGCAGCAGCAACACATCACCTGATCTCCCATTCTATGTAATTAATTACATTTATTAATATTATTCTTAAATACCCTCTGCCCCGATTCTAGATGGTGAATATCACACCTTAGAAACTATAAACCAAAGAGATTTAAGCTTAAAAAGGGAGAAATACTTACCAACCAATCACTTACCCGCTTTCTGGTGACGTCACACTTGGATTACTTTTTACCTCTCTCCTTCCCTCCGAGTTCCAAAATTGGAGATTGGTAGGCCTTACCTGGGTCTCGGGAGCCTTTATACAGCCGCTCAGCCCGCGATTCCCGCCGATTCTCGCACTGAGGCCTTACCTGTGTCTCTGAAGCTTTATACAGCCGTTCAGCCCGCGATTCCCACCGATTCTCGCACCTAACTTTTGAGATTTGTGCTGTCAGTGTTCTACAGCATTGAAGTGGTGCAAACACTGACAAGCACTGCACAGAGGTGCAGGGCTGCACCCAGGTGCTCTCATGACTCTCTCCATATGCTTATGGAGGGAGTCACAGCATGCAGGGAGGTCCTCTTCCCTTCCCATCGGCAGAATTGACCTCCCCAGGAGATCAACACAGCCTGGTTGCACATTGCAGAAGAGGTCACAAGCAGGGGTGCCATCAGGAGGACCTGGGTGCAGTGCCGCAAACATTTCAATAATCTCATTAATTCACGAAATATTAGTACAAAGCCACACTCACCTTCATCCTCCTGTGCCTCTCATCACATCCTTATCACTCTGCCTTCCCTACCCTACTCCTGTTCATCCTTACTCACACCAACTTACCTTGCACCTCCACCCATCCCTCTCTCTCTATTTACATTATCACATCCCCATCTCACTAGCCACCCCTCACACTCACCCTCATCCTAGTGCAATCATACCAACTAGCAACATACAGGGGTAGGCACTTGGATGTTTTATGCAATGTTCATGTAAAGTTTCTGTTAATGTGGCATTGAAACCTTTATTTTCAACACTTTGCATTCTTGGACAGATTTGTATGCACCTTTGGAAGTGGCTTAGTGAGTTGCAGTGAATGGTGAGACATAACGGTACCCCCAGCAATGGTGGTGAGTGCGAAAGGAATGGCTTGGACATTGTAGGGATACTTTATGGTGTTGGTGTGGGGTGGTGCCAACCTGGCAAATCATGTGGCAGCCAAGGTGTACAGCATCAAGTGAAGTAAATCTGGCCATGGTGAGACCAGCCCTGGCCTCCCAGGCAGCAATGTGCCCGGGTGCTGATGCCCTGTGTCCTGTGCCGCATCAGGTGATTGTGGAGAAGGTTGGTGTTGGTGCTGCTGGTGTTGGGGCTGATTCTGAGGACCAAGGTGAGAGAATATAAAAGGCAGATGGAATAGATAGCAGATGAAGTAGAGATGAAAGGAGCAATCTGTCAATAGTGAGAGAAGCTGTTCCAATGAGGTGACACTGGATGGAGAGTTTGCTCCAAACACTTTCAGCCTGCGTAAAGCTCAATCTGCCTTCCAAATGGAGTAAGCAACAGCTTCTCCACTTGGAAAGTTAATAGCTGTGAGGTGGGAGCTTTTATAGCACATTTCAAGCTGTCAACTAATCAGCTGATTCAATGGCCATTCAACTCCCACCTCAGGTTCACAGACGTGGTCCCCGAACAGCGTGGACCCCATGGGCGAGCAGTTAAAGTTAAAAGGTAAGGTTAAAAACATTATTATGGGTCTGTCAACAACCCAATAATTGGTTTAATTGGGTCGCCTGCCTCTGTTGGCCAGGTCGGGTCAGATTGAAGATCACACACACGCCATTGGGAAAGGCACATTGCGATGGGATGACAGCGGGGTCCCGACCCACTGTCAAAAAAATCAAATTTCCCACCCGACCCACCACCAATCCCGCCCGCTGACCCCCCGGAAAATTCCAGCCATTAACTCTGTTTTCCTCTCGCCACAGATGCCGCCTGACCTGCTGAGTATTTCCAGCATTTTCTGGTTTTATTTCAGATTTCTAGCATCCGCAGTATTTTGTTTTTGTATTAATATATTGCAGTTTCGATGCACGTGATTATGAATGCATGAGAGAATTTGTTTGCTCATCGTGGGGGAGGGGATGGAGACAGGGACTGAGTCTTACTCTTCCTGCAAAGACTAGAGACAAGCAGAGCTGGAAAAATTATACCGTCTTTGATGGGAAAAAGGTGCAGGCGGAAGTCTGGGTTTAAAAATCTATCCAACTCATACCTGCCGTCTCTAGGAAGGATTATTTATAATCCACTAAAGGTCTCTTCTTGTGCCAAACCAGGTCCTGATACGTTTAAGTGCACACCTTCTCTTCATTGTTAAATTTAAAACTCAGGTCTGTTTGAGATGCAAGAATTGAAGAGTTTTCCAGCATTGCAGTAACCAGCAACAGTGCATCCACATCATTAAACTTTTTCTCAACAGTTTATCACTGATTGTTCAGCACCATAGAAAAATCTGCGTGCAGTAAATTTGGGGGCTGAATTTTTTGCATGATAAGGAGCAATAAGTTTGGTTCAAAGGACTTTCTACACTTTCTACACTATTACAATCTATACTGTGGATAGAACTAACCAATGGCACTCTATAAAGATGCTTATTCTGAGAGGTGCAAAGGATCAGAATAGCCAAAACTCATCAGAACAAAGAACGTCAGTATTTTATATTGGCCACTGGGGTAGTTATCCAACAGCATTTCATTAGAAACATATTACTTGGAACAACCAAGTACACTGAATATGGCGCATCATCGTTGCCAACATTAATTTTGACTTCAGCAGTTTAAATTGCGTTTTGTAGCTGTTCTGCAATGTTTTTTTAACATTTTATAGGCAAATTCTTGAATCTAAATAATCCAGAGCTGCTCAATTTGAAGAGAACAGGAAATTCATACTGGAATAAAATGTAGTCCAATCCTTTCAGAAGCAAACATTATGCTATTCCAAACATTTGTTACCAACTGAAAATGTTCTATTAAAGATTTTACGTAGTTTTCTATTGCTATTTAATCCAAAAATAGATAGCTCAGATAGATATCCTTTCGCAAAAATGTGTATAAAATGAGATGAGCTGTCGATCATTCTGCCAGTGCCATTTACACTTCATCTAGAGTCATCCTTTGTTTCTTAACTTGTCCCATTACCATCGGCTTTTGCCTTGCACCATCATCCCTTTTGTCTCTTAATCTCTCCTGCCTTCCCACATTTACAGGGAGAAGTAACATTGATTCCATAAGAGCATAAGAATTAGGAGCAGGAGTAGGCCATACGGTCCCTCGAGCCTGCTCCACCATTCAATAAGATCATGGCTGATCATCGACCTCAACTCCCCTTTCCCGGCAATCTCCATATCCCTTGATTCCCCGAGAGTCCAAAAATCTATCTATCGCAGCCTTGAATATACTCAAAGACTCAGCATTCACTGCCCTCTGGGGCAGAGAATTCCAAAGATTCACAACCTTCCGAGTGAAGAAGTTCCTCCTCATCTCAGTTTTAAATGGTCTACCCCTTATCCTGAGACTATGCCCCCTAGTTCTGGACACTCCAGCCAGGGGAAACAACCTCTTAGCATCTACCCTGTCAATCCCCTTCAGAATCTTGTATGTTTCAATGAGATCACCTCTCATTCTTCTAAACTCCAGAGAGTATACGCCCATTCTACACAATCTCTCATCATAATGGTGCTCGTGGAAGCTTCTCGTCCCAAAGGATCTACGCCAGTATATCTCCAAAGGCATCACTATGAAATTTGACTGCCTGACTAACTAATATTGAACCTGTTACACAGCATGTCACACTTTGCATAGTACTGCAAGAAAGATGGCATACCAGGTGATCAAGAACCAGCTGACTAGTCTTACTGACTACACTTGCCAAGATACCACCCACTTCTGCAGACCCTGGCACACCTATCTGCCAGTGACCACAAGGAATTTCCTTCGGGTCTGGGTCAGAAGAGAAGGTCATGCTGAACAGTGTCATCTGCTGCAGCTACCATGCAGCATAGGGCTAGCACATACAGGAACAGTAACAGCAAGTTACTTTTTTACTCTTAATGAACAGCATCAAAGATTTTTCCAAAGTCATTAAGAACCAGTGAAGGCAATAATGAAGAAGCAGAGTAATAGAGCAATATTGAGTTACAAATTTCTGTGATCAAACACTGATGGTATTTACTTCAACTTGAAATTGGCCTCATTATTACCAGAGCACCATAAAACTACTAATAGAAGCATATTCTGCTACTGTAGTAGAATCAACTTGACTCAGTTGGTAGCAATCTTGCCTTTGAAGTCAAGCCCCACTTCAAGATTTAATCATATAATCTAGGCTGATCCAGAGGGAGTGTCGGAGCTGCTATCCTTCAGACGTAACATTAACCCAAGTCTGCCTGTTCAGGTGGACATTAAAGACTGTTCAATTATTCAAAAGAAAGGTAGGAAATTCTCATAATGTCTGGGCAAATGTTCTTCCCTCAACCAACACCACTAATCCTAGATTAACTGGGAATTTATTTCATTACTCTCTTTGGAACCTTACTAATTGCAAAATGGCTGCTGCTTTAACCAGCACAACAGTAAATGCATTTCAAATTAATTCATTGCATATGAAACATTTTGGTAAATTTCTGAGAGATGTTATAAGGCTTTTCATAATCACAAGTTCCTTCTTACCATAGATCATTATAGCACCAACTACACTGAGTAGGAGGATGTACCAATATTTTAAAATGAGTGTACACCTTTAAATTTTCTGACCTACAAGAACCTTCAAGGTCACAGAATCTTATCCCTTTTCCTCCCTCCATGTTGCCCATCCTGAAGAACATTACTATCTACTCCTTTTTAGGCATCAGTAATTTCAGGGATAATCATTCATTTCCACTCAGGAAATCTTTTAGGTACCCTTGATTCCATTTAGCTTTGTTATAGATTCTTCCATAAGAACATAAGAATTAGGAGCAGGAGTAGACCATTTGGGCCTTCGAGCCTGCTTCACCATTCAATAAGACCATGGCTGATATTCTACCTCATCGCCACTTTCCTGCACTATCCCCATATCCCTTGATTCCTTTAATATTCAAAAATCTATCGCTCTCTGTCTTGAATATACAACGACTGAGCCTCCACAGCCCTCTGAGGGAGAGAAATCCAAAGATTTACCACCCTCTGAGTGAAGAAATTTCTCCTCATCTCAGTCCTAAATAGCCAACCCCTTATTCTGAGACTGTGACCCCTGGCTCTAGACTCCCCAGCCAGGGGAAACATCCTCCCCGCATCCATCAAGCCTGGTTAGAATTTTGTATGTTTCAATGTTCCAATTTATTTTTGATTTAGAGGCTTGATTTATTTTGTTGCGGGAATTGCCCAAGCTGAATATTCACAAGGTGAAACTACATTCTCACAAGAGACAGTTATGGTTTAGCTCATTAGTTAAACATACAATATTAGTAACTTGAAACATGGTGAATTAGTTGACCAGAACTGTTTTACACTACACTTTATACATGTAGACAGGTATTCTCTAAAGCAGCAAATTTATTGCACAAAGAATTACGGAAAGACTCAAAGCTATTAAATTAGACTTGAGAAAATTCTTATCAAGCCATATTTTTTTCCTCTCACAAACTTTCAGTGATTGTACCAAAAATCTTTGCACCTGACAGAAAGGTGAGTGTTGTGTTTGTACCGCTATACACAACTACATAAAATAATAAAGCAGCAGAGACTGAGAGTAACTTCAAGTGATCTTTACTGGGTAACTGGAACTTCGGCACTGACTATACAAATCGATACGCGTCTGTTATATACGCTCGCAACTAAGGATGTACATCCGCAAAACAAAGTAGTCCCTTCAATGTTGTATACATTACACTTCCTCCCCCTTTAGTTTAATAGTATATTAACGCAAAATTTCTATAATTAACATACAGAGCCTGTCTTTACAGTAACCTTTTTTGTTTTCTTAAAAGTAACAAAATTCAAATTCCAACATAACATTTTATTTTGTCAACAGCCCTTTTACAAGTCAAGTCTCTGGGGAGGCCTCCTCTGCCTCTCTGGGTAACGTCTCTCCAGACTCTCTTGCTTTGGGGAATGAGACTGTACAGGTACAGGTGCATCAGATGAACTATCAGCACAGGTAGAGCTCTCAGCTGTGGATGAGGCTGGTGCTGATGCTGATGAATCAGGAGTGTCTGTTTCCATGTCAGGTGAGTCTGGGCGAGGTATAGGGGTGTTTTCCACCTGAACATCCAGAATTTGGTCCACATGAAGTCTCAAAATGTTCTCTCCCACATCCACAGTATACATCAGTGGTCCCTCTCTTGTGGATATTGTCCCTGGTTGCCACTTTTCCATCCGGAAATCACGAGCAAGAACTGACTGTCCCACACTGAAGCTTCTTGTTGGCTTAGCATTCAAATGTTTGAACTGTTTGTTCTCTACATCATGACGTACATTCGGTTTAAGGAGGTCCATGCGAGATCTCAGGTTCCTGTTCAGAAACACCATCGCTGGAGTCTGATTAGTGGCTGCGTGTACTGCGTTCCGATAAGCAAAGAGGAAATTGTCTATCTTGTGTTGCAGTGGTAGATCCTCGCTGCACATTGCTTTGATGGCCTTCTTGAAAGTCTGTACGAATCTTTCTGCCAAGCCATTTGTAGCTGGATGGTACGGGGCAGATGTGTAGTGCTTGATTCCATTTTTCCTCATGAAACCTTGGAATTCGTCAGAGACAAATTGTCATCCATTGTCTGTGCAGATTTGTTCTGGTAGGCCATTTCTAGCGAACATGGTCCTCAGAACTGAAATGGTCTTTTCAGATGTGGTTAATTTCATTTTAATGACCTCGGGCCATTTGGAATGTGCATCGACTGCAATCAAGAACATGGAGTCCATGAACGGTCCAGCAAAGTCGATGTGCACACATTGCCATGGTGATGAGGGCCATTCCCATGGATGGAGAGGGGCTTGTGGTGGTGCGTTCTGGACCTTTTGACATCCTGAGCAGCTCTTTGTCAGGTCCTCGATCTGTTTGTCAATTCCCGGCCACCACACGTATCCACGGGCAAGGCTTTTCATCTTTACCGTACCTAAGTGGCCTTCATGCAGTTCATCTAGCACTCGGTTACAAAGCTTGGGAGGAATCACAACTCGTGAGCTGCACATCAGTGTTCCCCGACACACTGATAACTGCTCCCTCCTAGCTGAGAATGCTGGAAACAATGAGTCACCATGCGCTGGCCATCCCTTCACAGTGATGTCATAAACTTTTGAAAATGTAGGGTCATTGCGTGTTTCTCTTTCAATGAGGGAGTTTGTCACTGTTAGCTGCTCAACTATTGTGTGAAATACCTCTGCTGAGTCAACTGTTGTAGTTCTCTCTGAGGTCGACAGTGGTAAACGTGACAAACCATCGGCGTTGCCATGTTGCTTGGTCCCCTTGTATTCAATGTCAGACAGGTGAGCCCCTAGGAAGAGTGACCATCGCTGTAGCCGTTGTGCCGTCATCACTGGAATGCCCTTCCTTGGGTTGAAGATTGAAACGAGAGGCTGGTGGTCAGTTAACAGTGTAAACTGTTGACCATACAAGTAGTGGTTGAATTTCTTGACTCCCCACACAAGGCTGAGGGCTTCTCGGTCAATCTGTGCATAATTGCGTTCAGCTGTAGTCAATGATCTTGAGGCAAAGGCTATTGGTCTTTCTGAGCCGTCTGGGAACTTATGTGACAACACGGCACCAATGCCATGGGGTGAAGCATCACATGCCAGTCGAATAGGTAAGGATGGGTCAAAGTGAGCTAGCACCTCTTCTGAAGTAATGAGTCTTTTACTCTCTTGAAAAGCTTGTTCACAGCTGTCACTCCACTTCCATTGTGACCCTGTCTGTAGCAGTGCATTTAGTGGATGTAACACTGTGGATAGGTTGGGCAAGAACTTGTGATAGTAGTTCACCAGTCCAAGATATGATCTCAACTGAGACACATTTTCAGGTGTTGGTGCATTAATCACAGCTTCAATCTTGTCTGGAGACTTGTGTAAACCGTCCTTGTTAATCACATGTCCACAGTATGAGATTTCATTTTTGAAAAACTCACACTTGTCTCGGTTCGCTCGGAGCCCATACTCCCGTAACCTGATGAGCACCTGTTCGAGGTTGGAAAGGTGGTCGTTGTCATTCTTGCCAGTAATGATGTTGTCATCAAGATAACACTGAGTACCTGGGATCCCCTGCAGGACTTGGTCCATTGCCCTTTGCCAGATTGCAGGAGCTGATGCTATTCCGAATACCAGCCGATTGTACTGGTAAAGGCCTTTGTGCGTATTTATTGTCAGGTACTTCTTTGATGCCTCATCAATTTCCATTTGGAGATAGGCCTGGGCCAAGTCAATCTTTGTGAAGCGTTCCCCTCTTGACAGGGAAGCAAAGATGTCCTCAATGCGAGGCAATGGGTACTGTACTGTGTGGAGGACTGGGTTAACAGTCACTTTAAAGTCTCCGCAGATGCGCACTTTTCTTGGCTTTCCTGGTTTTGTGCTGGAGGTTTTCTTCATCACTGGAACTATAGGTGTGGCCCATTCACTCCAATCCACCTTGGACAGGACCCCTAACTGCTCCAAGTTCTCCAGCTCTGCTTCTACTGAAGGGCGAATTGCATAAGGCACTGGTCTGGCCTTGTGGAACTTTGGATTTGCGTTCTCCTCAATCTTAATTTTTGCTTTCATGCCCTTAAGTGTTCCTATTCCCTTCTTGAACACTTCCTGAGAGTCAGAGAGTATTTGTGACAGTCTCTCAGGAGTGGCGTTGCTGTCCTCCTTTGCTGACACAAACAGTGCTTGGATGGTGTGCCAATCCAACTGTATTTTCCTGAGCCATTCGTGTCCCAGTAATGGTGGTCCTCCATTTTCCACTACATAGAGGTTCAATTGCGGTATTTTTTTTCTTTGTATGTCACTGTCACTTTTATTTTACCTTTGGGGCACACTCTTTGTCCTGTGTATGTCTTTAACAGTACTTTAGTTGCCTTAGCGGTATGTGTGAAAACAGTCGTTTGTAGTCATGTACAGAGATCACTGTTAAAGCTGAGCCTGTATCCAACTCCATTTTCAGCCTAACTCCTGCCACTTCTGGAGTAACCCATATTATTCTGTGATCCCCTGTCTCTTTCACACTGTGTAGCTTTAGACAAGCCAGATCCTCTTCCTCTGAGTCTGTGTCACTTTTTTCTTTATCTGAACTGTCTCCAGTCATGTGGTGTACCTTCTTGTATCTATCTTTGAAAGGTTTCTTGTTTTCAGTCACTTGATGTACCTTTTTGTTACTCTATTGTATCAGTTTTCGGCTTCTTATTTGCTTTGCAGGCTCTTTCAATGTGCCCTCGTCTGCCACATTGTCTGCAGTCTTTGTCTTTAAACCAACAGTCATTGTGGTCATGTGACATTTTGCCACAGCGATAGCACTTCTTTTCTTGTTTCAGTGACATTTTATTAGTTGAATATTCCAGGGATTTTTGTTGAATTTCTAAAGTGCCACATGCTGCTGCTTCCATTGATATTGCAATACTCAGAGCCTTCCCCCAATGTGAGGTCTTTTTCAGACAGGAGCTTCTTTTGTGTGCTTTCACTTTGCATGCCACACACAAATCTGTCCCTCAATGCGTCTGATAAGCCCACTCCAAATTGGCAATGTTCTAATAATTTGCGCAACTTTGCCAAATATTTAGAAATGCTTTCATTTTTGCTCTGATTCCGTTTATGGAATTTAAATCTTTCAGCTATGAGCAGTGGTTTGGGGCTTAAATGGTCTTGGAGCATGTCCACTATTTGTTTGAATGTTCTGTTTGCTGGCTTTGCAGGGGTTAATAAACTACGTAGCAGCCCGTATGTCTTTGCGCCCATAACACTCAGCAAAACAGTGGCTTTCTTTTCTACCTCCACTCCGTTAGCCTCACAGTACAACTCCACTCTTTCAATGCAAGTTGCCCAGTCTTCAATGCTGCTATCAAGTACTGCAATAGTGCCAATCATCGCCATTTTTTTTTCCAAACCTGTTTTTCTTTCTTTACTAGTTAGCTAGCGTCATGCAAGTCCTGTGCACTTTTCACTTGACTTACGTATCCCCTGCCTAGCTTAGCAAGCGTGCTCCATTTTCTCTACCTTCTCGCTCCTTTCTTTCAAATTTCGGTGTCCTCTGGATGCGATGCCAGAATAGGAAGACGTAGGTTCATAAATCTCGTCGCCAATTTGTTGTGTTTGTACCGCTATACACAACTACATAAAATAATAAAGCAGCAGAGACTGAGAGTAACTTCAAGTGATCTTTATTGGGCAACTGGAACTTCGGCACTGACTATACAAATCGATACGCGTCTGTTATATACGCTCGCAACTAAGGATGTGCATCCGCAAATCAAAGTAGTCCCTTCAATGTTGTATACATTACAGTGAGGAAACCTAATATTTAATATTCTCTTTCTTCATTCTTATTTCTCTTCAAATCAACGTTGTTCATCTTGACTCCTTATAAAGCCATTCACTCCGTGGTGCATGGACACCCAAGTTTAATGTTGGTGAAAAACAACTGCGTCTTTGCATGGATACAAAATTGCCAGTATAAATCTGGAGGAAGAGGTCAACCTGACTCCAGAGAAACCAAAATGATATTCCCTGGAGAGTTTCACATCACCTTATTTTGACACTGCATCAAGTGTAAACCCACCACAGTTTACAAAGTGCTCAGGAGATGCATTCGACTTTGTAAACTCATCTAACCTCAATTTAAATAGTTAGAAAGAGGGGTTTCTCCCTTCCTCGCTTTCTAAACATTTACATTTTAACTGTTGAGAGCATTTGCCCACACTGTATTCAGCCATGCACACAGCTCTCTCCTGGACAAGACCGTCACAGTTCCAGCCAGACAGGAGGCAATGGAAATGAGCTTTTGTCTGTCTATAAACTGAATTGCAGCTCCCGGTCTCAGATGGTAGATACCAGATGCAACCAAAAGATTCCATTCTGAAGCCAAAGTGTATTTTTAGTCTTTATTTAATTGATATAATTTTTTTCATGAGAAGATGTTAATTTGGCAAAATACTTAGTCACTTTATAAAACGGTCTTTAAAAATGTAGGCCTGAAAGTGCGCAAGAGCTGCAATCTGTAAAACTGAGATTACATCCAGTACTAATTCCATCAAGGTTCGCAGGGTATGGGGAAGGGGCCAGAAGGAGCACGCCTTCAGTGACTTGGGGGTGCATCAGCATGACCCCCCCACCTCCTCCAGGTGAACACCAGCAGAAGTTTCCAAGTCAAGGGAATGCAGCTCTTGCTCCCAGAAGAACAATTTGGCTGCCCTCATGGCCCCTTACAGTGGATCCTCAAGTGGTCCCCACATACACCCCAGGTCACCAGGCAGACCGGCATCAACCCAATGGCAAGTCCTAACCAAGGCTTTCAACTCTATTTGGACATATTCGGGAGGTTTCATCACATGACTCTGTTATTGCTCGTGAGCCAGTGTAGGGTTCAAAAATCCACAACCACGTTTTACCAAAAATTGGATTGCCCTATACAGTTTAAAATCAACATTTTCGGCCAAGGCAGAGATCCCGACAAGCAGGCTGGGATATGCGTGGAACATCCGAATACAGGGGACTGTGGCTCAGAGGCGAGCCATAGATGTCGGCCAATCGAAGCAGAGTGCATTCTCCTACTCCTGCTCCTATTTCTTATGTTCTTATGCTCTTATTCTCAAAGACCAATCAGGGGACCGAGTCAGATCTGAAGCGAGGAAACCCCCGGCCAATGGGGACCACCCGGTCCGGGTTTGAATATGTGACTCACCCCTAATCGGGCTATGAATACAAGCCATCATCACCTTAATCAACTTGGACTAGGGACAATAGTCTTGGGATCACTACAGTTAAGAGGTGGCCCAAACTAATAAAGTCGCAGGACTGACACAATGGGGCAGCAGACTTGGAGGAGCCGATGTGCACTCAAAACAATACGTCTGTCCTCACACCTACCTGTATAAATATGGAACACAAGAAGGACCAACGCTGAGAGAGAACTATTACTAGAAGAACGAACAGGAGAGCGAGTTAAGACGCTGAGGGAAAAGACGAGCCCAGGAGGGACGAGCCGGGGCGAACTAACATCTAAAGAACTCCAACCGCGCTGAGGAGAAGATCCACCATCAGGCCCCAGGCTCAATCGGTATACTGAAGGTTTACTCCGCTACCAGATGGCGCAACATCGCCGCAGGAAGCCGTACTGTATACCGACTCCCGTTCCGGGGACCTCGACAAGAAGACACCAACGACCGAAGTGGCTGTGGAAGACGGCATTCACTCCAGTCATTTCGGGAACCTTTTCCATCAAGCACAAACCAACCAACGACAACCAACCGAAAGCGCAATCAACAAAATCAAACTTCGAGAAACCCAACCAGACGCAGCAAGGTCCTCTCCGAGGTTCGGGGTACGGCGAACCCCGAGGCACAGGTCGAATTCCGACGACGACAGCAACAACAACCCAACAACCGCACTCAAAATTCCATCTGTCAAGGGAGGAGGCTGTGAGTATAATCCAAGGGCCTGCAACTGTCAGTCTAGTTTAGGTAGGAAAGTGGGTTGGTGGGATTGGACTTGGTAAAGATAAAACTGTGTAAACATTCTCGTTGTGTCCGTTCTCTCTCATATTTTATTTATAGTTATAAATGTGTGTGTGTGTTTATTACGTTTGTGGTAGAACTTACCTTGGCAAATAAAATTGGTTGTCACCTGTTCTTTTCCAAGGACTACTTGTCTCCGAGTGTCTATTTAAAGTGCATCGTTCTCCACCCAAATTCTGGAGTTAGAACCAAATAGGGGCATTAGGGCGCTTCGAACCCACCAAACAAGGGAACAGCAGACTAGGGAAAAGAGAGAGGACTCCAGGAGTACTTGGGCTCAGGAGTACCCCACAGATTAGGTATAAACTGTGCGGGTCGCCACCGTATTTTAGTCCTCCTCTATAAGCTGTTGTTCTCTATCTCCTTAGAGGGTGTTTAGTGACACCCGACCTGCAGGCTAACATAAGCTGCAAGGGTATAAAGGAGACCAAGGCCCAATACATCAACAGGCACTAAAGACACCTGCAATTGGGCAGAGCAGAGCCCCATCCCCTTACACCAGAGTTAGGTTTAGTTGCTATTGTAAAGTGAGACAGCATGGACTTTACAGTAGTGTTGTCAGTTGCAGTACCAGTAAACTAATAGGATGGTTAGGAGAAAGCACTGTCTTGACATTTCAAACACGGCTTGGACTATGGCATCTCTCAGAACTAATGAAACCAACGAGAATCTGATGATAAGATAAATCTGATTCACCATTCAATATTCATTTTGAGAATTCCTATGATTTTTCTGCCAGTTTACTCACAGCAGTGTCCAGGAGATTGATCTTTAATTACTGGAGACTCCGGGAAAATCTGGTGGGGGCGGGGGTGGGGGTGGAGAGGGGGGAGGGTTTATCTACACTTGTCCCAACTGAGGGCCAGAGCACCAAGAACTCCAGCATTCGGTAGCCCCACCCTCAAGCCTACCTCCTGTACGTCACTGGCTTTTAGGGGTGGGTGGAGGCTTCTCCCCTTGCAAGGTCAAGATTTATGTTTATAGGATTATTTTTTCTATGTAAACATAGAAACATAGAAGATAGGAGCAGGAGTAGGCCATTCGGCCCCACGAGCCTGCTCCGCCATTCAATGAGATCATGGCTGATCATCCAAATTCAGTACCCTGTCCCTGCCTTCTCCCCATATCCCTTGATCCCATTAGCCTTAAGAAATATATCTAACTCCTTCTTGAATATATTTAATGAATTGGCCTCAACTGCCTTCTGTGGTAGAGAATTCCACAGGTTCACCACTCTCTGGGTGAAGAAATTCCTCCTCATCTCTGTCCTAAATGGCTTACCCCTTATCTTTAGACTGTGACCCCTGGTTCTGGACTCCCCCGCCATCAGGAACATCCTTCCTGCATCTAGTCTGTCTAGTCCTGTTAGAATTTTATAAGTTTCAATGCGATCCCCTCTCATTCTTCTAAACTCCAGCGAGTACAAGCCCAATCGACCCAATCTCTCCTCATACGTTATTCCTGCCATCCCAGGTATCAGTCTGGTGAATCTTCGCTGCACTCCCTCCATGGCAAGAACATCCTTCCTCAGATAAGGCGACCAAAACTGCACACAATACTTAAGGTATGGTCTCACCAAGGCCTTGTACAACTGCAGCAAGACATCCTTGTTCCTGTACTCAAACCCTCTCGCTACGAAGGCCAACATACCATTTGCCTTCTTAACCGCCTGCTGCACCTGCATGCTTACCTTCAGCGACTGGTGCACAAGGACACCCAGGTCTCGTTGCACTTCCACTTCTCCCAATCTATTGCCATTCAGATAATAATCAGCCTTCCTGTTTTTGCCACCAAAGTGGATAACCTCGCATTTATCCACATTATACTGCATCTGCCATGCATCTGCCCAATCACCCAACCTGTCCAAATCATACTGGAGTTTCTCGGCATCCTCCTCACAGCACACACGCCCACCCAGCTTTGTGTCATCTGAAAACTTGGAGATATTACATCTAGTTCCCTCGTCTAGATCATTAATATATATTGTGAATAGCTGTAAGTAACTGTTTTCTTAAAGTGGGTGTTAAATATTCTTGCTTGACAACTGAGCTATGACATCAAACTTGGCACTATAAGAATAACAACAACTGGCATTTGCATAGCATCCGAAGGTGCTTCACAGAAGTGTAGTCAGACAAAAGTCAAAGCCGAGCAGAAGAAAGAGCTATTAGGTGGGCTGACTAAAAGCTTGGTCAAAGAAATGGCTTTTAAGGAGGATCTTAAAGGAGGTGAGGGAGGTGAAGAGGTGGTGAAGTGTAGGAGCGAGGGGTGCACAAAAGGGCAGTATTGGAGAAATGCAGAGTCCTCAAAAGGTGGCAGGGCTGAGAAACGTTATAGAGATAGGGAGGGGGGCAAGATCATGAAGGGGCTCGAACACAAGGATTAAACTGGAGGCGTTGGGGGACTGGGAGCCAATGTAGGTCAGCAAGCAAAGGGATGATGGGTGAGTGGGACTTGGTGCGGGTTAGGATACGGGCAGCAAAAATGTTCAATCTGTTGAAATTTATGGAGGGTGAAAGATGGGTGGCCGGACTGAAGAACAGAGGAATAATCGAGTCTGTAGATGACAAAAGCGTGAATGAGGGTTTCAGCAAAAGATGAGCTGATGCAGTGGCAGAGATGTTCGAGAGGCTAATTCCTCTACTTTGGCGAAGTTAAAAGCAACACTGCTAACACAGCAAATAATATGGGCTAAACTTCCACTGCGCAATAATTTAATCAAATGCGACCACACAAGCAGCAAAGAAACGGTACCTGGGCTGCTCAGCATCTCTTCTGTGCCAAGATGACACAAACGATTGAGATAAAAGCCGCTATGATCACTAACACAGTTCTGGAGGAACCAAAATTACTTTGGCAGCTCTTCATAGAAAGGACACACATCAGTAACTTTGCTGCACTGTGCATGTTGATGATATACTGGCTCACCACCAGATTGGCAAATTATATTGCCACCAAGGCCCACTGACTTTGTACATGGGAAAAAGCAAGACAAAGCATCAGCGCTGGGTTTGAAACAACAACAGTGAAAGGAGGTGCTGAAGAAATTCCGTATCAAGAAAGTTACTTAAGGTTAATGATTCCAATGGAAATTGTACCCTGCGTCAACAAGCATTTTTTTGCGCACCCAGTCCTTTTATACAGCAGACAAACACCGTGGGTTAGGGTTTCCATGAGGTAGCGCAATTCGCCCCCAATCAGTCAAACTATAAACAACAACAACAACTTGTATTTATATAGCACCTTTTCACGTAGTAAAACATCCCAAGGCGCTGCACAGGAGTATTATAAAACAAAAAATTTGACACCGAGCCACATAAGGAGAAATTAGGGCAGGTGACCAATAGCTTGATCAAAGAGGTAGGTTTTAAGAAGTGTCTTAAAGGAGGAAAGAGAGGCGGAGAGGTTTAGGCAGGGAATTCCAGAGCTCAGGGCCTAGGCAACAGATCGAGGAATTTCAAGTGCAAGTTAAGTCCAGCACAACTCAAGTCTTTTGTACTGGTTCAAAAAACATTGTGCGGGAAGCCAGCCCCGCCCACAAACTGGCCACACCCACAGATTGAATTGCACCTACAAGGCACAAGTTAGGAGTGTTCCCCTTTTAAAAAGCCCAAAATTCGATTGGCCTTTTTATGGCTTGCTCTACCTGCACTTGCACTTTTAGGGAATTATGGGCTAAAAATTAGGTGGCGCCGCGTTTGGGGTGCCAAGCTCGCCTGGGCGCCGGAATTACCGCTCCGGAAGGAGCCGGGAGCACCAACGCGATATTCAGTTTGAGCGCCCCAAGAGGGACGCGGGGCGCTGCTCGAGGCGCCCCACGTCCCTCTTGAGGCGCTCAAACTGAATATCGCAGCGCAGCGTGCCACAGCGCCACACGCTGCGGTACTGCAGGCCTTCCACCCCTTCTTAAAGGGGAGGGGCCTGCACCAGCGCGATCACCGATCGCAAGTGCCGGCAAAAGAGCCCGGCACCGAGGAGAAGTGCCGGGCTCTTGGGACACAGCCGGCACTGCCCGGGGGGGTGGATCAGGAGGCCGGGGAGGGCGGCGCGAGGAGGTGCTGGCAGGCGGCCACCGAAAAAAATGGCTGCCCCGCACGTCCCCTTTAATTTGCGCCACTACCGCCACAGGTAGGCCCCGTGAACCGGTCGTGATTTGCGACCGGCGCTATGGGGGGGGGGCGCGACCCAATATCGCATTCGGGGCGTTAGCAGGACGCTGTGCACACCGATGACGTCATCAGTGGCGGCGCAGCGCTACAGGCTCACGCCGCCATTAGCGGCCCGCTAAATTTCGCGGGAGGCGTGGCCAGTGGCGCTAAAGCCACTGAGTGCCCTCTTCAGACGCTAACTGCTGGCACAGCCCACCGAATTTCTAGGCCTATGTATTTAAACCCCTAGCTCTCTCTGCTCATTCACACCTTTCGGTGTCTTTACAAACTATTGGCGTAGAAATTGGGTTGGTAGCGCCAGCGCTGAGCGCCTAAAGAGACCTAGAATTGGGGCAAAGCGCTATGTTGGGGCGGACGCTATGAAGATAGCGCCAACTCAGATATTGACTATACATTTAGCGCCTGCGCTAAGTGTTTGCGAGCGCTCGCGAGCGCAAGCAGCTCATGACGTCATTTCAGTGTGCAACGCCTTTTAGGAGCGCCTGAGCGCATATTGGGTGGCGCCCGGAGCCTTAGCGCCCAGCGCTATTAGTGACAGTTCGAGGGAGGGCTAACAGGCCCTTCTCGGAGTAGGGGGACGCTATTTAAAGGGGACAGCTCTACTGCAGAATCTTCTGCCACTTGGCCTGCTCATTGCGCTCGCTGCTAGAGAGAGTTGGCGAGCTAATGTGGAGCGGAGTTCTGGGATTTGAGCTTTACAGTACTTGGTACCTTCAACCCTGTCCGAAGCACTTGCACCACTACACCTAAAAGCCTTTTGACCAACTGGCATCGGAATGGGAGCTTGTTTGGAGGGCGACGGACCTCATCTGCACTCTGTGCAGCAGTCATGACGACCTGCCTTGCCCTGCGGGGAGAAGGTGGCCGAACTTGCCTATCCCCCCTGCGTTGCTCCATGCCGCTTGGTCCGGCAACTGGTTCATCCTCAGAGCCACCCCCCCTCCCCTCCAGGGGACTACTATCCCCAGTCTGCAGATGTCTCCGCTCCACGGATTCTGCAACGGCTGGTCCGGATTCCTCCTGGTCCTCGCCTCCAGTGGCACTGGCACTGGCAGCTTCAGCGCGTTGAGCCCGAGTTGGTGCTGCTTCATCTGAAAGTGGGAGGTGGAAGAGTGGCTTTAGCAAAAGGACAGGTTTGCTGAAAGGCATGCCAGATTGCGGCAAGGCTCTGACATGGCTGCACACTGAGGATGCATGCTGGCGGGGGGACCAAGTGGAAGGCAACAGGTGGAAAAGGTGAGAGTCTTACCCTCGCTGTCGGTAATGGGGTCGGCAGATGCAGTGGTCACTGGACCAGACAGACGTCCTCCAAGTATCTGGTGCACTCTCTCCTCCAGATCCGTGAGAGTGACCACTTGTGCAGGTCCGCCACCAGTTCGACGCTGCTCCTTTCTAATCTGTGCCATCTTGGACTGCAGGGGAAAGAAGGGGAGGTTCTGTTACATGAGGCCTTGAGACCTCATCGCATGCCCCCATGGTGCAAGAGCCCTTACATGAGGCCTTGAGACCTCATCACATGCCCCCCATGGTGCAAGAGCCCTTACATGAGGCCTTGAGACATCTGTCCATATGTGTGGCCAGAAAGGGCCATGGGTGCATACTGACAGATGGCCATTGGCGCATCATTGCAGCAGGGTGCCCGAAGTCAGCTGCAGATGGAGGGAAGCACAAGTTTGGTGAACCATCACTCACCCTAACGATCCGTGTGAGGTCGTTGAATTTCTTCCTGCACTGAACAGGGGTCCTGGTCGCCATGCTGCTGGAATTCACCCTCACAGCAACCTCCCTCCAAGATCGTCGATAAGCCTTCTGATTTGGCCTCTTGCCATTATCCAGATACAGGACCTCTCGACGGTGTTCAACTGCAGCCACCAAGTGGTCCAGAGCCTCAGTGCTGAAGCGCTCTGCTCTCTGCCTAACCTTCTCCATAATGCACAAGTTTCTAACGCCAGACAAGGGCGAGCGCCGAATCTGAGGCCTACAGGGTGTTGGGTGTTTAAGCTCAGTCTGACTGACCCGCCCCTTTAAGAGCCAGCCGGCGCCTGTAGGTCTCGTGCTTTCCTGTAATTGAGTTCACCTGCGCTGCGCCCGTCCGCATCGATATTGAGTAGCGCCTGACCTTTTGCGCCTTAAGAGCACCGTGCAACGGCTGATTTAGCGCCTCAATCCCCTTTGGGGGCGATGCAACCCAATATCGCACCAGGCGGCGATAAGTTTCGTCTGGCTATAAACTTTGTGCATCGCCAGTTCTAACGCCTCAAGCGGGGCTATACCCAATTTCTAATTGAGTGTACACTCCCATTCCTTGTGTTTCTCTCCCAAAATATATTATTTCACACTTATCCATATTAAATTGCATCTGCTACCTAAAGCTCCATCCCACTACACATTGTCGGCCTGAAATGTTTTACTGTCCTCCTCACTGTTTGCCAAACCTCCTGCTTTTGTGTCATCAGCAAACTTCAAGATTGTGTTCCCCATATCCAAGTCCAAATCATCTACATATAAACATATAAGAACATAAGAAATAAGAGCAGAAGTCGGCCATACGGCCCCTTGAGCCTGCTCCACCATTCAATAAGATCATGGCTGAACTTTTACATCAACTCCACAGAGAACAAAAGTAGGCCCAGCACTGAGCCTTGGGGCAAACTATTTCCCATCCTTCTCCAGTCCAACCAACGTGTATTTACCCTAACAATTGGCCTGCCCATCAATCAGCCTTTTATCCATGTTCCAACATTTCCTCTCATACCATATACCTGAATTTTTTTGAACAAAATCTACTGCATTCTCTTTATCTATCCACTTGGTTGCACTTTCAAAAGAACTATTAAATTTGTCAAGCACAACTTGCTTTTAACAAAACCAAAAGTTTCAATACTTCCACTGAGGTTAAACTCAACTCTTTTCTATCCTAAAGCAAAAGCAAAATACTGCAGATGCTGGAAATCTGAAATAAAAACAGAAAATGCTGGAAATACTCAGCAGGTCAGGCAGCATCTGTAGAGAGAGAAATAGAGTTAACGTTTCAGGTCAATGACCCTTCGTCAGAACTTTTCTATCCTTTCACATTTCACTAGCCTTTCAGTGCAAGTATGTTACAACATATATGCCACAGCATATTTTTCCCTCTCCAAGTAGTTGCTTCTGCTGTGGCCAATGCATTCCATGGGTGTCAGATGCCAGGGGGTGTGAGGGTGCCTTCAGCCAATGCTCTCTCAGGTGTCAGCCGTGGCTCAGTTGGTAGCACCCTTGCCTCGGAGTCAGAAGGTTGTGGGTTTAAGTCCAACTCCAGAGACTTGAGCACAAAAAGAAATCGAGACTGACACTCTGAGGGAGTGCTGCACTTTCGGAGGTGCCGTCTTTCAGATGAGACGTTAAACCAAGGCCCCACCTGCCCTCTCAGTTGGATATAAAAGATCCTATGGCACTATTTCGAAGAAGAGCAGGGGAGTTATCCCCAGTGTCGTAGCCAATGATTATCCCCCAATCAACATCACTAAAACAGATTATCTGGTCATTATCATATTGCTGTTTGTGGGAGCTTGCTGTGTGCAAATTGGCTGCCGCGTTTCCTACATTACAACAGTGACTACACTTCAAAAAGTACTTCATTGGCTGTAAAGCACTTTGGGATGTCCAGTGGTCATAAAAGGCACCATATAAGTTTTTTCTTTCTTTCTCTATCTGCTATACCTATGTACTGGACACAAGCAGACATCAGCAATACTGCTCATTGTGTAAATAGTACAGCATTTACTGTTATTTTAACTCCAGTTGAAATTTGGGGTTGAATCATTTAAGTAGAAATCGGGGAAGACAGTGCCAATGGAATCAGTAATGCAATGAACAAACTTAAAATCAACCTTAACAAGTTTAATACAGTAGCAACAAAATCATTTTTTTTTAAACCCTGCTGTAGATATTGGCCCTAGTTTGGAACAAATAAATCAAACTTCTGTCTGCAGCTACAGTTGTTGCTTCAGTTTTTCATATGGTGGTAATACAAAAACCCAACAGAGAAATTAGCCCAAGATTACTTTGCCACAGATTTCTAAATTTATGAAAAGATACTGTTTTAAGTAATTACTCAATTTCTAGAGGTAAACATTTTAAATTAGCCCCACTTATATACATACACAATGAAGCTATTTAGCTCCATAAAAACCGTATATAGTACAAGGACTGAAAGGCCTAAAGCGATTTAAAGTAACTCCAGTGTATTGTGCCAGACACATTGGCCGATCACAAGCTCTGCCACAAAGTTCTCAACGTTCGAATTTCAGTATTTTGACGGCTTCTGTAAGCCACCATTCTCTGCAGATCTATGCCAACAGTCCTTCTCTGAATACAGCTCCATCTGCCTGAAAGATCACAGCCAGTTTTAGACATTCCTGCTACCATAGCTACAAATCCGGTGATAAATTTAGTAATCTGACTGTTGCCATCTTTGTCTTCTGTTAATGAAATTCAATGAATTTCTTCTGATTCAACAGAAAGATTTGAACAGAATCATCTGTTCAATAGAATGGATACAACATATCAGAAGAATTAGCGTTGTCTGGTTCTTGTCCGATAGAAACATAGAAAAACAGGAGCGGGAGTAGGCCATTCGGCCCTTCGAGCCTGCTCTGCCATTCGGTATGATCATGGCTGATCCTTTCTCTCAATACCATATTCCTCCTCTCTCTTCATACCGCTTGATGTCTTTTGTGTCTAGAAATCTATCTATCTCCTTCTGAAATATGTAGGGGGTGGTGTGTGGGCGCCCAGTCAGCTTCACCTCTGACTGTCCCTTTGAGCGGTTCGAATCGCTCCCACACCCCTGGGTTCTAGACACCGGACTTAGGTACAGGCGACGATACTGAAAATCGAGTAGACAAGTGGTTTGGTGTAAGAAAACCAAGATTTTATTAAAAGCAGAATACAACAATCTTATGAAAATTACTGGTATGAAAATACAGGCATAAACAATTACACTTGTATGGGAATGGGGAACACACGGCACATCGAGGGAAGACAACTACATTAACAATCCCCTTATCCTTATCCCACCCTCTATACCTAACTAGATTAAGCTATGAGGGGCCAGAAATTCATGCTCATCAATCCAAAACCTGTTGCTTTAACGGTTGTGAGTTTTGAGGTCTGTTCTCCCTGTCCTTTGGGGTACCCCGTCGCCACGTGGTCTCAGGGCGCGGCGCTGAAGTTGTTGATGCGAAGCACCCTCCTTTTCCTCAGCTGCCGTCGTCATCTCATCACGATGGGTTTTCTTCTTCTCCCTCGGGCGGTCGTCGGCGGTAATGTTACGGTCAGGGGTCGGTTGCCGGTTTTTACCGCTTAGATGATTTCACTACCCAAGCTTCGAACGCCAGTTTTATTTGTCGCGGGCGCTGCCACCCACGTTTAACGCCAGCTTATTCGCAATGTTCAAAATGCCAACTTATTCTCACTGTCCATACATACACTGCCAATTTCTTCACCAAACGCCAGCTTATAACTGGGCGTTTGGTTTTTACCAATGCGTCTTTCGCTGCCCTTCTCTGCTTTTACCGGTTTACCTTCTTCTTTGTCTCATCTCGTCTCGTCTCGTCTGCCCCTTTGTGGCCTGTGTGTCCTGTGTGGCTTTGAACTCGGGTCTTGTTCTCCTCCCGCGTTTGGCCCCGGTGTAATGGGCGTCCTTGGTTGTTGAGCGGTGCGGGGAGCGAGAAGAGAGCCCGCCACGAGGCCAGGGCATGAGAACGAGCGGCAGCAGGCCAACGGCCAAACGATGAGAGCAGGAGCAAGAGAGTCAAGAGAGATAAGAGAGCAATTGCTACTGATGGGCCTACAATTATACCCGTTCTTCAACTCCTTATCTGCGCGCCAAATCAGGTCAGTCCATTGTTTAACTTTTGGTGGGCTTGTTTAAATGATTACAGCCATTTATTTTAACGACTTTTGGAGTGGTTGTCTCTGGGTCTAATGGCCCTGATGTCCTGGTTGTTTGTCATGGATAAGACCTAATTGTCCCCATCCTGACTTGATGGCTACTGTGAGCTGTTGCCGATTAAATATGCAGAAACCTAATGGCCACGATTATAGGCCCATTCTGGCTTGATTGGATTCAAGTCGAGCGAATGCATATTCTGTGTTTACTTTGTCTGGCTGGCTCCAGAGAGTCCTGTTCACAGATTCCTGCATTTTAATTTTCGTCTCCGGGCCTGCTTGTCTGCAGAGCCTTGCTTTTAAAAATCCTGTCAGTTTTGGTCACGAGGTAACAGAAGCCATTTTGGGTTCCCTGGTTTTAATAACTTGTCCAAAACAGGGTCCCTTGATCCATAATTTGGGGGGTGCGGGAATTTTGAGAACCCTGCAAATTACAAATATATTCAGTGAATTGGCCTCCACAGCCTTCTGTGATAGAGAATTCCACAGGTTCACCACCCTCTGAGTGAAGAAATTTCTCCTCATCTCAGTCCTAAATGTCCTACCCCGTATCCTGAGACTGTGACCCCTCGTTCTAGATCCCCCAAGCCAGGGGAAACATCCTCCCTGCATCCAGTCTGTCTAGCCCTGTCAGAATTTTATACGTTTCAATGAGATCCCCTCGATGATGGTAATTTGTCATGAACATAAATCTGAAACAAACTATGACATTGACATATTGCTAAGTTATTGAAGGGTATGTTTTGGAAATGTACACTCCCAGTGAGTGGAGCTCCACCTGTCAGAGACATCACAGGTGTACTCACCACAATTTTCCATCCAATTAAATGGATGTGCTCTCCTGATGGGGGAGGGGGAAAGGGGCATGGCTCTGAGTTGGGAGTCATATCTGTAAAAGTTACCCTTAAAATCTAAGCAGGACAGTGCGACAGGGCAATCAAAGTCTTCCACTCAAAATTACAAGGTGCGTGCCCAAATTCCCAATACGCACTGCTGGGGAGCAACATCCTGTGCTCGGAAATGTTAAGATATGAAACTTTAGCCCATTGTTTCAAGCTGTTCTGGGGTCAGAATCACAAGTTTCCCCATTCATTTCAAGCTCAAAAGTAGGTCTTCATCTTTGTCAACCCAACGTTATCAATTGCTTGCTGAATGTCACAAGGGAATTTAAAATGGCCAAGGCGTGGTGGGTTACAAACTGTCCTTTCAGTTCTAGGACCTAGGTTTGAATTCCGCTCGGACTGATTTACAGCTTCCTCTTTCTGCTAGCTGTAAGGTAATGTCCCAATTAAAAAGCAATGTGAGAGGGTCAACTCATTTTCAGAAGCCCACAGCGCTAAAGCATAAAACAGCTCACAATTTGACATAAATGGACACTCTCGCCCAGAGCAATCACAATAATGATGGCTAGTGTGCAAAATGGAAAAAGTCACACTGGTGCAACAGAGTATTTTAATTAAAAGCCTTATTCCTGTTGTTTTGCTGTGGACCCTTATTGAGGGAGAAGAAAGCAGATAATAGAAATACTGGACTGATTTGTCAGCCCTTCCATCTGATGGGAATGGGCTGAAAATGGGGGGCCAAGGGGACAGATCAGCCCCCATGGAACCTACTTTCCCCTGGCCCGATGGCTGGCTGGCCAGGTAGACCTCTGGGCACCTGGTTTCCTCCCGCAACCCAGTACAAACCAGGCCACGTCCTAAAAATGGACCGGCTTTGTATTGTATCTGCCTTGGTCTTTGAGAAAAAATAAATCTGAGGCTCCACAGTAACACATTCGTAATAAAGTTGTTTTGGGGATTTTTTTTAAAAACTGAAGCTGTGCAGTCCATTGATCTCGTCACATAAAATTGTCCCTTTGGAATGTGACAGTGGCTTGAAAGCAGGGTGCAGAGTCTGGGTGTTCAGCTGTTTTTATTTTGCTTTCATGCAGTTCCTTTTACGAAACAGCAAGTTGACAGGACGTGTTCAACAGTCAATTTATGTACAAGTCAGAGTTTAACTCAAAAATATTCTGTGCATTTTAGTGCAAGGTTGCAGCTAAATTTTGGGCACGGGAGAGGAGGATCAGTTAAAAGGGGCTTCACTTTTAATGTACTTTATGCCTATGATTAAGTGGTAGGCTGCTGCCCATTTTCTTCTCGCCCTTCATGCCTATCTATTGATCTACTTTCTGTTCTTTGGATTCTTTGCTGCTTTCTTTATGGTCAACATGACCAATGTCAGTGCAAGAAAATGTAACTTTCCTATTTTGTGGCAGAAAATCACGGCGATTGTGCACGCCTAAATTCCCAATATGTTTTCTCTGCACCTGAATTTTGTACTGGGAATACTGAAAAAATTCCATTTACTAGCACTCACATCCCTCACCTTGAGGAGTACAAAAAGATGTAGAAATAATGTAAAATTTGGCATTTAAGACAGCAAAGTGTTGCAGATACAGTTCAATTTTGCTAGTTGTAAGAGTTTTAGCTTTCTGAGTGAAAGAGTGTCTGTGTGTGTGTTTTGTGTGTTTTTGCTCCCACCAAGTACTTGGAATTATGCATGCCCAAAGCTGGAGATCTGAAGAAAGCACAAAGACTGGGAATATCACTGAGAACTAGAACTTGGCTATTTACTAATTCAATGAGTAAAAATAGCACTTAAACGGTTTCAAATATGAATTTGTGACACAGGAGCCAACAAGCTTGTATAAAAGTAAGGAAGCCACAGTTTGAAGACAATTGCATTTTGCAGCATTTTTCCCCTTTTCTCAGAGAAGCAAAGTGTTGGGCTACTTGAACAATACCACTTTTTAAAGAGACAGATATTATTATCTATTTTACAATCTCTTTTTTCCCCCCATTCGGTCCAGCTCCAAGATTGTAAAAACTTCACAAAAAGAAAATGAAAAACCTTTGCCATACTATTACAGGGAAACATATTAAAAATTAAAGCAAGTAAAATATGATTAATAGCAATGCTAAGCAGTGACTATACACGGGCCCTTTTCTTAATCCATCTAAACTTTCATCTTCACTTTGAGCCCTGCACTTCTTGGTCATCTGTTGTTCCAGTGTGGAAGCCCCGTCAATCCCCAGGCCATCTGCCAGGTCAGTAAAGAACTCCTGCCCATCCTCAGCTCGTGTACATCTTGACATTGTTTAACTGATTAATCAATCCACAGTTAAAATATAAGAATTTCATTCCTATCCTTGTGGGGTTTTTTTAGACAAATTTAGCATCTGCTCCAAAAGCAGAGATGTAAATATTAAGGGGTAGATGTTCACTTGGCTGTCCCAGTGTAAACAAGGTGGTCCTGGCCAAAAAATACAATATTGCCACGGTCACGCTGCCATCTGCAAAAAGGCCTTCGGCTGTGTGGCAAAGCACCTGCCTCATAGATAGATTGAGTTGGCAAAACTGTGGCAGATGGAGTTCAATGTGGGGATGTTGTAAGGTCAGCCATCTTGGGTCCAAGAAAGACAAATTGGGATATTTTCCGAATGGCGAGAGGATAGGAACTGTGGAGGAGCAAAGGGATTTGGAGCGGCGGTGATGGAAAACAGATGGCAGCAGATTGGCTGCCTATTATACACCCGCCAATTTTTCACTGAAGTTAATGGAAAGGGTGATCAGGGCTAGGCGATCCCCTACCACCAGGTTCTACCCATTTAACTGTAAGTTAAAATCAGCCGGATAACTTTCCCTTCGATTAAGTGCTGCAAACACCCTTTAAAGCACAGGCACAAGCAAAAGGCTTACATTCCATCAAATTTCATCCGGTGTAGGTGCTGCTAGTGAAACATTATTCACTTTATGTACAACTGAGAGACAAACCAACACGGTATTCAAAAGAAACCCCTTTTGGTTGTTCTGCCACGGCAAAAGAAATGCGATTCTAGCAGGAATCTATTATATTAAGAACTCTGGAACTTAGGTTTTCAAGCCAATCAGTCTCTTTGCTTAGGAAAAAAGTGATAGCTTTTCCATTCATTATGTAGTTCTCGATTACTACAGTACAATATTTGGAACACATAAAGAATTTTGACTTCCAGCCAAAACAGGTGTGATGCCAGCAGAGCAGCCGTTCCACCCACCCATTCGTGCGGGCATGACACCCAAAGCAAAGAGGCCTCCCGGAAGGCTGGCAGGATGCAGAGGTTGCCCACCCCAGGGACGAGTGCCCAGTCAATTTTAACGGTCGGGCCTCATTAACATTCCATCGGATAGCTACCCACCCAAAACGGGCGTCTGGAGGTAGCTCACCAACTTTACGCCAGAGGCCGCCAAAGTGCCAGTCAGGTACATTGTGGGGTGGGCAGGGTGAGGGGCGGGGGGTGGGGGAGGGTGTGAGAGTCCAGGGCAGCAGCAAGCCAAACTTTCTTTGTGGTGCCCAGAGGAGCACTCCCACTCCTTTTGGCCCCACAGGCATAAATTTTAATCTTAGCTGACTTGGCTTCCACTGAGTGCTTACCAATGTCCATCAGGGTCCCAATGATGTCGTAAGGTTTACATCTATTCCTAAGGCTCCCAACGAAGTCAGGCAGGCGCCTCAACAACCCAAGAAAACAGCAACATTAAAATAGCCGTGGGGCAGGAAAAGAGCAGTAAGTCCAACGCTTGGATTTTAATCTCATTCTGCCCAGTTTCCACCGGGAGTAGGGATTAAAATTCCCCCTTCAAATTCATGAAATTTATGAAAGGGAAATCATGTTTAACGAATCTGTTAGAGTTTTTGAGATTGTAACTAGCAGAATAGATAAGGGTGAACCCGTGGATGTGCTGTATTTGGATTTTCAGAAGGCATTCGATAAGGTGCCACACAAGAGGTTAATAAACAAAATCAGGGCTCATGGGATTGGGGGTAATATACTAGCATGGATTGAGGATTGGTTAACAGACAGAAAACAGAAAGTAGGAATAAAAGGATCATTTTTGGGTTGGCTGGCTGTAACTAGTGGGGTACCACAAGGATCAGTGCTTGGGCCTCAGCTATTCACAATCTACATCAATGATTTGGATGAGGGGACCAAATGTAATATATCCAAGTTTGCTGATGATACAAAGGTGGGTGGGAATCTAAGTTGTGAGGAGGATGCATGGAGGCTTCAAGGGGATATAGACAGGCTAAGTGAGTGGGCAAGAACATGGCAAAATGAATATAACGTGGAGAAATGTGAAGTTATCCACTTTGGTAGGAAAAATAGAAAAGCAGAGTATTTTTTAAATGATGAGAGATTGGGAAATGTTGGTGTTCAGAGGGACCTGGGTGTCCTTGTACACAAATCACTGAAAGTTAACATGCAGGTACAGCAAGCAATTAGGAAAGCAACTGGTATGTTGGCCTTTATTACAAGAGGATTTGAGTACAAGAGTAAAGACGTCTTACTGCAATTATATAGGGCCCTGGTGAGGCCACATCTGGAGTATTGTAAGGAATTCTACTATATAAACTTCTTAGAAAAATATACTATATAAAATGAATACACTATAGCCTTTTTAGAAAAATAAACTATATAACTTTTTTTAAAGGAAGGCATGACAAGCTGGATTTGGAAATCCTACCTTCTGAAAGAATTCTGGCCTCGTTGAGATAAGACAGAGGTTAACCCTGAAGAGTACCTTATAAGGAACTCTACCTTATAAATTCTTTAAAACATGACAAACTGGGTTTGGAAATTTAGAAACCTATGAAAGAATTCTGGCTATTGAAATAGGACAAGTTGTTGACCCTGAATAAGTATCCTTATTGAAACAGAAGAATGGGTGGCCCCGAATGGGTAACCTTATTAAAACAAGACAATGGTCAACCCTGGATGAATAATCTTGATTAAAACCTCCTGAGAATGAAATGAGGTAAGGTACATCTGCCCATTGCTCACATATGGTAAACTCCCAATAGCTATTGATGATGTGGCAGTAAGAATTTCAGTAGGTCAGCTAAAAGATGATTAGTAATAATTAACTTGGATCAACAGAAACCTTATGAAAAACAATTGAAAAAGGGGTATAAATATGGAGTCTCGAATGAGAAAATCAGACTCGCTTTAATCGGGCAAAGCGATTCTTGACTTCAGAGGCAGCTCTGTAGTCCTTCACTCTTTTGTACCTCGGGGATTGAAGGTAATTGCTACCTTGATAATTGATGAATATCCTGTAATAGAAAATTTTAAGAACTGTAATACTGTAGCGAAGTTAAGATTTATAAGATTCTCTGTTAAGAATAAGATCATATTTTTTCTCTTTTTACAACTGTTAAACGTTGCAATTGACTGATTCACCAACTGTTAATTGTATGTCGTTTTTTTTAATAAATCTCTATATTTTTAGAATTGTCTCATATAAGTCTTCTGTATCAATAACTCGTGAACCCAATCTTTGTACACTCTTTGGAGGAGAGATACATATCTGAAGGACATCTCCAGACCCTCATAATATCCGGGACTTTACTGTCTGGCTAAACTTATTAAAAGTGCTATCTGGAGGACAGTAACATTCTCGGGTTATTCCTTTCCTTTAGGGAGAGATAGCCCGGGCCCTTAGATCCAGTTAAGCATCTTTAGGATTCGGCTGCCTCAACCTTTAGTTGAAAGTGAACATCTGAGAAATGAGGGGCTAGGACAAGTAAATATCCTTTCAGTATTGTGTACAGTTTTAGTCTCCTTACCTAAGGAAGGATATACTTGCCATAGGGAGATTGCAACGAAGGTTCACCAGACTGGTTCCTGGGATGGGGGGATTATCCTATGAGGACAGATTGAGTAGACTAGGCCTATATTCTCTAGCGTTTAGAAGAATGAGAGGTGATCTCATTGAAACATACAACATTCTTACAGGGCTTGACAGGGTAGATGCAAGGAGGATGTTTCCCCTGGCTAGGAAGTCTAGACCAGGGGTCACAGTCTCAGAATAAAGGGTCGGCCATTTAGCACTGAGATGATGAGAAATATCTTCACTCAGAGGGTGGTGAATCTTTGGAATTCTCTACCCCAGAAGGTTGTGGAAGCTCAGTCATTGAGTATATTCAAGACAGAGATCGATATATTTTTTGAATATTAAGGGAATCAAGGGATATGGGGATAGTGCAGGAAAGTGGTGATGAGGTAGAAGATCAGCCATGATCTTATTGAATGGCAGAGCAGGCTCAAAGGACCAAATGGCCTACTCCTGCTCCTAATTCTTATGTTCTTCTGGTCAGAGATGGCCTTATCTGTGATTGACACGATAGGAGTAGTGAGGCCACGAGAGACGGCAAGGTCGAAGGGGTGGCCGTGAATATTGGTTGGGGAGTGTACATGGATTACAGCCAATGAAGTACTTTTGAAGTGTAGTCACTGTTGTAATGTCGGAAATGCGGCAGCCAATTGTGCACAGCAATCTCCCACAAACAGCAATGTCCATATAATCTGTTTTTGTTATGTTGATTGAGGGATAAATATTGGCCAGGACACCGGGGATAACTCCCCTGCTCTTCTTCAAAATAGTGCCATGGGATCTTTTATGTCCACCTGAGAGAGCGGACGGGACCTCAGTTTAGCATCTCATCCAAAAGACAGCACCTCCGACAGTGCAGAGCAGATTCACCAGAATGTCACCAGGGCTCCAAGGGTTAAGAGGAGAGATTACATAAACTAGGCTTATATTCACTGGAATTTGGAAGGTTAAGGGGTGAATTGATTGAGGTTTTTAGGATTTTGAATGGAATTGATAGGGCAGATAGAGGGAAGCTTTTTCTGTTGGTCGGAGAGTCTAGGACAAGGGAACATAATGTTAAAAATCAGAGCCAGGCCATTCAAGAGAGAAGTTAGGAAACACTCCTTCATGCAAAGGGTGGTAGAAGTGTGGAACTCTCTCCCACAAACAGCAGTAGACGCTAGCTCAATTAATAATTTCAAATCGGAGATTGCTAGGTTTTTGCTAGCCAAGGGTGTTGTGGGATATGGAGTCACGATGGGTTAATGGAGTTTGGATACAGATCAGCCATGATCTCATTGAATGGCAGGACAGGTTCGAGGGGCTAAATGGCCTACTCCTGTTCCTATGTTCAGACAGGTTGGCTGCTTACCCATTTACAAGCCCACCTGAATATTGATTCAGGTGGGCCTTAGGTGTGAAAGTAGCAGCCGAGGTGCTCACCCCACCCCACCCCCTCGATTTTCAACTGCTGTCCGCCCATTTGCTTGGGCGGCGGCAAGTTAATTTTCTCCTCCCTTGTATTTTACATTGTGCTTTAAAAAAATGCAACTCACAGACTTTGAATAAAAGAAATGCAGCACGAATCTGATTATTCCTAATTGATTGTTAACAGCTGTACCAACAGGCTAGCAACCATTAACATCATTTCATAGAAAGCCCACAGGAGTGGAGACATTCGGCCAGGGCCAGTGCCTCCAGGTCCTGGCCTAATGTTCGGGAATATCCCTGGAGTTTCAGCATGAATGCGCCAGAAGGGCGAAGGATTTTTAGCTCCGTTCAAATGCAATGAAACACAATTCCGCAAACAGCGGGCCATGTACAATGTAATTAGAGAATGTAAAAACGCCTTGTGGGAGAATATGTTGCTTACACAAATATTGAGGGAACAGGGGGAAAAAAAGCAACTGCTAAAACACTGGGGTTTGACAGTACTCCAAATCACCAGCAAATGATTCTCTATATGGTGAGTCACCAGTCGCACCACACTGAGAAACATCAAACAGAATCTCGAGGCTGGATTTTAACTCCCAGCAGGGGTTGAGCGGACGGGGGCCGAGGCAGGCCGTAAGACGTTGGACCACACTCCCTGCCATCCCCCCCTCTCCCCCCACCACCACCAAGCAGCACAAGGCCTGGGAGATTTTAACTCATGGGCCTCGTCTGCGTGCTGGCAGTCAGTCTCCCGCCCGAACCCGGCAGGAAGTGGATGACGGGAGCAGGATTCTGGGCAACAGGAGGCCGCCTCCAGAAACACAGAGGAACAGTTTCCAGCAGTGTTTGGGAGAGGGATCAGGAGGGCATTGTGGTTGGGGGGAGAGGAGAAGGCCCAAGGCTTCCTTGATGAGCCCTGGTTTGTGTGGCTCAGCTGCTCGCTAGATAATTAAATGCATAGAGTTGTTATCCAGCATGAAGTAGTACACACTTTAATAAACACATAATGTATTCCTAATCACTGGAAAATGCACCAAAAGTGCAAATAAAGAGAGTCATAAATCAAATATTTTGGAGGGGGACAATTCCCCAGAGTCCCCTTAAAAGAAACTCTCATCCATGATGAACAGTATGCCCACTTCTAAAATTGCCACTCCACCATTGAGTTGAGAGATCAGATTATTGAGTGTGCCACAAGAGGGTTGACTTTGTTCTGAATATCCATCCTCAAGCCTCCTTGGTCCCAAAGTAACCAGAGTGCATCTCCTGTTTACTAATGATTCAGAAAGCCAGAGTGAAGCCCAGTTACATATACTGTGCTAACTGTAAACTGTCAGTATGTACAAAGAATGTCTAGGCTGGTCTTTATGATCAAAGGACTTCTTTGGTCTTGTTATTAAAAAGAAAAGGGATTGAACAGCCCAATGCACCAGATTATTTCAACTACAATGAATTGAATTTAGTTCCATGTCTGCATTTTACAAATATAAATTACCAATGCTAATAACATGTAATTGGCCATGTCATAATTTAAAAGGTTAACATTTTTTCAGCACACTAAAAATTCTTTTACCAAAGGGCTGTAGCATATAATTATTATAATTCCCCAAAACTGTAATGCTGCTTGTAGTTAAACTAGGTCAAATGCAGTTTTACATTTTGTTTTATTCTCTAACATGAAACAAGGTCCCATTTATGTTGCTGCCTCATTTTAATACCGGTCATCTTACTTGGATCATTAGACTGCATTTTGCCAGAATATCTCTTTGCTGGGTAATTTGCATACCATAATTTATTAACGGCTAAATATGAAAGCAAGAGGAAATCATGCATGCATGTTCAAAAGCTGGTATTTACATTTGTTCTCATTTACCAAATTCTGCTTGTCATTTGAAAAGAAGATGGTTGGGTGAAAAAGCCCCAAATCACATTAATGTTGCGTGTTTATCAGGATGAGGGATGACATGATTGTGAGAAGGGAGGATTCAGCTGTTTCTCTTCAAGGACAAATATGCTATGGGTCAACTGAATGCAAGGCTTCTCCCTAGGTTGCCATGAGAGTATGCCTCAACCCAGTCTCAAAAGGAGATCCCCTCAACAGTGTGGCACCTCAATTTACCACACTATCTAAATGTTACTCTGGAGGAGTTTGCCAAATGCCATGACCTTGATGTTCACCACAAATTGGATCAAAATAGCCTGAACTTTGACCACTCTTAAATCAGAGAAGAGCGCCGAAGTCATAAGCTGCCGAAGCTACAATTGAGCAGCAGTGAGATAATACACACCAAGGAAATTTATCTAAAATACAGTGGAATTACATTCCCTATAACAACTTGAATTTATATCATTCCTTTCATGTAGAAAAGCATCCCAAGGTGCTTCACAGAGGTATAATCAAAGAAAAATGGACACCAAGTCAAAGAAGGATATTAGGAGGGGTGACCAAAAGCTTGGACGAAGAGGTGGGCTTTAAGGAAGGTTTTAAAAGAGGAGGGGGAGGTGATGAGGCAGAGGGTTTTAGGGAGGAAATTTCAGAGCGTGGGGCTTAGATGGCTGAAGGCACAGCCACCAATGTTGGGCAAAGGAAGGAGGGTGGGGGGTGCATGAAAGGCCAGAGTCAAGGAATGGAGAGTTTGGGGGAGGAAGCTACAGAGATAGAGAGGGGCAGGTCCATGAAGGGTTTAAACATTTGAATGAGAATTCAAATCTGGAACCGTAGAGGGACAGAGGACCAATGTAGGCCAGAAAGGACAGGCGTGACAGGTGAACAAGGCCTGGTGCGGGATAGGGTACAGGCAGCAAAGTTTTGGCTGAGCTGAAGTTTATAAAAATAGAAGAAAAAGTCAAAAGTTGCTGATAACCAGATAAGTAAATAACAGGGGTTGGCAATACTGGAAATATAAAGCAAATTGCAAATACTGACATCTGAAATAAAAGCAAAACAAATACTGAGAATGGACAGCATCCTAAAGATGAAGTTAGGTTAGCCTTTCTGGCAAAGGTTCACACCCAATGTTTTTGAGTTCTCTTTCAGATGATAATTGTGGACTTCCAGCATATTCTGTTTTTATCCAGCTATAGTACTACCAACAGCTTCAACAAGATAGGCAATTGCCCAATTGATATGTCAATGGACAGTAATGGATACAACAATGAAATATACTTTTCTTGTAAAAGAAAATGGAAGTCTGCAGTGGAGAGATGAAAACGGTACAAGTTCGCAGCAGTCCATTTACACCCTGTACAAATGATCTCTCTCAACACAATTCTGCCCATAGCCTCAAGCAACAGGTGGAATATGACTTCACTCCGCCTACAGGAAAGGGGCTTTCAGTGTTCAAGAGCCAAGTGACAAATTGCCTGACATTTCATGATATATACAAAAAAAATTTACTGCCCATCAAACTTCATCATGCCAAATGTGCAGAGAAATATATGACCTACCCAATATTCTGACATGCCAAAATGCACATGGGAAATTTATTACCTACAAGCACCCTTTTAAACACTGCTTTGCCTGTGCCCTTAGGCTCCCAACAAATATGATGTATGTGCATAGGTGAAATGTGGTCTTGGTTGCAGTATAACACTCACTTTGTCATTTTTCCAGTATTATTTTGCGGATACACGGCAATTATTCTGGCTACTATATTATCGTGCTTTTGACAATCGTACAGAGCCTGCCTTATTCAGCGAAAACCCACCAGCAAAATGGCACTACCCAGAAGCTAGAACAGTTACTGTGTTCACTGCTGCCAAATTGGAACACTGAATTTGGGTATTTCAAACCGCATAAGCGCACTGTACCAAAAACAGGCCATGGTGGGTTAAAAAAAAGTTGAAATGGTGTTTGAAGCAGCTTCAAATGGGTCAACTATCTGGTGAAGAATGGTACCCTAGAAAAAATATCATACTAGCTTATCAGGTACATAGGCCGCGATTTTGCCGGTGCTCAGAGGCGGGTCATAGGTTAAAGTCCTTTTGATTGACGGCGAGTCCCGAACCCACCGTCAACCCACCTCCAAACAACCTTCCCAAGTGTCGGGTCCCCGATTTGCGAATGGACCCGACACCTAGTGGCAGGAAATGGATGAAAAACAATTAGCTGCCTATTAACAGTAGTTTTCAGGCTGTTTTTTGATTTTCCTGCTTCTGGGTCGGGTTTCCCGACGTCCGGACACCACGCCAGGTAAGTGTGGCGTGTTGTGAGTCTGGTGTAATGCTTATGAAAAGATGACCACTGAAGAAGTGGTGTGAAGGATGCAAGGTTGCACATGGTGAGTTTCAGAGCAAAGAAAATGTTGGTTACTGCATTTGTAAAACATATACAGATTTCTTTAGCTTACAAGTTTTCAAATCCAACTGTATGTCCAGTGCCACCTCATTGGGAGAACCTCTCTCACCAGTGACAGATCGCTTCTGTCATCTCACCTGCAGCTGCCATCTATTCCAGCATATGGAGAGAGTCATTGGAGAGCCTGGGTGCAAGAGTTCACCTTTGTGCAGTGATTGTCAATGGTTTCAGCACCTCAATGCTGTCAAACACTGAGAAATCAACTGTCAAAATAAAATTGTGCATGGTCCCTTTAAGGAAACCGGCAGATGATGCATCAAAGTGGGCGGGCTTAACAAGGCCAATCAAGGGAAAATCACGTCTGTGAAGCGGAGGCAGCTGGGGGCGGGACTGGAACCCGGACACTAGCTGACCCACACCCATCACGACACCGAGCAGAAAATCGTGGCCTAAATCACTACGAACCGTCATGGGGATTGATTTGAAGTGCCAGGAGCAGCGTGTTCCTGAATACCCATCTTCTCCCCAACTGCAGCACTTAGCTCTCCTCCACCCTTTGTTATTAAGCTAAGGTATCTGTGCCACCCAAAGGGGAAAAAAATAAGCAAGCTGTATTAGTACAGGGAAGACCTATCAGCATACTTTCGTAGGGTAATTACCATCTGCTGGCCTGTTCTTACTCAGAAATCAGATAAGAGATTTTAATATATGGTGTGTCTTCGTAGATAAATTTCTGGCCACATAAAACCGCATTGATTAATAAAAATTAGATTACACAGAACCTCCATATGCTTCAAATACTAAAAGCAGCATTGATGTTAAAGCAGAAGTAGACATCTTCCTTAGTTTACTTGAGTCCACTTTAAAACTGTCAAAACTCAGCTCCACATACCTCACTGAAATACTTCATCAAGCTGCAATTACATTTTTCTGTTGAAATGTTTGCTGACCTGCAGAGGGTTCCATTTGAAACTGGTTGCCTTCTGCTGACCCCTTTTGCTTAAAGACAGAAAGCCACAATGAGGCACGAGAACATTTCCTCGAATTTGTCTGAATTGATGCCTGTTCACACATTCCATTGTTTTTGTTTGGTTAAAAATTCACAGTTCCTTGCATTTAATTCACAAACGGACTGATTATCACCAAAGGAACAAAGTGGGGAGTCAGAAGAATGGCCCGGAATTTGCGATCAGTGGAGAAGTGACGGCGCGCACCGATGACCTCGAAGAAAGCTGCCCACAAAGATCTAGTAATCTCTGTGGTGTGAATTTCTCCTCTCCCAATGTTAGTTTGAATCTGGCACCAAATCAAATGAATCTCCAGCGTCCAGCAACAGTGATGGCATCAAGCAGGCTGAGCAGCCAATCACATTGAAGAATTCTCACAGGCAGCAAACCAGGAAGTAAAATACACAGATTCTAATTTACTTTTTATATATTTTACAGAGAGTGAAATAAAGATTGGGACATAAACATAGAATTAAGGTAGAAGCTGAAATATCATAAACAAACATTAAAAACATTTTAAAAACCATGTAAATCTTAATCATATTAATGGAAAAATTTGACATTCCACAAAAATAAAATTAGTTTTTCAGGGCCAGAATGATTGTTCAGCAGTCAATATGCCGTTAAAAACCCAGTTACACCTCTTTCAACAAGGCATAACTGTCTGGGGGGGAGGCGGGGTGGTGGGGGGGGGGGCGGGCTGGTTAACAGCGATATTCCAGCGTAATGGGGGAAGTTTTCATCCTTCATTGTGATTTGATTTGAACATCTGGATTTCCGTGTTTATCTGCACGTGCCTAAATCCTAAAGCTGCTGTTAGTTTCAGAGGAGTAGTGATGGTGAACGCTGACAGTTTTGCCATCCTTACTAACATAAGAAAACTACTAGGCACTTGGTCTAAGCGTTAAACAAAGCTTTAATCAACCGTTTTATAACATGGAGGTCTAGTTGTGTCCTTCACTAGTTCCTGTTAAGAATGCCCTGCGCAAGCTGGGCCCGTGCCCGAGTATTTATATTCTCCCTGGACAGCACCACCTGTAGGCTGCTCAGTATTATTTCATAAGTCTTTCTTTCATGAATGACTGATTCATGTCACTTACCACTGCAAAATCCGGGCCAATAAATGTTTTCCCCCACTCAGGGTTATTAGAACATGGAATGCTTTACCGCAAGTGACTGTTGAGCAGAAACTCTTATATCACTTGAAAGGGAAAGAGATAAATATTTGAAAAGGAAGACTATAAAAGAATACTGAGAAAGATCAGGGGTAGCTCCTGCTGAAGAGCAAGCATCAGCACAAGTATGACAAGCTTGTCTCTGACGCCACCAAACTGCTGACCACCCAACTTCCTATTCTGGCTCCGATGTTAGTTGACATTGTTAACAGTTCCCTCTCCTCAAGCACTGTCCCCCTCTCCCTCAAAACTGCCGTCATCATCCCTCTCCTCAAAAAAACAACCCTTGGCCCCTCCGTCCTTGCAAACTACCACCCTATTGCTCCAGTCAGGTTTCCGCCCCTGCCACATTACCGAAACGGCTCTCACCAAAGTCACAAATGACATCCTTTGTGACTGTGACAAAGGTAAACTATCCCTCCTCGTCCTTCTTGGTTTGTCTACAGCCTTTGACACAGTTGACCACTCCATCCTCCTCCAGCGTCTCTCCACCATCATCCAGCTTGGTGGGACTGCACTCGCGTGGTTCCATTCTTAGCTATCTAATCATAGCCAGAGAATCATCTGCAATGGCTTCTCTTCCCGCTCCGGCATCATTACCTCTGGTGTCCCCCAAGGATCTATCCTTGGCCCCCTCCTATTTCTCATCTACATGTTGCCCCTTGGCGACATCAACTGAAAACACAGCATCAGTTTCCACATGTACGCTGATGACACCCAGCTCTACCTCACCACCACTTCTCTCGACCCCTCCACGGTCTCTAAATTGGCAGACTGCGCTGGAGCTCCCTCCCTAAACCTCTCCGCCTCTCTACCTCTCTTTCCTCCTTTAAGATGCTCCTTAAAACCTATCTCTTTGACCAAGCTTTTGGTCATCTGCACTAATTTCTCCTTATGTGGCTCGGTGTCAAATAATATACTCCTGGGAAGCACCTTGGGGCGTTTTAGTACTTTAAAGGCATTAAATAAATACAAGTTGTTGTTGTTGTGTTATGATTTCTGTCATTTTAAATATTGTAAAGGTTTTGCTGCATGAGCTACAGCAATCTCATGCACACAGATCCTCTCTAGGAAAGGTGCCCTATTTGGAACCAACCCCAGAGAAAAACTGTGGACAACACTTGGACGAGATTGCCGCAAGAGTTAATGCAATCTCTAGTACCCATAGAACCTGGATATGAAGAAGACTTGCATTTATATAGAGGTTTTCCTGGGCTCAGGACATCTCAAAGCGCTTTATGGCCAATGAAGTACTTTTTGAAGTGTAGTCACTGTTGTAATGTGGGAAACACGTCAGCCAATTTGTGCACAGCAAGCTCCCACAAACAGCAATGTGATAATGACCAGATAATGTTTTAGTTATGCTGGCTGAGGGATAAATATTGGCCAGGACACCGGGGATAACTCCCCTGCTCTTCTTCAAATAGTGCCATGGGATATTTTACATCCACCTGAGAGCACGGTGTATTGGTTTAACGTCACACCCGAAAGACGGCACCTATGACGGTGCAGCACTCCCTCAGTGCTGCACTGAAGTGTCAGCCTAGATTATGTGCTGAATTCACCGCGGGAGATTCGGACTCAGACTCGGCAACATTGCCGGTTATTGAGGTGTTGTTTTCGGAGTGAGAATTTTGCCGGTTAATAGAGAATTCTGGATATTTAGGTGCCGTTTAAACGAGAGTTTCCTGTACTACCAACTCAGCCACAGCTGACACTATATAAAAGGAGGAAGTCAGACTTGAACAGAATAGTGACACAAGAATGCCCTATACCAAGTTGCTGAGTGCAGTATGTGTGCCAATGTTCCCTCTCAACCCATCATATCTGTACTGCAGCCACATTCAAAACAGTCAGACAACAGAACAGCAATTTCAATACTTGCCATGCATGGCCATATAACAGCAGGGCATGCCATCAAACTGCAACTTCCATTCTCACTGTTGTCATACTCACTTCTTAAAAGGCTCTCACATCAAACACACTTGTAGCACAGTGTAGCTGCATGATGATGTTCATTTTCTCCTGTCCACACACACGCACAGAGAGGGTTGCAGGATGGCCTCTTGGAAATAACTGTATATACTCTTCAAACTTACATCTTAAAAACTACTTTACTGTTTGCGTGCCAATCTAGCTCACAACAGAAGGGAGCAAAGCCAAACGTATGGATCTAATACAATAGCAAAATACTGCAGATGCTGGAAATCTGAAAAAACAACAGAAAATACTGGAAACACTCAGCAGGTCAGGCAGCATCGAGGAGAGAGGCAGACAGAGTTAACGTTTCGAGCCGGGGACCCTTCGTCAGAACTGGAAAAGGTTAGAGAAGAGAGATTTTTAAGCTGGGGCAGGGAGGAGGGGAGGAAAGAATAAAGGGAAGGTCTGTGATAGGATGGAAGGTAGGAGAGAGTGACTGACAAAAGGGATGATGGTGCAAGGCAAAAGGAGATGGTAATGGGACAAGTTAAGAAACAAAAGATGACTCTAGATGGGATGTGAATGATGATGACAGCATCATTAATAGCTACCATGTGAGAAAACAAGAGAAATGTTTTTTTAAATATAAAGAAATACTGGGGCCAAGGTTATAGTCTGAAATTGTTGAACTCAATGGTAAGTCCAGGAGGCTGTAAAGTGTCTAATAGAAAGATGAGGTGCCGTTCCTCGAGCTTACGCTGAGCTTCATTGGAACAGTGTAAGAGACCGAGGACGGAGCGATCAGAGTGGGAGTGGGGGGTAGAATTAAAGTGACAGGCGACCGGAAGCTCAGGGTCATGCTTGCAGACTGAACGGAGGTGTTGTGCAAAGCGATCACCAAATCTGCGTTTGGTCTCCCCAATGTAGAGGAGACCACATCGTGAGCAGCGAATACAGTACGCTAAATTGTAAGAAGTACAAGTAAATCGCTGTTTCACCTGGAAAGAGTGTTTGGGGCTGAAATAAAGAGTAGATTTGCCTTTCTAAATCTAGGCTTTATTAACTTTAAAAATCCAGTAGCACATCTTTCAACACCCAGTCCCAACCAAGGCTGTAGAGAACTGAATTTAAGATGGCCACTACAAATCACATGACATCAACTACCAATGAGTTTACAGCATATATCTCAAGGTAGGAAACAAACAACCAATTACAATACTTCTTACTAAACATAAAGAATAATCACCACATTCACCCCTCCTTTTAAAATATACTCCAACCTAAATAACCTTTACAATTTATAATTAATTATTTACAACTAAAACAATACAAATATAATATTTCAACAATTTTAAAACATTACTATCAATTTAAAAGTCCATTTTCAGTCGGTCGACTGGATATCTTATTCGTGTCGACCTTCTTAACCCTGGTGAAATTCCTTGCCCTCCCACACCAGGAGACACAGAAGTATCTTCTGCAGGAAGGCTATCCATATCCCGATTATCAACGGTTTCTGGATTGGAAATCCCATCAGGAGGTAAACTGGGACGGTCATGAACATCCATCGAAGGCTGACTAATAGAAGTATAATTATCTGCAATAGGATTGGAAATATTCGTAGTATCTGTAACGACATCCACATTATCTGAATCATGACTATTATTAATATCCTCAGAAGAGGGCTGGCCACCACAAGGAGCCAAGTCTTTAATTGAAACAGTACTTTCTTTCCCATCTTGGAATCGAATATGAGCATATTGGGAATTTGCCTCCAACAGCTCCACCTCCTCCACTAAAGGATCATATTTTGACAATCTAACACGGCGTTGAAACAGCACAGGTCCCTGCATAGTAAGCCATGAAGGTACCAAATATCCCGTAGTAGATCTCCGCAGATAGTTAAAGAGCCTTTCATGGGGGGTCACATTAGTAGCCATTGAAAGCAATGATCTAGTGGAATGCAGGGCATCAGGCAGTACCATTTCCCACTGTGTATTCTTAAGGTTCCGGGATGTCAAAGCCAACATAACTGCCTTCCAGATCACCCCATTGTATCGTTCACACTGTCCATTACCCTGGGGATTATATGGGGTAGTTCTACTAGTGGAGATTCCCCGACTCTGAAGGTATTCCTTCAACTGGGAAGACATAAAAGAACTTCCCTGATCTGAATGGATATACGCAGGCATCCCAAAAATGACAAAAAGTTGAGTCAGACATTTGATAACTGTAGCAGCTGATACATCTGCACAAGGAAAAGCAAAAGGGAACCTTGAAAACTCATCCACAACAGTAAATATATATCGATTTTGAGTCGTTGAAGGAAGAGGCCCCTTAAAATCAACGCTCAAACGTTCAAAAGGAGAAGTAGCCTTTATAAGATGAGCTCGTTGAGGCTTAAAGAAATTCGGTTTACACCAAGCACAGATAGAACATGATGAAGTCATCCGCTTGACGTCTTCAACTGAAAAGGGCAAATTCTTACTGCGTACGAAGTGTATCATCCTCGTAACCCCAGGATGGCATAAGGCATTGTGAAGATTAATAAGCGTATCTCCGTGAATCACAGAACAATAAGCCCTCGACAGCGCATCAGCAGCAACATTATCCTTCCCCGGACGATAAACTATATCAAAATGGTAGCATGCCAACTCAATCCTCCACCTCATTATTTTATCATTCTTGGTCTTTCCAAAATGTTTGACATCAAACATAAAGGACACAGATTTTTGGTCAGTTACCAACGTAAAATGTCGCCCTGATAAATAATGTCTCCATTTACGCAGTGCTTCTACTATTGCATATGCCTCTTTCTCTATTGAAGAATGTCTTTTTTCACTATTGTTCAAGGTACGTGAGAAAAAGGCCACAGGTCTTCCATTTTGGTTCAGAGTAGCCCTAATTGCAAAATCAGAAGCGTCCGTCTCAATCACAAAGGGAACCTGCTCATCAATAGAATGCACAACTGCTCCAAGGATATCAAAACACGTCCTGGCCTCCCATGATAGAGGATATGTCGTAACCCGAATAAGGGTCTTCTGTGAAAAATTTGCAATTCAATTAGAATAATAAGAAAACAGTCCAACAACTCGTTGCAAAGCCTTAGAATTAGTAGGACAAGGTAAATCAATCAATGGTCGCAGACGTTCTGGATCTGGTTTAATCTTGTTTCCCGAGATAATATACCCCAGTAGATTTACCTCAGTGGTCGAAAAGATACACTTCTCTTTATTGAAAGTTAAACCAACTCTTTCCGCAGCTTGAAGGAATTTTTCTAAATTAGAATCATGCTCCACCCTTGATTTGCCACACACCGTGATGTCATCTAAGTATGAAAAGGTGTCAGAGAGAGAGTTATCACTTATAAAAGCATCCATTGCCCGTTGAAAACAAGCAACACCATTAGTAACACCAAATGGTATTCGGCAAAACTGATACAGCTTTCCGCCAGCCTCAAAGGCCGCATATGGTTGATCCCTCTTAACAATAGGAATCTGATGATAAGCACTCTTTAAGTCAATAGTGCTAAAAACCTTATACTGAGATACTTTGTTGATAAGCTCATCAATCTTAGGCAAAGGGTACGCATCTAATTGAGTATACCTATTAATAGTTTGGGAGTAGTCTATCACCATTCATTTCTTATGTCTCTCGTTAGTGGTGACAACTACCTGTGCCCGCCAAGGCGAACAACTAGGTTCAATGATTCCTTCCAATAAAAGACGTTGAACTTCAGAATTAATAAATTCTCTATCCTGACTGCTATACCTTCTTGACTTGGTAGCAATTGGCTTACAATCCGGCATCAAATTGGAAAAAAGTGATAATGGAGAAATGGATAAAGAGGTTAATCCACAAATAGATAAAGGTGGCTTAGTCCCTCCAAACGAAAGACTGAGAGACTCGTGTAATTGAAGCACATCATGACCAATCAAAATATCCGCACAGAGATTAGGCAAAACAGATAGGCGTATATCAGTATACGTATTACCTAGAAGAATCAATTTCACAAGGCAACAACCAGCTACTTGTGAAGTGAGAGTCGTCTGAGCCATACACACCTGATAAGTAACAGGCAAAATTTTCAAACGCTTCTCCTTCGCAAACTGAAGACTTATAAAACTCTCGGTACTGCCCGTATCTATAAGGGCCTTCACTTCTAACCCATTAACTTGGGCCGTAACTATAGCATTGTTTAGGCCATGAGCAAGTGCAGCAGAAATTGATGCAATAAACGCCCTATCTAAAGGCTAAATAGTCGCAGAGGAGATAATTGAACCTGATGATTTACAAACACGTGCATAATGACCTCTCTTGCCGCATTTACTACACACAGCCTCCCGAGCAGGACACTTCAGACGAGGGTGCCGGACATTCCCACAAAAATAACACTTCTGAATCCTAGAGGCAACAGCCGCCGAAGTAGAAACTGTTTCAGAATCTAGTAAACCACTCCTATTAAGTCCACATAATTCCTTTTCATCCGGAACTGCCGAAACCACAGTCGCAGGCCGATTAAAAAGAGCATAAGAATCCGAACTTCTCTGAGCCACGTCCAATGTAGAGGCTTGCTCGAAAGCACTCTTGAGATCCAAAGTCTTGTTTTCTAACAACCGCTGACGAATTGATCTAGACAGTAATCCATTAATAAAAGCATCCCGTACCGATTCTTTCTTATATTCTTTTGCCGTCACGGCCTTATAATTACAGTTAGCACTAAGGCGCCGAAGTGCTTGTAAATAAGTATCCAAAGATTCTCCCACCTGCTGCCTACGGGCAGATAGAAGGTGACGTGCAAATACCTCATTCTTTGGTTTAACAAAAACCTTTTCCAATGTAGAAATAGCCAATTCGTAAGTTTCACAGTCCAAAATATACTTATACACATCCGGAGCAATGTAGTTGATCAGCATATTCAGCTTATTTAAAGACTCTTGATCCAACACACCCAAAAAGTTTTTAAATGTACGATACCAGTGTTTCCATTTATCATCCACTCCTGCAGAATTAGGGTCAGCATTAAATCGTTCCGGTTGAAGATATCGCTCCATTCTGACATAAAGTTAATAAATTGAAATAAAGAGATTTGCCTTTCTAAATCTAGGCTTTATTAACTTTAAAAATCCAGTAGCACATCTTTCAACACCCAGTCCCAACCAAGGCTGTAGAGAACTGAATTTAAGATGGCCACCACAAATCACATGACATCAACTACCAATGAGTTTACAGCATATATCTCAAGGTAGGAAACAAACAACCAATTACAATACTTCTTACTAAACATAAAGAATAATCACCACAGGGGCCCTGGACGGTGAGAAGGGTGGAGGTAAAAGGGCAGGTGTTGCATCTCCTGCGCTTGCACGGGAAGGTGCCGGGTGAAGGGGAAGGGGTGTTGGGGGCGATAGAGGAGTGGTCCAGGGTGTTGCGGAGGGAGCGGTCCCTTTGGAATGCTGAAAGTGGGGGGAGGGAAAGATGTGTTTGGTGGTGGGATCACGCTGGAGGTGGCGAAAATGGCGCAGTATGATCCGTTGAATGTGGAGGCTGGTAGGGTGAAAGGTGAGGAGAAGGGGAACCCTATCATGGTTCTGGGAGGGAGGGGAAGGGGTGAGAGCAGAAGTGCGGGAAATGGAATGGACACGGTCGAGGGCCGAGTCAACCACGGTAGAGGGGAATCCTCGGTTGAGGAAAAAGGAAGACATATCGGAAGCACTGGTATGGAAGGTGGCATCATCAGAACAGATGCGGCGGAGACGGAGAAACTGAAGAATGGAATAGAGTCCTTACAGGACTCTAATACATGAATTAGTTCAAATCCATTAAATAAATCTGATCATTTGTGGCTAGCACCAGAAAAATGACCATGCAAGCTGCTGGATTGTTGTAAAAACCCAACTGGTTTGTAATGCCACTCCCACCTGATCTGGCCTGCACATCCCATAATATGCAGTTGGCTCGTCATGTACTCCAAAGTGGCCCAGCAAGCCACTCAGTTGTAAAATAATCACTACAGAACAGAATAAGTTAAACAGAGGCCTACCAGGAATGACACGGACATCATATCAAGACAATATTCAGAAAATCCTAGCTCGGTCAAACCTGCAGAGTCCTCCTCACCAATAGCTGGGGACTGGTGCCCAATTTTCAGAGCTGTACCATAGACTAGTAAAGCAACAGCCTGGCATTGTCATACTCACAGAGTCCTACCTTTCAGCCAATATCCCAGATTCCTCCATCACCTTCCCTGGGTACGTCCTGTCCATTCGGGAGGATAGATCTATCCGAGTCAAAGGCACAGCGGTGCACAGTCGGGTGGGTGTGGCCCGGAGAATACTGGACATTGACCCCATAAAGGACAAGGACACCTCCTGATGATGATTACGTATTGCCAGCCCTCAAGTGACAAATCAGTATTCCTGCAAGTGGAGCCCCACTTGGAGAAAGCACGGAGACAAGCAAAGACAACAAGACACATTCTGAGTAGAGGACTTCAATGTCCACCACCAAGAGTAGCTCAGTAGTACCACCACTGACAGCATTGGTTGAGTCATGAAGAACATAGTCCTTATGTTATTTTTTTTTCTTAGTTGGAATGAAGCAAATTTAAAGATGTTTGTTCCTGTTCTTCTACAAACTCCAAGCAGTGACTTAAGGACAGAGAGATCGTTATTAACATGCCCCCCCCCCCTGGAAATTCCTTGGAGCTGCTACTGCTTTGCCACTGTAATCCAGTGAAATGACAGTGGTGGAGTGGGATCAGGTCCAAAGAAATTCCCAACCACTGTTTCTTTAACATTGTGACTCAGGTGTGGGACAAATTTCGAATGGAGCCAGACATTGCTCTGCCATTACTTCAGCTACATTATCCTACTCATGATAATAGTTTACGAAAGGAAGAAGTACAAACTAGTGTATTTTTTAATTCTGATCGGTGACTTGATACAAAAAAGCTGAACACTTTGTGTCAGTGAAGGGGTTAAAATTGGTTTAGACCAAAACCAAAAGAAGTCCTATTTAAAGAAGAAAATGTATGAACTTGCTCCCACGATTCTTCCTCTTTTTGTCCCAAGCAAACAAAGGACGGGTAAGTCAGCAGAAGTCATTCCATTTCAAAAATGGTCTATTAAATATGTCTAATCGTTTCATGTGGTGCACCTATTGTTCTCAATGGCTACAAAAAGAGCATTAAGACAAGGTTGGAACATGTACAAGAGAACGATTTGTAGAAGGTGCCTCCTAATCATGTGCTTGCTTTCCCTCTTTTAGGATGCATATTATATCAATTTTAAATGACAAGAATGACACAAAAGTATGTATAAATGCATGAGGGGAAGCATGTCCCACGCTTTAAGCTACTAAGCAATGCAACCCATGGAGTGCCACATTTTATCAGTACTATGTTAACTGTGTCAGCGCAGACAGCAGTGAGGACACTACAGTTAGGCCTCTATCTCCAGGGACAGGGAGGATAGAAAAATAAAATCATCTAGTGCTCACACTTTTAAAAGTTATCCAGTAACCCCTGCTAGAATGGGCATTTATTTGGGTGTTGGATGAGAATGGGATTACCATCCCCATCAAATAGCCTGCCAAAATTAGGCCGCAATCTTACCTGAGGAGGTGCGTTGGGAGCGAGACTGCTGGTTTCCGGATTCTAGTCCCGCTCCCAGCGACGTCCGACGAACAAACGCTATATTGCCCTGATTGGCCTTGTTAAGCTTGCCCTGCAGGCTTGCCAGCCAATTAAGGGAAAGCTGGTGTCAGATGACATCAGTGTATGACACTTCATCTGGCGGTTTTGTTAAAGGGACAGGCCCCATAATTTTTTGACAGCTGAATTGTCAGTGTTTGACGGCATTGAGGTGCTGTCAAACACTGACAGTCACTGTCCAAAGGTGAGCCCTTGCACCCAGTCTCACCAATGACTCTCTCCTTAGGAGAAAACAGATGGCAGCTGCATGTTCTCCCGATCAGATGAGGCTTCACAGAAACATCAAATCTTGTCACCTGCAGATACATATAAACAGAATAAAAATATTTCTCACTACATTCTCTCAACTGTCATACTTACCTGTGCACCATTGAACCCATCACACTACCTCTGCAGCTGTCATTTGCACACTTACACTGCAGCAGACCCACAGTTCGCCTCGCTGACCCTGGCGGGGTTTCCCGCCGTCAGGAAGGCCGCATCAGCAGGCGGAAAATGATGAAAAGCCTCTTAACTGCCTAACTACCTGTTAATAGGCAGTTAATTGGCTCTAAGCCCCTTCCCGCCGCTAGGAGACGGGTCCCTGCGCGAGTCTGGGACCCTCCTCCCGGGAAGATGGCTCGGAGGCAGGTCAGAACCCGATCCCAATTTTTCCTATTTTCCCAGCTGTCCCGCCTCCAAACCCGCCTCCTCAGGGCTGGTAAAATCCAGCCCTAAATGTCTAGTTCAACACATAAAGAATTATCATTTGGGAAAACCACCCGAGGACGTCTGGTGCTCATAGACCAGCACTGCAACTTGTGGAAGGGAGCGGAAAGAAAGAACATTGGAGGTGGTTATGTTTTCCACTTTGCTGAAAAGAATGCTACTCTAATCCAAAAGAGAAATTGCTGCCTTTTCAGAAATTGCAGCAACACCAAAGCTCATCATTTTTATTCTTGCATACCAATATAGCGGGAGACACAACACAGGTTTTAGGAATCACATTATACCAAGAGGTGCTGACGGTTTAGGAATCGTTTTATTGCTCTGCTCACACATTTCCCCAATGAATAGCACCACCTTCTACTGTGAATTGCTCCTGAAATACATAGCTTAAAATATGGCGCAACAGAAAATTCCCCAGATTGCATTTAAAATACAGAGCTGAAGTGAAAGGGAAAATAAGTCCCTAGTAATTCTTTGCTTGTTATCACATATTGCATTAGTAAATAAGGATTATAAATGTTAACATCAGATTTCAGGGCTAATACAAAGGTCAGCTATTTACCCCTTAAGCCAAAGTAATCTGGAGTGTACAACATCATTGCCCTGCCAATCAGCACTTCAGATCACTGGGAGAGGTCAGCATCCATTTTTTGGCCAATCAAATGTTTTCACATTATGTTAGACTGTGTCAAAGGTCAGAATTAAAGGTCAAATGACTGCTCTTACACCCAGAGGGGTCTTCAGCTAAACAACTCACGGACTGCCCTGAGTTTCTCAGCGTATCAAACTTTTATGTCAAGACATTATATTGAAAAGAATGAGATGAAAAGAGATACATTTATCAACTGAAATTAAAATGAAGTTCTGCAAGGTCATAGATCATCCAGGGCATTTCATTTCCAACACCACCATCACTTGCCCACTGAGGCAGTAAATTGTTATAGTGAATCCGTTTAACCTGATTCTTTTAAGTGTATTGAAATTCTTTGAAGATCATGCTACAGAAGGTCACTTTACTCTGAAGATGTATTTTCCCTAAGCAGAAATTGAGATAGTCATGCCAGGTCTATTGTTCGACATCAGTACACTTCAACTCCTGCACTATTTCTTGGAAATCTATACAGCCAGCTGTTTCAAATAAACCCTCAGGCCTTTCTGGCAGGTTATCTTTAATAGTAAATACTCAGGTTCGTCAGTGAAATAAATACTGTACTCCTCCAAAAAAATTACAACACCAAGAAAATTAAAGTAGATATTACAGTTCTATAGATGGCATTATGATAAGCAATGTATCTCGGTGAATTTTCAGTGCCTTCCAGTAATATTGTGCTCCAAAGAATTTTCATAGTTAAAATGACAAACTGAGAAATTTAAGAATGAAAACACTGCAAGTTATTGATCACAGAACAATTTATCAAGTTGCATTAAATAATAGCTAAAAGAGTGGAAATTATAAATGTGCTGGTGAAGTCATTACACATTTGATGACACAATTTGGATGGTTTTTGTATTTTCCTTCTAGCAGCCAGAGATTATGCTTGAATCAGATAATTGAATTGTGTATTGGCTTATACTCAACATGAAATGGCAAAGGGCACTGTGTGTGAAGACGTAGTGAGGGTTGCATGAAGTTGCGGCACTACTACCTCCTAGGGGGCCGGGATACAGATTTCCCCATGTGGAGGGACTGACATTTTACCCCCAAAAACGGTCCCATCTTTGGCCATGCCAACAGGGGAAGATATAAATCTAATGAATCACCCCAGGCCACTCTTGTGCACTTTCCAGAAGCCAGCTCAAGAGCAACATTGGCAGAGGCCTGCAAGCAGATTCTCTGCCAGGCCTCCAAGCCAAAGACTCATTTGCAGTATGGGGGCCCAAAAAGGAAGCGAGCAAAACTTTTTTTTTCCCTGTTTCATTTAAATATGAAAATAATGTGATGTTAGTCTATATTCATTACTGTGCTAGGGTGGAATTGCCAGGATTTATTAGTAAAATTAAAGGTCCTGTTTTAGAAAAATGGCAGGATCCCAAAACGACACCACCATTTTAAAGTTAGCAGCAGAGATAGTTTCTATCAACGTAATACATAATGGCATTTTAAGCAATACACGTGTTCACATGTGTTTCATTTTTTATCGTTTCTGGGCCTCCCCCAGCTCCCAGCCTTTTTTATGGTCAACAGTAGGTGTGCGGGATGTCAAGCACAAGTTACCTTTGATTTCTCAATCCTCTCCAGCCAGCACTCCAGATCTCACCATGACTATGATAGAGAACCTGTGTGGCGAACTGCAGGGGCAAACCCACATCCGACCACTACAAATGCAACAGTAGAGGTGAGGTCCAAGACACTGCGGACCAGATACCACCGCTGCAAAGCTAAAAATAGACAATTACATTTGTCTGGTTAATTTACACAAAATTACTACTTTTGAAGCTTATTTTAACTGCAAAGTTTGAAAGAGATACAATGTATTATTCAGCATCTCACTTCAAATTGGCCACTTCGTTTTTCACTGCTTGGGTACTCTCTGTCAGTAAGTGGCCCCAAAAGCAGAACCTGCTGCCAATTAGAGGCTAATTGCCAAGTGAGGTTGCTTTAGGTTGTCTCCAGCTTGTAAATATCCAGCTCCTACTCTTGAGGAAAGGCCAGGTTGTCAAGTTCAGAAACACCAACAGGAAAATATTTTTTTCCTTCCTCTTTTTGGAAAGAATACTTTAAAGGGAGACCTAATAGAGGTCATCAAAATTGTGAGAGGTTTTGATAGAGGAAGTAGGGAGAAAATATTTCCTCTGGCAAGTGGGTCGGTAACCGGAGGTCGTAGATGTAAAATAATGGGCTAAAGAGCTAGAGGGGGGAATTAGGAGAAATTTCTTCACAGATCTGGAAAGCATTACCTGAAAAGGTGGTGGAATCAGATTCCATAGGAACTTTCAAAAGGCAATTGGCCATGTACTTGAAGAGGACTAATTTGTAGGCGTTATGGGTGGGGGGTGGGGGGAGGGCAGTTGGGGTGTGGGACTAAATTGGACAGAGCCAGCACAGGCACGACAGGCCAAATGGCCTCCTCTGTGCTGTAAGATTCCATGATCTAGGAAGGCAAGGACAATCCGAGGCAACTCTCCCCCCATGATCAACTAACTCCTTAAACCCCTCTCATCCATCTTTACCTGAAACATCAAATATGAAGTGCTCATATTGCTGGGGGGGGGAGTTAACTTCACTTACAGATGAAATTTAAAGACCATCTGCACAGATACATCTGTTGATTCATCCCATCCCAGTCCTTAACTTCCCCCAGTCTCCTACCCACTCTAGCTCTGAACTTATGGGCTGGATTTTGTGAATGGAGGCGGGACTGCTGCTTGTCGGGTCTAAGTCCCGCCTCCATCAGCCTCTGGCCGACCAGCGGGATTTTCCCCTGATTGACCTTGTTAAGCCCGCCCTGCCGGCTCAGCAGGCCAATTAGGGGGAAGTCACTGACAGAGCATGTCAACGTCTGACGTGCCATCTGTCAAGACTTCTTGAAAGAAGAAATATCAGCGTTTGACAGCTCTGTGAAGCTGTCAAACACTGATTTTCTGTGTAGTTTGATGAGCCCTTGTGTTCAGGACTCATCAAACCGTTCTAGTTTGCAGAAATCAGCTGACTGTTGGTTCGGAGGATCCTACAGCCAGTCTTTGAAATCTACAACGAAGATGTCAGGACTCCGGAACCACTGCAGCTGAAGGCTGTAAGCAGAAACAAAGGTAAGTGAACATTTTCTAACAGTTTACACGCACCTCACATACTTACCACTCCACACTTGCACCCATCACTCACCTCTACAGCTCACTTTCAGGCCCCTCCGACCCCCGCAGACCTCCTACTCGACTCTTCCACCCCGGCGGGGTTCTCCGAGGTCAGGAAGCCTGCACTTGAAAAGGTAAAATGGGACTGATCCTTTTTTTCTGCCTGTTAACTACCTGTTAACAGGTAGTTAAAAGGATTTAATCCCTTTCCCGCCTCAAGGAGACGGTACCCGGGGCAGGATGGCTTATCGCCTCCTGGCAAGAGGGCACGGAGGCAGGATGGGGGCGGGTTTGCCATCCGCCCCCACTTTCGGCAACTTTACCGGCAGTCCCGCCTCCATACCCGCCGCCTCGGGGCTGGCAAAATCCAGCCCATGGTCTTTCTGCAGTTTCTCTCCCATTGCCTTCTCAAAGTTAATCTTGTCTGAGACCCACCTCCCACTCCCTCAACCCCTTACCATGTAACTCCTGATCACTCCACTCCCCTTCCTGGCACCCATTGTCAATAATTTCCCATTCCTCAACACCTTCAAAATCATCGCACTCACCCCCTCCTTAAACACCCACTTGAAACCATTTGTCACATTTTTAGGATTTTTTGACCACTTTTCCACAAAGGGGATTTGGAAGCCGAGATCAGGGTTGAGCAAGATGCCATCCACTCAGTTACAGCGAACATTCTACTCAGGAGCGCATAACCTTTACCAAAGGCTGGGAATGACTTGAGAAGTAACTTTCCTTTCCTTTTCCTTTAGTTTTCAGGTATCAGATTTTAAGTACCTCTGACTGTCTCTGTATCATGCTGTTAATTCTAACCTGTATAACTACCAATGCTCCTTTTGCTAATTTATCCAGTTTATAATCAACCTTTGCCCCGGAAATAAAACACTCCCTGCTAACAGTGAAGACAAAGCTGACATATTGGCACAGCGGCCACAACGGACAGCAATATAACCAATATGGCAGCCAGAAACGATAAACCCAAATACTGAGCAATGCCAGCGACAATGGTATCAATTAAATATCTAACTAAAACCAAGATTAACACATCAAAGCATTTTAATTGCGAGATAAACATCTCACATCCATTGTTTAGGGAAATCTCTGGTCCCTTACTGGCTGTGAACAAAGAGTCATTAAAAACCTAACACAGGCAGTCAGTCAGGTGTGCAAACAGAAAGCTGCAAGGGAGAGCTTTTTACAGGTTTAGAAGGAGAATGCAAGAAGTTAGTTAAACATAGAAGATAGAAACATAAACATAGAAAAATAGGAGCAGGAGTAGACCATTCGGCCCTTCGAGCCTGCTCCGCCATTCAATATGATCATGGCTGATCCTCTATCTCAATACCATATTCCCGCTCTCTCCCCATACCCCTTGATGCCCTTTGTGTCTAGAAATCTATCTATCTCCTTCTTAAATATATTCAGTGACTTGTCCTCCACAGCCTTCTGTGGTAGAGAATTCCACAGGTTCAGTGAAGAAATTTCTCCTTATCTCAGTCCTAAATGTCCTACCCTGTATCCTGAGACTGTGACCCCTCATTCTAGACCCCCCCCCCCCCAGCCAGGGGAAACACCCTCCCTGCACCTAGTCTGTCTAGCCCTGTCAGAATTTTATACGTTTCAATGAGATCCCCTCTCATTCTTCTAAACTCTAGTGAATACAGGCCTAGTCGACCCAATCTCTCCTCATACGACAGTCCTGCCATCCCAGGAATCAGTCTGGTGAACCTTTGCTGCACTCCTTCTATGGCAAGTATATCCTTTCTTAGGTAAGGAGACCAAAACTGCACACAGTACTCCAGGTGTGGTCTCACCAAGGCCCTGTACAACTGTAGTAAGACACCCTTGCTCCTGTACTCAAATCCTCTCGCTATGAAGGCCAACATACCATTTGCCTTCCTAACTGCTTGCTGCACCTGCATGTTTGCTTTCAGTGACTGGTGTACAAGGACACCCAGATCCCTTTGTACATCAGCATTTCCCAATCTATCACCATTTAAATAATACTCTACCTTTCTGTTTTTCGTACCAAAGTGGATAACTTCACATTTATCCACATTAAACTGAATCTGTCATGTATTTGCCCACTCACTCAACTTGTCTAAATCGCCTTGAAACCTCTTTGTATCCAGAGTTATTCTGTTCAAATGAAGTGAGGTTGCCCATTGATATGGGAAAGCATAGTGTGTTTATTATTTTGTATTATTATGCAAAAACAAACTGCACTGTTTGAATGAAGTGAATCTGATCGTAACTGTTGCTCTGTATGTTCACTTCCTGTGGAATAAAGTGATTTAATTATTTGTATCTGGCCTTTTCTCACCAACTGAATTCTCAGTCAGTCTGAAGAAAATGAAAAATCGCATGTGCAAAAAATATGAATATCCAGTTCAGATCACAAGGACATATTATTGTTACAGCTCACATTACGCTATTGTATAATTAGATATTGGGCAATATAAGAACGCCCCTAAATGCAAGATGTTCAGACTACTTACTGCAGTGCCTCTGTGGTAAACCACTGTTATACCTGTCTGTATGTGTATGTGTATTCCACTAGGTACAGGTCTGGACATGCCTCGGCTGACTCCTCCCACTATTCCAGGTATATAAGTGACTACCTCCCAATCCCTCAGTATTCTGGACGGGTCGACCACTCGAGACTAGACCTTCATTCTTTAGTTAATAAAAGCCTGGTTGTTACTCGCTTAACCTCAGTCTTTTGAGTAATTGATGGCGCATCAATTTTATTAACTAAATTTTTTATAATGGAGAAGGTCCTCACACCAGCATGCCTGGACCTGGACAGTCGGGAAGCGGACGCTTCCACCAAGTTTGCTCACTGGCTGATGTGCTTCGAGGCATTCCTGACTGCCTCCACTGCGGTCGTAACGGATGCGAACAAACTGTCTGTCCTGATCTCCAAGGTGAACCACCGAGTGTACTCAGTCATCCGGGACGCGACCTCGTACACAGCCGCCCTCCAGCTCCTCAAGACCCAGTACACGCGCCCTGTGAACGAAGTTTACGCCAGGCACCTCCTGGGGAGTCGCAAGCAACAACCTGGGGAATCGACTGAGGAATACCTCCAAGCACTGTCCGTGCTTGGCTGGGCCTGTGGGTGTAAGGCGGTAACGCCCACTAAGTACGCGGAGGAACTGATCCGGGATGCCTTCGTAGCGGGCCACAGGTCCAACTACACCCGACAGCGACTGCTGGAGCAGAGTGACCTCACCCTCGACAAAGCCTCCGAAATCGCACTAACGCTGGACGCAGCCTACCGGGGCATGGATGCCTACTCCTCTGCACCGTGGATGCCGCGGGGAACGACAACCTGGGACACGGTAGGACAGCCCCATAGTACCGTGCCACCCCAGCCACAGCCCAACAACGGCCCAACCACCGCAGCAGTGTCCCAAAGCCAGACAGCAGTATCCCAAGGCCAGAAATGCTACTTCTGTGGCCAGGCCAAACACCCCAGAGCGCGCTGCCCGGCGAAGAATGCAACCTGCTCGGGCTGCGGGAAAAAGGGACACTACGCTAGCGTCTGCAAGGCCAAAGCCACCCCGAACGCCAGCAGCGCCGCGTGTGGGCCGTGCGAGCCGCCATCTTGGGCCCCCAACAGCGCCGCGTGTGGGCCGTGCGGGCCGCCATCTTGGGCCTCCCCAGCCATGTGCGAACCACCGCAGCAGCAGCCATCTTGGACGACTCCAGCCACATGGGAATCATGGACGCCGCCATCTTGGACACCAGCCGGGACGCAGCAGGCCGCCAACCCCCCCCCATCTGATACCCGCAGCGACACACTGACCCCTACGCTGGCCTCTGTTACGCTGGACCACACGAAACCGCACCAACTAGCTCGGTCCAAAATGGACGTTAAGGTAAACGGCCATGCAATAAACTGCCTTTTTGACTCCGGGAGCACAGAGAGCTTCATACACCCCGCCATGGTGCGGCGTTGCTCTCTCCCAGTCCTGCCTGCGCACCAGCGGATTTCTATGGCCGCCGAGTCCCAGTCAGCGGACATTGGCGGCTACTGCGTGGTGACACTAGTAGTAGACGGGACTGTGTTCAATAATTTTAAACTCCTGGTCCTGCCCCAACTTTGCGCTGCCGTTCTACTGGGGTTGGATTTCCAGTGCCACCTCAAAAGCGTTACGATGGCGTACGGTGGCCCCCTCCCCCCACTCACAGTCCGCAGCCAGCAGCCTCCTAATTGCCCGCCGCGCACCAGATGCAACCTCTCCACACTCAGAGTCCCACCCCCCCCACTGTTTGCTAACCTCACCCCCGACTGTAAGCCCATCGCCACAAAGAGCAGGCGATACAGTGCCGGGGACAGGGTTTTCATCAAAACCGAAGTGGAGCGGCTCCTGAAGGAGGGGATTATTGAGGGCAGCTCCAGCCCCTGGCGAGCCCAGGTTGTGGTCGTTAAGACCGGCGAGAAACAACGCCTGGTCATCGACTACAGCCAAACAATAAACCGCTACACCCTGCTGGACGCCTACCCACTCCCCCGCATAGCTGACATGGTCAACCAGATCGCGCAGTACCGCGTCTTTTCGACCATTGACCTGAAATCAGCGTACCACCAGCTCCCCATCCGCCCCGAAGACCGCCAGTATACTGCTTTTGAGGCAAACGGCCGCCTCTATCACTTCCTTAGGGTTCCCTTTGGCGTTACCAACGGGGTCTCCGTCTTCCAAAGGGAGATGGACCGGATGGTCGATCAAAACGCACTGCAGGCCACTTTCCCTTACCTAGACAATGTGACCATCTGCGGCCATGACTTGCAGGACCATGACGCAAACCTCGAGAAATTCCTCCGCACCGCCCAACTCCTGAACCTGACATATAACAAGGAGAAGTGCATATTCCGCACAGACCGCCTCGCCATCCTTGGCTGTGTTGTGGAACACGGGGTCATCGGTCCCGACCCGGACCGGATGCGTCCCCTTATGGAACTCCCACTGCCCCACTGCCTAAAAGCTCTGAAGAGGTGCCTAGGGTTTTTCTCCTACTACGCCCAGTGGGTCCCCTACTATGCAGACAAAGCCCGTCCGCTGATCAAATCCACCTCTTTTCCCCTGATGGCAGAGGCCCGCTCGGCCTTCCACCGTATCAAGGAGGACATTGCCAAAGCCACCATGCACGCAGTGGACGAATCCATCCCCTTCCAGGTGGAAAGCGATGCGTCCGACTTCGCTCTGGCCGCCACCCTTAATCAGGCGGGGAGACCTGTGGCATTCTTCTCACGAACCCTCCAGGGCCCGGAGACCAGACACTCCGCGGTCGAGAAGGAGGCCCAGGCTATTGTGGAGGCTGTGCGTCATTGGAGGTACTACCTGGCCGGAAAACGATTTACCCTGCTCACTGACCAGCGTTCAGTTGCTTTTATGTTCAACAACAAGCAGAGGGGCAAAATCAAAAATGACAAGATCTTGAGGTGGAGAATCGAACTTTCCACCTACAATTACGAGATCTTGTACCGTCCTGGGAAGCTCAATGAACCCCCAGATGCCCTATCGCGTGGCACCTGCGCCAGCGCGCAGATCGATAGGCTGAGGGCCCTCCACAATGACCTCTGCCACCCGGGGGTCACCAGGTTCTTCCACTTCAGCAAGGCCCGCAACCTGCCTTACTCCATTGAGGAGGTCAGGACCATGACCAAGAACTGCCAAGTCTGCGCTGAGTGCAAACCGCAATTTTATAGACCAGACAGAGCCCACCTGATAAAAGCCACTCGCCCTTTCGAACGCCTGAGCGTCGATTTTAAAGGGCCTCTCCCCTCCTCCGACCGCAATGTGTACTTCCTCAACATCATTGACGAGTACTCCCGTTTCCCGTGCGCTATCCCCTGCCCGGACATGACCAGTGCCACGGTCATTAAATGTCTGAACAGCCTCTTCACCCTGTTCGGTTTCCCCAGCTATATCCATAGCGACCGGGGCTCATCGTTTATGAGCGACGAACTCCGCCAGTACCTGCTCGCTAGGGGTATAGCCACAAGCAGGGCCACCAGTTACAACCCCCGGGGGAACGGACAGGTGGAAAGAGAGAATGCAACAGTTTGGAAGGCCGCCCTACTAGCCTTAAAGTCTAGGGGCCTTCCGACCTCCCGCTGGCAGGAGGTGCTCCCCGATGCGCTCCACTCGATTCGGTCACTGCTCTGCACTGCCACCAATGCCACCCCTCACGAGAAAATGTTTGTCTTCCCAAGGAAGTCCACATCGGGGACAGCGTTACCGCCATGGCTGACGTCCCCAGGGCCGGTACTACTGAGAAGACACGTGAGGACCAATAAAATGGACCCCCTGGTCGAGAGGGTCGACCTCCTCCACGCCAACCCCCAGTACGCTTACGTTGCGTACCCAGACGGGCGGGAGGACACAGTCTCCATACGAGACCTCGCACCCTCGGGGACCGCTGTAACCCACTACCCATTACCACCCCCCCCCACGACACCCTCGGGGACCGCTGTAACCCACTACCCATTACCATCCCCCCCCCACGACCCGATATCCAACCCCAGCAGCCGGCTCGCCTTGGACCGTCACCCACGAGGACTACACTCCAGTGCCCCAGCCTACACGGGACGCGACGCCGGAAGCTCCACCACCCCTGCCATCGCCACGTCGATCACAGCGGCAGACAAGACCTCCGGAGAGACTCCAATACACGAACTTTTAAATACACTTCACCCCGCCGGACTCATTTTTAAACAAGGGGTGAATGTGGTAAACCACTGTTATGCCTGTCTGTATGTGTATGTGTATTCCACTAGGTACAGGTCTGGACATGCCTCGGCTGACTCCTCCCACTATTCCAGGTATATAAGTGACTACCTCCCAATCCCTTAGTATTCTGGACGGGTCGACCACTCGAGACTAGACCTTCATTCTTTAGTTAATAAAAGCCTGGTTGTTACTCGCTTAACCTCAGTCTTTTGAGTAATTGATGGCGCATCAGCCTCGAAATGCTATACTGAGGGGAATATCTAAAAGCAGGACCCTTACAATGGATCACTGGCTGCCCCACTCCACTGCACTTCCACCAGTAGAGGAGAGTGTCCAGAACTTCCAAGTCCTCATCTAGAAATCCCTCCAGGACCTCACTCCACACTATCACTGCAATATCCTCCAGCATCGATGGAGCATGTGGTGTCTGCCGGCACGCTCGAGGCCTTCCGCGACCGGTGGGCACTGCAGGGACTGGAGTGCATTATCAGCACCGGAAACAATATTTTAATTTAATTTGTTAAGTTTCATTTGTTGTGTTTTTTGTTAAGTTACAGTTTTAGTTGATCGCACCAAAACAGGATCCTCCAGCATACATATCCTCCCAAACACTTTGTTCCCCTGACTCTGGCCTCTTGTGCATGCCCACTTCTCTTTACCCTGTCACTGATAGCAGAGCCTTCAGCCACCTCAATCCGACTCTCTGGAACTCCATCCCCAAAATCTTTCAACCGCTCCAACTTTAAGAGTCTTCTCAAAACTAATCTCTTTGACCAAGCTTTTGGTCAGACCTTCTAATCTCTCCCTTCCTGGCTCAGCATCCATTTTGTTTTTCCTTTTTCAGAAGCACCTAAGGACATTTTTTTATGTTAAAGACGCTGATGCAAGTTATTTCTGTTTAAAATAAGACATTAGAACTTAGTTTCATTTGTTTTTTAAAGGCAAGAAATCTGCACTGCACAACATAGGATATTGTTACAATTACTTTGGGTTGTATCTTAACTCCCAAAAACAGTTGGGTTAGGGTCAGGTCAGAGGTTAAAATTCAAAAAAATCAACCCGCCTTGAACCCGCCCACTTCTGGTTTTAACAGAGGTGGGACGAAGGGCGTTGACCAATCTGCACGCGGGAGGTGGGTTGGTCATTTAAATATTATCATGAGGCTGCCTGCCTTCATTTTTTAACAGTCATTCTATTTTTAATTCATGTCGGCCAGGTTTCCCATGCCTCAGGAATCCTGGCAGGTGAAAGGGGGCGCCAAGGGCTTAATCCATGAGGTAAGTGCCTTTACAGAACTGCTTGTGGACCAGAAAGAGCAGGAGTGTTTCCTCCCAGCCCAACAAGCTTACCAGTAACCCACCCCCGCCATCGCCCTCCCCCCGCCCCCCCAATTGGGGTCCCTGACCACCATCGGACCCTCCAATCATCTGCTCCCACCGCCATTTGATCCCCCCCCCCCCCCCCCACCAACCACCATCTGCTCCCCCTCTCACCATCGGACTCCCCGACCACCATTGGACCCCATCTTCCAGAAATATCACATTCAGAGGTTCTTGTTTATACCATCTTCCTATTCATCAGATCCTCAACACTTACATCAAGTGTGTTCCAGAATAAAGGTTCCAATTTGAATTTGTTTTCCCAACAAATTTTAATTATATTATTTTTTTAAATGTCCAATTCTCACAATTATGTATTTTTGTGTACTTTTAATACAGAGAAGCTACTTGTGTGACAGATAGTTATTCCTAATAAGTAAGAGATGTGAGTAGGTGAGATTTATACAGTGGGTTTTACAGTACAGCATTACAATGCCTCTTCGATTGTAGGGTCTATATTAATAAAACACGGTTGCACACTCAATGCAATGATATTAAATAAAAGGCAGGTCACCAAAGTGTTCTACCATAATAACTTCTACAGAAATACAATGAGCCAGTGTGGGGGTTGTTTCATCATCAAAAAGAACAGGATAATAATTACTATTTTCACAACAGCCGGAATATTTTCAAATTTTGTAAAACAATGTTGTCTTCCATTATCTTCAATTCCAATTTTAGTTATTTGGAACTTGAAATCAGAATACAGATTTAGGTTTCTTAACTGTTTGATCATTCTCACAGATAAGCAACCCAATTATCCTCCTCTCTTCCTCCCAGCATAAGTCGAGTGATGCAATTTCCACACTTGGCTGAATCCACCCTTATTTCCACATTCAGCTAATTTTAATACCCAAGTGCCAGATGGGACTACGGCCTCAGAATCAGTGCTCACCTAATAGCAGGAAGGAATCCATGTGCTACTGTAGGTGTAGAATGGTGTGCAGCACCTTAAAAGAGGAAATAGCTTTTTGGACTGGTAACTGCATGGCAGACGGAGCATCTGAGGGCAACAGCGGGCAGCTGTCGTGAGAGCAGCAGATTTGAAGCAGTGGATATAGAATTCTTACTGCATCAAGTAAAGCTCAGGAGAAGAATTTTGTTCCCAAGAGATGGCCAATGGGTCTGCAACAGTGGAATTGAGAGCTTGGCAGGAGGTATTCGATTTGGTGAATGCCAACAGCACTATGCAGAGGTCCTGGGTGCAGTGCCACCAAAAAATCCAATGACCTCACCAAGAATGCAAAGAAAAAATGTGCACTATCGCCTCATGTTTAGACATGGCACCATCTATTATTGTCATGAACAGCACCCTCCTAACCATGCATTTTTTCACTATCTCTGCAGTTTTACATGGGTGGCCATTATGCTGCGCTGATCTTCCTTGTCCAGCACCACCAACTTCAGTAGAAGCTATCACACTGCCAACTCCTTCCATGCTCAGCACTTAGATTTTTGTCTTTCCAATAGCCATGTGTTTTGGGAATCAACAAATGCGTATTTCCTCTGCTTCTGTAGGTGAAGACAGTGCATAACGAGAGAGAGGAGGGCTACTGGAAGAGCTCCCGCTGCAGCCTCTCTCTACTTAGCAGCAAGCCCTACAAATCCAGGGCTGTGACTTGGTCATGGAGGTAGGAGCTGGGGAAGCAGGAGGCATAGGCCCAGCTCAGGGTTGGTACAACACTTATCCTTCCTTTATTCTCCATCCATTCATGTTACACAAACAACAACACCAGAGCTTGCATTGAAAAGCAACTGCATACCAGTACTTTGCTGAAGGCTGCATGCCACCAAGTGGTAATAAGAGCCACTTGGTTACACTACTTTCTCTTTCGGGATTTGTAGGTTTGGCAGAAGAAGCTGAGTCAGAGTCCATGTGTAACCAGATACCTCACACCACACCCCATCATTCAAGCTTACTCTGGCAAGCAGCAGCACAAGTACATCCACCCCAGTGGACTTAGCAAGTGAGTTTGAGTGCAGTGGGTGAAACACACAAAGCGATGGAGCAAGGAGAATAGGGAAAAGCGGTCCAGATGGCCATTGTGCATCAATCCATAGCTGAAGGGGACAAGGATCCCGATTTCTGGGGCCCAGTTCTTAAAAGCATACTTTTGGAGTATGATAAACTGCCAGAGCTATTAGGGGATATGTCTTGGAGCTTTCATCCCGTGACAACTAGCGTAAAAGATTCCATAGCTTGCATGTGTGGGGTTCTCATGCATGGTACTGAAACTCTGCAGTCTGCCTTGGCATACAGGGCACTTCCATAGGTATCTGCAGCACAGCCCCTTAAAGCGGAAGCCATTAAAGAGGAGAAAGAAAAAAAGAACTTGCATTTATATAGCACCTTTCATGACCTCGGGATGTCCCAAAGCCTTTTATAGCCAATTAATTCATTTTGAAGTGTAGTCACTGTTGTAATGTAGGAAATCCAGTCTTTGCATCTCTCATGAATGCTCAGACATCTGCTAGACAGGCCTTGGGGGCTGCAATGTCATTTGCTCCTTGGACAGGGTGGCTCGTCGGCTGAATGAACAGATCCACAAGGGATTCACCAATGTAACTTCTGTTAAGTGTTCTGCTAACCCACAGATCAGCAGGCACAATGGCACAGAATCTGGGAGCAGAGGCAGGCCAAAACAAGAAATAGATGTTCGTGTTGTCTCTCTTGATGATAGCACAGCCGCATCATTTTACCAATCCCTCCAATTACTTCACAGCTTAGGCAGGTTAGGCAGGGCTAGGCTACCCCTGCTGCTGTAGAAATGCCTCAACCTGAAGCTGATAGCATGCTGCAAGATTGAGAGGTACCTCAAACCCCTGGCACCTCTCAGACACTCAGCTACCAGCCACCTCACAACCTCCAGCCACAGGAGTTGCACCAAAAAGAAGCACCAAATTTGTTGGTGGATCACAACATGCCTGACGTAAGATAACTACTAGGCACTTGGTCTAAGCGTTAAACAAAGCTTTAATCAACTGTTTTACAACATGGAGGTCTAGTTGTGTCCTTCACTAGTTCCTGTTACGAATGTCCTGCACAAGCTGGGCCCGTGCCCGAGTATTTATACTCTCCCTGGACAGCGCCAACCGCAGGCCGTTCAGTATTATTTCCTAAGTCTTTCTTTCATGAATGACTGATTCATGTCAATGCCCACACTGTTAGAAAGGGGAATCACTATCGTTGCTAGATATGCTTCATGTTTTGAAAAATAAAATATGTTTGCACTGGAGTTGCAGTGTGTGCAGATAGTTTCTTTTATATAGCTGTGGAAAAAAGACATGCACGATGAAGAGCCCTGGTCTGGCTAGCAGGCCAAATGGTAATTTATTCCCAGGCATGGGGAAGATGCAGGGAGGGCTGGTAATGGGAAAGCTGCATTAATTGATTAGAAGAAAGTGTCATGTTTCAAGATTTGCTGAATGGCTCTTGTAGCAGAGCGTTCGTGTTGCTGCCCCCACCCCGACCCCCCTACCCCCCACCCTCGCCCCTGCACCCCCCCCACCCCCCGCCCCCCGGTTCCTTAGACTCCTCAGCAACATCATCTATCTGCTCAAGGTGCTCTCGCTCAGGTTGCTGCACGTGGCTGCTTCTTTGAATATCCAGGTTGTGTAGAATGCAGTGGATCGTGGTTATCCTGGAAACTTTGGCTTAATTAAATGGAAGGACATCCTCTGAACGGTCAAGGCATCTGAATCAGTGTGTCATAGAGTCATAGAGTTATACAGCACAGAAAGAGGCCCTTCGGCCCATCGCGTCCGCGCCGGCCATCAAGCCCTGTCTAATCTAATCCCATTTCCCAGCATTTGGTCCGTAGCCCTGTATGCTATGGCATTTCAAGTGCTCATCCAAATGCTTCTTGAATGTTGTGAGGGTTCCTGCCTCTACCACCCTTTCAGGCAGTGAGTTCCAGATTCCAACCACCCTCTGGGTGAAAAAGTTCTTCCTCAAATCCCCTCTAAACCTCCTGCCCCTTACCTTGAATCTATGCCCCCTTGTTATTGACCCCTCTACTAAGGGGAAAAGTTCCTTTCTATCTACCCTATCTATGCCCCTCATAATTTTGTACACCTCAATCAGGTCCCCCCTCAGCCTTCTCTGTTCTCTGCTCTAAGGAAAACAACCCCAGCCTGTCCAGTCTTTCTTCATAGCTGAAGCGCTCCAGCCCAGGTAACATCCTGGTGAATCTCCTCTGCACCCTCTCCAAAGCAATCACATCCTTCCTATAGTGTGGCGACCAGAACTGCACACAGTACTCCAGCTGTGGCCTTACCAGTGTTTTGTACAGCTCCATCATAACCTCCCTGCTCTTATATTCTATGCCTCGGCTAATGAAGGCAAGTATCCCATATGCCTTTTTAACCACCTTATCCACCTGTTCTGCTGCCTTCAGGGATCTATGTACATGCACATCAAGGTCCCTCTGATCCTTTGTCTTTCCTAGGGTCCTACCATTCATTGTGTATTCCCTTGCCTTGTTAGCCCGTCCAAAATGCATCCCCTCACACTTTTCAGGGTTAAATTCCATTTGCCACTGCTCCGCCCATCTGACCAACCCATCTATATCATCCTGTAGCCTGAGGCTTCCCTCCTCGCTATTTACCACTTCACCAATTTTCGTGTCATCTGCTTGGTAAGGGATCTGGTGGAGGCTTTCACCACATTACAGCTCTGCCCTGCTGTTCTTCATGGATGCCTCAGAGGGATCATGAGCCAAAGCTGCTGTGGTTACTCCTGGTCTTCCATGACTTGCTGGGTAGCAGCAAGTAATGGAGGCATGATAGACTGGTAGAAAATAGAAGCATTGTGACTGCCATAAGGTGACTGCAAAGTAGGAAACCACAAGGCTGTAATTTCTGGTTTGGAAATGCATGGGAAGGGCAGTCAGGCCGATGCAAGAACAAACTGCTTATTAAAACACCCTGAAATTATATCACACTGCTAGCATCAAGTTGGGAGAGATATCTGTACATCACACATACGTACACACATTCATATATAAAACACAAACAAAAATAACATAAGAACACATACACCTCGTGCCAAAAATCTAAATAGGGCAAGTTTGCAAACATCCAACTCATTCAAATGTGCCCATTTTTTTTAATAAGTCTAACTTTGGCACTAACCTTCAAAGCCATAATTTTCTACAGAGTAACATTGAATTCCACTTAGAACAAACCAAAGCATAGGCTCCAATCACGACACACTCTGAGCAAACGAGTCATCAAGTTACATCATTTCTGAACAAGGTACAGAAAAGGTATTGTAACTCTCAAATGGTTCAATGAAGAATGATATCACCATGTCGGGCTGCTTTCTAAAAAGAGCACAAAGCAACTGTGACTTCAGTTTCTTCTCACTTTGTAAAACAAAACAGGTTCTCAGTCACTGTCGACACGGGAACCCAACTTGTGTTGACTGTTAATTAGCAAATTTGACACAGATTGATAATTACTGCATTCGCCAACTGAGATCAGTTCTGGTTTTCATTCACGGACCCTGTCTGCCTCAGCGTGCAGCGAAGAACGTCACTGAATGAAACGATCCATTTGAGGCTGCCCAGATCTTGTTTTGGACAACCCACAAAACTCTGTTTACAACTTTCTACTTTTCTTACAGAAACTCCTCAGAGATTTGGGGATTGGAACATGTGTGTTCCTCTCAACAAAGCTGCTCAAGCTCTTTGTAATTTAGATCAATTTGTTGATTGCTAACTCTTTGAAGGCATAGGCGTTGTGGATCAAGAAAAAAAGGATATATATGAACTTGTTTGAAATAAAGTGAACAGCTTAGAACAAAGAACTGCATTGTGCCAGGCTTAGCTGGGTAAAGATTTTTTAATGGTGCCCTAGCGATGCCTAAAAATAGAATGTAAAACAAGATCACCAAATCTTTTCCAAGCTCTTCTAAAGGTGCTCTTTGCCTTATTTCCCCCAAAATTTAAAGATTAAAATAGGAAAATAAATGTATATCTGGAATTAATTCTTTTAACTTATGATGGTAATCTTTTTAATATATATTTTTCAGATTTGTCAGTCACAATCATAAAATCATTGAAATTTATGGCACAGAAGGAGGCTGCTTGGCCCATCGTGTCTGTGCTGGCCGAAAAAAGAGCTCTCCAGCCTAATCCCACTTTCCAGCTCTTAGTCCGTAGCCCTGTAGGTTACGGCACTTCAAGTGCATATCCAAGTACTTTTTAAATGCGATGAGTGTTTCTGCCTCTACCACCCTTTCAGGCAGTGAGTTCCAGACTCCCACCACCCTCTGGGTGAAAACATTTCTCCTCAACTCCCCTCTAATCCTTCTGCCAATTACGTTAAATCTATGCCCCCTGGTTATTGACCTCGCTGCTAAGGGAAATAGGCCCTTGCTATCCACTCTATCTAAGCCTCTCATAATTTTATACACCTCAATTAAATCTCCCCTCAGCCTCCTCTGTTCCAAAGAAAACAACCCCAGCCTATCCAAACTTTCCTCATAGCTAAAATTCTTCAGTCCTGGCAACGTCCTCGTAAATCTCCTCTGTACCCTCTCTGATGCAATCATATCTTTCCTGTAATGTGGTGACCAGACTGTACGCAGTACTCTAGCTGTGGCCTAACTAGTGTTTTATACAGTTCAAGCATAACCTCCCTGCTCTTGTATTCTATGCCTCAGCCATTAAAGGAAAGTATCCCATATGGCTTCTTAACCACCTTATCTACCTCTCCTGCTACCTTCAGGGATCTGTGGACATGCACTCCAAGGTCTCTCTGTTCCTCTACACTTCTCAGTATCCTACCACTTATTGTGTATTCCCTTGCCTTGTTAGCCCTCCCCAAATGCATTACCTCACACTTCTCCGGATTGAATTCCATTTGCCACTTTTCTGCCCACCTGACCAGTCCATTGATATGAGTGATAGCATGCAGCCGCCTTTCCACACGTCACTTGTAATCTTCCAAAACTTGTACTTTTGAAACTTGACTTGCATCTTAAAAACTCTTGTTAAGTTCATGAACTCCAGATTTTCGGCTTCAGAACAAGCCAAGGTGCAGGACTTTGTATACTTGTAAGAAAGTTGGAGTAGATGGTCATTATTGCCATAAAAAAAGTACTATGGTAGCAAACGCCGGGGGAAGAAGGGGATGGGAAACACCCAGCTTAAAGTTAATTCCCCTTTTCTAAAAATGAAAAAGTTGTCAGCATTGTTACTAATTGGTACTGAACAATAAATCAATCCAACACGGCACTTTTACACACCTGCATGCATGCACACAAATATGAAGTGATTTAAACAAAAATCATTCATCACTTGAGTCTGTCCACCTTTAAAGGACTGAATCTGCATTTCTGTTTGTTTGAAATGGCAACGATACATTTTTTTATGTAAGTGTCAAGAAAAATATTCTGCATACAGGATACCCATTGTCATTCCACAAGTAACCTGGCCTTATAAATTACCAAGTGCCAAAACCTCAAGTGGGTTACGTAGGTCAAGTCACAAATAAAATGTTTTTTGTAATGCCATGAAGCATTCTATTCATGCCATGGAATTTAAACAAATATATGATGGACCATTTTAATCCATTTTATTTCTAAACAATTTTGAATTTATTTAAAAAATAGATACTTGACATGTGTACTTGTTTCTGTAGATATGGAGCTGTGCTCAATAGTACAGATGATGTAGGCAAACAAAGGCTGTTGCTATGGGTCATCTGGAGGCACTCTAGTCAACCTCAGTCAGACATGTGGTGTTGCTATGCTGCTTGCTGGGATCCAAATTGCCCTGTGTGCTGTCCTATTCCATGGATACCATTTTGACAGCTCCCGGGGTCACTTTCACAGTTCTGTAGATTTACCAAAACATTCACAAAAATTATAGAAAATATAATTCCAGAACCAGTTCAAGATCGAAAATGACTGAAATATTCAGTCCTCGGAGAATTCAACCCACTTAATCCTGATAGAAATAGTTAAATACGCTCCTGCTGATGAACATGGAGAAATTTATTTTAAAAGGGTAATGGAAGGCTGGATTTATTTTTTAATTTAAAGTACTCCTTTACCCGGTCTGTTTTTTTTTGGAGGAATACAGTACCTCTGGGTGGATTATGTTACAGTGTGAAACAGCTACATCTTCAGCTGTTTTACCTCTCCTTTCCCACATTCTGACCTGGCATATGACACTTAACCTCAGATGACCCTTGCCTTACTGCAACTAGATGATCGCCATTTTAAAGCACCTTTTAAAAAATGCGTGTAAAATAGGAGCCTTCCAGCAACAGCTAAGAAAGATTTGTTTTTAAATTTCTGTAAAGAAATGTCTCTTTAACTGGAGGACGGGGGGTGCCTCCTTTGACAATAGAAGAGTAAGGTTAAAGTAGTTCTTCATGTCAGGCCTTTAATATCAGGTATTTAAGTAGAGTTCAGTGCCATTGTACAAGATTCATACGCTCCTCGCATTCCAGGATAATCAACTCTACTTGAGAATGCATTGATAGTGTCACATCAGTGTTCTAAGGTTAGACCGGACCTGACTGCAGGCAGTTGGAAAAAATATTGCAAACATTCCACTGTTTGATAAACAAGTTGAAACATCACTTCAATAAATATGCAAGAATCTTCAAAATGTGCTCAAATAATATTGATAATTTATGAATGTATAATGAATAATATTGGACAGCCATATATTGTATGCCAAAGAATGAAGAATAAGTAGCTTAATCTGAAAGATCACAGAGTAATCAATTCTGCGATATGCTACAGGTGTCCACTATATACATTGTTTTCCAGTTCTTTGCAGTTTTTGAAAGACTTTTGCCCCGGCTCAGCATGCAGTGTGCAGGCAGCAGAGAACACTCACTGGTGGCAAAAAGCAAAAGACTTCAGATACTGAAATAAAAAATAGAAAATGTTGAAAACACTCAGCAGGTCAGGCAGTATCTGTGGAGAGTGGAAAATAGGGCTAACATTTCAGGTCGATGACTCTTCGTCAGGACCTGAAACATTAACCCTGCCTTCCTCTCTCCACTCAATGGCGGCATACTGTAGACATCCTATTAGTTGACATCCTATCACATACCTAACCACCTCAAAAGTATATTCTGAAATCAATCTTTGAATGTGAAACATTGAAGTCAATAGAAAGGAGATTCAGACGTGGTGTATAATGGGTAAACGATCTGCTACCATCCGTTTTACAGCCCCACCGAAGTTGAAAGTTCCGATCGCTGTATTTTTAAACATGGTGACCAAATGCCAAATTAGGTATAAGCTGAACGACTGTCAAACCTCAAACTTCAGCTCTCTAATCTAGCCTCAATTTGGTGAAACAGACTATTACTGTTAAGCTTCTAGGAGCTAAAATTGCTGCCTTTACTAATTTGAGTGAAAGAATACATGAGTTAAAGTAGATAGAAAGTACCAACGGACTATTCTCCCTTGATGACCAGTGCTCTGACCCTTTCAAACTTTCCAAAAATGGAATGATAAACATTTGCAAAAAGTGCAGGAGAAAAGTTATGCTTTGCTGGTTTAGGCTTTCTAAAGGTAACGAGTGAGGAAACTGTGTGGTATTCTACAGCCGGACCATCAAAGTAAGAAGTGTTTTACTTCAGGTCAAATGGAAAAGTAGCACCACAACAGTGCCAGAAGTGAACAGTACATAGAAATTCATGGCTGTAGCAATCATTAGTTGGTGTGTCGAAATGGAGCAATCATTGGACGGTGTATCAAAGTTGAGCAGTAGAAGGAGAGCTCAGCATGGGAGCATATGGGGCTTAGGATGCTGATGACTTGCAGCACCTACTACCCCAGGAAATGCAGTTACCTGAGCATGGCAGAGGAGTACAGCATGAGGAGGCTCAAGGTCACCAGGAAGGGTCTGCGTGGCAGGCAGCGATCTGGTGAAGATCATCATGGCTTCAACTTTAAAACCACAGAGCCCTTCCAGTCACCCACAGGAGACACCTAAGGAGTCAGACACTTTGCCTCTTGCATAACCTGTATCTGTAATGAATTCCCATTAATCTGCACCAGCACCAAAGGTATGTTTTGATGGAGTCACTGTGGGCTCATTACTTTACATAGAATTTACACACAAAAAAAAGCCATTTGGCCCAATTGGTCTATGCTGATTATTTATGCTTCATATGAGCCTCCTCGCACTGTATTTACTTCATCTCACCCTACCAACATATCCTCTATTCTTTACTCCCTCATGTACTTATATAGCTTCCCCTTAAATGCATTACTTGCGCAGTTATGCAATGGCATTAAACTGCATATGACATGAAAGGCAACCAGCTGCTTCTTCATCACTGCTGCAGGACATCTCCTTACCGTGACCACGGAGCCACCATGTTCATTGCATCTATCTCAGCGTAGAATAGTGGGTATCTACCAAGGATTGAAGTCCCTCCCTCATGGATGCTTGTAACCATGCTTCAAGTGAATTGGTGATCATGACTGCATCTTAGATTTTGGACCTCAAAGTCTTTCCAGTTGCGATGGCAGCATTCAAGAGAGATGTTTCCACTGTACCTTAAGCTTGGGGAACTAAGGTCCCCACTGTAGCTACTACAGTTGTTGCCAGGTGCTCAATGGCAGACTGCAGTACAAACAACCATTCCTCTATGTCATTACTTATATGGGAGACGGAAATTCAAATCTCAGTAATGGATTTTTCCATACTACTTCCCACTGTCATATGCAAGGAGTTAAGTGACTTCTCAATGTGCTCTTGATGCTGTACCAGGCTGCATTTCAAAAAACAGGTGCTCTAAGGTCTGTATCCCCGTACAACTCAGTTGGGGAATTCAGCATGCTGGGCTTCAAGCCTGCAGCAGTTAGTCCTTCATCAAGCCCCACCATCAATGCTACCCTTTCATTCCAATCTCACTGTGATCTTCTTTCAGGGTTTGTGTATCTATGCTGGTGACTGATTCAAGTATGGGTTGTGATGGTTGGTGCTTTTCAGTTTCACAGCTAGTGTCCATTTTCCTTACTCTGTAAAGAGAGAAATTGGTGCTTTAAGTAAATAAGCACATTTATCAAAAGGGGCATTCCAGTGACATTACATGCTCTTATGATTCACTTGTACATGGCCATGTTTATGTAACATAGCGTACAAATCAGAGCATATGTAAACAATATTATGCACAGCACGTGTTCTACACTATCCTCCAAGTTCCACAGAGCCTAATGATTTCCAAACCTTTACTCTCAAATAGTTAGACAATAGCTTCCTCAAATTGGGTCAGTGAATTATGCTCTTGGGATCTACCACCAATTCAACCTTACTCCCGCCAACTACATGTCAGTCTTCACTTTAAATATGAGAACAGTGGAAACTAAGTCATCGTGATTTGGCACATGGAAATTGCTTTCTGCAGTACATTTGCTCTCCCTTTATAACATTAGTATTACATAGGATTATATAGGAAATACGGCACAGAAACAGGCCATTCGACCCAACCAGTTCATGCCGGTGTTTATGCTCCACTCGAGCCTCCTCCCGTCTTTCCTCATCTAAATCTATCAGCATAACCCTCTATTCCCTTCTCCCTCATATGCTTATCCAGCCTCCCCTAAAATGCATCTGTACTTTTCGCTTCAGCCACTCCCTGTGGTAGCGAGTTCCACATTCTCACCACTGTCTGGGTAAAGAAGTTTCTTCTGAATTCCCTATTGGATTTCTTGGTGACTATCTTATATTGATGGCCTCTAGTTTTGCTCTTCCCCACAAGTGGAAACATTCTCTCTGTATCCACTCTATCAAAACCTTTCATAATTTTAAAGACCTCAATTAGGTCACCCCTCAGCCTTCTTTTTCAAGAGAAAAGAGACCTAGCCTGTTCATCCTTTCCTGGTATGTATACCCTCGCATTTCTGGTATCATCCTTGTAAATCTTCTCTGCACCCGCTCTGTGCCTCTACATCCTTTTTATAATATGACAACCAGAACTGTACGCAGTGCTCCAAGTGTGGTCTAACCAAGGTTCGATACAAGTTTAGCATAACTTCACTACTTTTCAATTCTATCCCTCTAGAAATAACCCCTAGTGCTTGGTTTGCTTTTTTTATGGCCTTGTTAACCTGTGTCGATACTTTTAGTGATTTGTGTATTTTTACTCCAAGATCCCTTTGTTCCTCTACCCCACCTAGACTCGCACCCTCCAAGTAATAAGTGACCTCCCTATTCTTCCTACCAAAATGGAATACCTCACATTTATTTGTGTTGAACTTCATTTGCCAATTATATGCCCATTCTGCAAGTTTATTAATGTCCTCCTGTAATTTGTTGCAGTCCTCCTCAGTACTGACTATCCCCCCCCCCAATTTGCTATCATCCGTAAATTTAGACCTTGTATTTTTGATTCCAAAGTCTAAATTATTAATATAAATTGTGAACAACAGTGGTCCCAGCACTGATCATTGTGAAACACCACTATCCACTTTCTGCCACTGTGAATAGCTACCTTTTACTCCTACTCTCTGCTTCCTGTCTTGGAGCCAGCTAGCTATCTATTCTGCTACTTCTCCCCTGACTCTGCATTCTCTGACCTTGTTCATCAGTCTATTATGGGATACCTTATCGAAGACCTTTTGAAAATCTAGATTAAACTACATCTACTGCATTACCATTGTCTACTCTCTCTGTTACCTCTTCAAAAAATTCAATGAGGTTGGTCAAGCAAGACTTTCCCTTTTGAAATTCATGCTGACTATTCATTACTATGTTTTTGGTTTCCAGATGTTCTTCTATTTTCTCCTTTAGTAGGGATTCCATTATTTTTCCTACTACTGATATTAAGCTGACTGGTCTATAATTCCCTAGACATGTTCTATCCCCCTTCTTAAATATAGGTATTACATTAGCTATTCGCCAGACCTCTGGCACTACACCTTTTTCTGACAAATTATTAAATATGTGTAGTAATGCCTCTGCTATCTCTTCCCTAGGTTCTTTTAAAATGCATGGATGCAATCCATCCGGACCTGGGGTTTTATCCTCTTTGAGTTTGATTAGTTTATTTAATATATCCACTCTTTTTATTTTAAATGCACTTATCCCATTACTAATCTCATCATCCAATGTCATGTCCACCTGTTCTATCTCCCTGGTAAATACTGAAGCAAAATAATTATTTAATATTTCTGCCATCTCTCTATCGTTACCTGTGGTATTATCCTGTCTATCCCTTAATGGCCCTATTCCTATCCCAACCTTCCTTTTTTATTGATGTGCCTATAAAATATTTTACTATTTTGTCTTACGTTCCTTGATAATTTAATTTCATAGTTCCTCTTTACCTCCCTAATTGTTTTTTTTCACTTCTCTCCTAATCTCTTCATATTCTCCCTTATCATGCACTCCCCTGCTGTCTATGTACTTAATGTATGCCTCTTTCCTTACCCTCAATTGTTCCCTTATGGCTTTATTCATCCATGGAGTCTCATTAGTGTTTAGTTTGTTCTTTCCTTTTAGCGGAATATATTGTTCCTGCACTCTGTTGAACACCATTTTAAATGTTTCCCATTAATGTTCTACATCGTTGTTTGCCAATATGTAGCCCATTTTATTTTCCCAAGTTTTATTCTCAGCCCCTCAAAATTAGCTTTTCTCCAATCTATTACCCTCGTTTTATATTTTGGGATTTTCTGACTATTTTTCCACAAAAAGGATTTGAAGGAAAAGAGTTACTTTCAAATGCTGGCTTTGTAAAACAAAATGTATTCACACAAGTTCGGGGGGGGGCGGGGGCAGCACTTGTACGAAAGGGGGTTAAATATGCTAATGAAGTTGTTTTCCCCAAAAACTGTGAACGAAAAGCAATTTGTTAACTTGTCTAGTTAAATTGATAAAAACCGCGGACCTATTGTGTTGGCAAGTCTCTGGTCCCTGATGCTTGGCAGGAGGTTGTTGGCACGTTTTCCTTTTTGGCTGTGAAGAGAGGGAAACTTAATTTTTAAAAAAGCAAAAGACAAAGACTGAGAAAGAGGGAGGCAGGCAGGTCCAGCAAAGGCAGTCAGGTTTTTAAGCAGAAGTTGCGAAGGCAAGCTTTGGCCATGCTCAGAAGGAAAATGCAGGAGGGTATTTTAGGAAATTATATGGTTTAAGCCAAGTAAGGCAATCATTCAGGTTGGGAAGCATGGGGGGGGGGGCTAAATTGGCCTGTGCAGCGCCCATTTTTTTAGGCGCTACGCGGATACCCAACGCTCAAAAATGGGGTCCGAGATGCGCGGGCACACTTCTGATGGGAAGTGCACCGGACGCCATCTTGGTAAAGGGGTTTGGCGCGTGCACCTAACGACCACCAGCAGCATGCAGAGCAGGCAGATGATGACGTGAATCAGTGTGTACTGTTGATTTGACACCAGCACTCCCATTTTCCAACTGCACACTCCAGCCAACCTCACACAGCTAAACACGACGTTAAATGAAATGAAGGAACTCTCACCAGTGTTATTTAAAGGGATCATGAACTACTTACATGTTAGTTGCTGGATTAATTCTTCTGGCCGCTGGTGCAATTGTACATGTTTTTGGAGCTTTTCTATATTTGGCCAAAGTTTGAATAGTCTGCAGGGAGTGGTCTGAGTGGTGCTGAAGTACTTTTCTGTTCATTTAAAAGCTTATGCTGAAACACGTTGCTTCCAGACACAGGTGACCTGGTATGGCTTTCTCTGGGAACTGAGCATGGCTGGGAGAATAAAGAGAGGCCATGCAGAGCAGGACAAGCTGCTGGAAGAGAGAGGAGGAGGAGGGGGAGAAGGCCTCTCAGCAGAACGTCATATCCACCGAGGGTTTTTAGGGAGCAATTCTCTTACCTCACATTCAGCGAGAACCAATGCGTGAGGCACCTTCATTTCACAAAAGAGGTTGTAACTATCCTGTTGGCTCCAGGCACGCATCCTTGTTGCCTGCTCAGGAAGCAGGTTAAAATTGCAGATGTTGCTATCATGGCGGCTTTCGGACAGATAAGAGCCAGGGCGATTTTAACTGCCCACCCGCCAGGTTTCTGCTGAGCGAGCAGGGTTAAAACCGCATCTAAGCAGATGGAGTGAGCAGAAGGGTTTGCAAGGTTTGCAGGCTTCCCCATGGTGCAGGGTGTCATTGACTGCATGCACATTGCTTTGCGTGCAGCTCATGTGAACACAGCCATTTTCATGAACCGAAAGGGATTTCACTCCCTCAATGTGCAGCTGGTGTGCAACTACAGGCAGCACATCATGTAGGTGAATGCCCGTTATCCTGGCAGCAGTCACGATTCCTTCATTCTACAGCACTCCTCTGTACCACTTGTATTTGAATCACCACAGCAAGTCAAAGGGTGACAAGGTTATTGCCTCATGACACGGCTCCTGACTCAGAATCCACGCACACATGCACACCAGGCCTATAATGAGAGCCATGCTGCCACAAAGAACATTATAGAGCACACCATTGGCATCCTCAAGCAATGCTTCTGCTGCCTGGACCTCTCTGGAGGAGCCCTGCAGTACTCAGCTAAGCAGGTATTAAGATTTGTAGTAGTATGTTGCACAACTTCACCACTATGGGGAACAGCCCATACCACCACATATCAGGCGAGAAGCTGAGGAGCAGGAGGAAGAGGAAGAGGAGGAAGTGCAGGAACAGGAAGAGGAAGGGAGGCTACTATATAGGTAGCCCCTTTCTGCCCAGGCTCTAGGTAATCAAATAATTAATGAGCGATACCAGTAACCTCAACCACAGCTGCCGATTCACCAACAGTCCAACTCCTTACCTTTCCTCTATCACTGACCATCACATCATCCTCTTTCCGACAACACAAAAATAAAAACCATAGGAAAATGCACATTCCCAACCAATTTTATAAATTCAATCATTACATAATGCATACAAAAATAAATGGTGCACTCTTGTGCATTCCCTTAGTGCCTGTCTTCCATGTGCCTTTGCCTGGCCTAGCACTCCTACGAGGTGCTTCCCCAGTGGCTGCAGCATGGGTGGTGGAAGGCCAATGACCTTCAATTGAGGAGACTGCAGATGGCCTTGGATCTCGAGCAGCTCTGGGCCTAGAAGGCCCGGCTTCAGACTGCACCATCTCGGCCTGGGCTGCAGCAGTCTGGGCTGGCTGGCTGGCTGACAGGCAACAGCAAGGGCACTGGCAGAGTGGCAGGGCTGGCAGCAGGAATACTGTCCTCCTAAGAGAAGACAGCAGGTTTGTGTTCCATGGAGCCACTGCCACTCTCCCAGGCGGTACCTCAGCAATCCTACTGATCTGTTGTAGAACAGATTGATGGACCGCTATGATGCTCTGGAAGTCCCTTTGAACAGTGGTATCCAGACCCATGATGGCAGCAGTCTGAGCTTCCACTCCAGCACTCAGACCTTTGATGGAAGTTGTTTGTGCTGCAAATTAAACTGTGACATCAGCCAACAGACACTGTATCATGGTGGGTTCCACAGTTGTGCTGATGGAGGTGAGCACCCTTTCCATTCGGAAAGGATGGGCTTCAAGCCCTGCACAAAGCGCTGACAAGTTGGTGCTGGACTCCTCCATGCTCCTTGGCCTTGTGCGCAAGCTTTCTGGCAGGCTTAGCAATGCACCAAGCATTTGGATATGTACACCCATCAGCCTTCTTCTGTAGATGGCCCATCGACGTCCTCATCTGACTCTTCTGCAGCAGAACTAGTGTGCGACCTCACCCTCTGGTGAGCTGGCACCTGTGCTATCCTTTCCCCCCTCTCTGGCTCCTGCGCACTTGTGTCTCACCACATGCAGATCCCTCCTCTATCCTAGCCTCTAAAATGCGCACAGTGTCAGTCTCTGAGCTGGTGGCTGCAAGTGTAAGATCAAGTGACGGTGTCTCTTCATCTTCACTGTCTTCTTCCTCTTCCTCCTCTGACTTGGAAGGTTCCAGTTCTTGGGTATGTGAAAGGGACCAGATTGTAGGATGAGGGAGAAGTGGGATGAGAGAAGGAGGATTAGGAATGCAGATATCCTCATCATCGAGCCCTCCAGCTCCGCCAGTGGCCACGGCCTCAGCGATGCCCCTTCCCATGATGCCCCTTCTCTCCTCCACGAGGGTTAAAACATGCAGGCGCACTTGTCCTCCTCCAGTTCATTCCTGCTGCCTCCTGTTATGTGCCACCTTCTCCTGCAAGAAAGAGGGAAGTGTGTCAGTGAGTGCCCCGCAATATGTTTGGATGATGTGGCTGTCATAGTTAAATAGCTGCCAGTGTATGCAAGCTGTGAGTTGTGGGTGCATGGCTTGCAACAGTGCTAAATGTGTGAGGGTGAGGTAAACTTTAGGAATTGATGGGGTTGAGTACTGATTGATAGAGATTGTTGGTAGGTGGATGATGGGGGTTTAGTGAATTGAGCAGTGGATGGGGCTAATGGTGCAGTTGGTAGGATATGCCATTTGAAGATGAATTCACTTTCGTTGACAACTCATGTCAGATCGTTAACCTTCTTCTGCACTGCATCCATGTTCTTGGAGCAACACTCCTGGTATTGACCTCCGCCGCTACTGCTTCCCACTGCCTCCTGAGCATATGGATACAGGATGTCTCTCCTTCTTATCATGTCTTGCACCAAGACCTCCAGTGCATTGTCAGAAAACCTTGGCGCTCATTCTCTCACATGTTCAGCCATTCCTCAAAGTATCATAGCTCAGGTTCCCTTGTCAAAAAACTCCCACCACTTCTTGCCGCCACCTCCCCTTTAAGAGGTGCAGGCTGCCTTTAAGTAGCGTTAGTCAATCGTGATATCAGGCACCCTGCTGATGCATGCAGCCAATGAACAGTGTGGGTAGCGTTGGCTGCAAACAGCAATCATTTAAACAGCAGGCAGCACAAATTTAACGTGCTGTCTGCAACGCAATGAACGGGCATGGGTTAATCGCGCACCGCGATCCCCATCCCCTTTTTTGTGGGTTAGCCAATTTAAACCCTATAGTGTGTTGACCATTTTTGTATTGTTACACGGAGGCAAATTGCACTGATTGAATGAGTGAGTCCAATCATAACTGTTACTTTATATCCACAATAGTTGTGAAATAAAACAGCTTAACAATTTGTATCTGGCCTCATCTCACCAGTGTTTTCTGGGTGCACCTTTGAAAAGATTGAAGCACGTGTACAAAATATCCAGTTCAGTTTACAAGGGATACTCTTGTTACACCCCTGGTTGGTGCTATCATATAGTTAGATATTGGGCAGTACAGGCACACCGCTAAACCTAAGATGCTCAGACCACTTACTGGAGGACTAACACCACTGTACTGGAGAGAATTTCTAAGGTAAGACCCTAAACTTGTAACAAGCATGTAGTTGACTCTTAATGTCCTTAGGTCAACTACGGATTGGCAAGAAATATTGTCTTGCCAGTGTCGCCCTCATTCCAAGAGCAAATTTAAAAGAAATGTATAAAGTAATTTGTGTAACATTACTATTGTTGCTTCTAAAACTTTGGTTAGAACATTCTTACTAACATTTTTTTTTACTACTACAACTTGGAGGGATTCAAATTCCTGGGACATTGGAACCGGTTCTGGGGGAGGTGGGACCAGTACAAACTGAATGGTTGGCACCTGGGCGGGACCGGAACTGATGTCCTAGGGGGAGTGTTTGCTAGTGCTGTTGGGGAGGGTTTAAACTAAAATGGCAGGGGGTTGGGAACCTGTGCAAGGAGACAGAGGAAAGGGAAGCAAGGATAGAAACAAAATACAGGAAGGAGAAAAGCAAAACTGGAAGGCAGAGAAATCAAGGGTGTAAATCAAACAGTGCCACAGTAAATAAGAACTCTAAAAGGATTAAGAGTGTTAAAAAAATCAAGCCTGAAGGCTTTGTGTCTTAATGCGAGGAGCATTCATAATAAGGTGGATGAATTAGCTGTGCAAATAGATGTAAACAGATATGATATAGTTGGGATTACGGAGACATGGCTCCAGGGTGACCAAGATTGGGAATTCAACCTCCAGGGGTATTCAATATTCAGGAAGGACAGGAAAAAAGGAAAAGGAGGTGGGGTAGCATTGCTGGTTAAAGAGGAGATTAACACAATAGTAAGGAAGGATATTAGCTCTGATTATGTGGAATCTGTATGGGCAGAGCTGAGAAATACCAAGGGGCAGAAAACGTTAGTGGGAGTTACATACAGACCCACAAACAGTAATGCTGAGGTTGGGGATGGCATTAAATGGGAAATTAGAGATGCGTGCAATAAGGGCACAGCGTTATCATGGGTGACTTTAATCTATATATAGATTGGGCTAACCAAATTAGTAACAATACTGTGGAGGAGGAATTCCTAGAGTGTATACGGGATGGTTTCCTGGACCAATATGTCGAGGAACCAACTAGCGATCAGGCCATCTTAGATTGGGCATTATGTAATGAGAAAGGATTAATTAGCAATCTTGTTGTGCGAGGCCCCTTGGGGAGCACTGATCATAATATGATAGAATTCTTCATTAAAATGGGGAGTGAAGTAGTTGACTCAGAGACTAGGGTCCTGAATTTAAATAAAGGAAACTATGATGGTATGAGGCACGAGTTGGCTAGGATCGATTGGGGAACATTACTTAAAGGGTTGACGGTGGATAGGCAATGGCAAACATTTAAAGATCGCATGGATGAACTACAGAATTTGTTCATCCCTGTTTGGCATAAAAATAAAATAAAAATGGTGATTCAACCATGGCTAACAAGGGAAATTAGGGATAGCATAAGATCCAAGGAGAGGACATATAATTTGACCAGAAAAAGCAGCAAACCTGAGGATTGGGAGCAGTTTACGATTCAGCAAAGAAGGACAAAGGGATTAATTAAGAGGGGGGAAATAGATTATGAGAGTAAGCATGCAGGGAACATAAAAACTGACTGTAAAAGCTGCTATAGATATGTGAAGAGAAAAAGATTGGTGAAGTCAAGCGTAGGTCCCTTGCAGTCAGAATCAGGGGAATTTATAGTGGGGAACAAAGAAATGGCAGACCAATTAAATACATACTTTGGTTCTGTCTTCACAAAGGAGGACACAAATAACCTCCCAGAGATGTCAGGGAACATAGGGTCTAATGAGAGGGAGGAACTGAATGAAATCAGTATTTGTAGGGAAATGGTGTTAGGGAAATTGATGGGATTGAAGACAGATAAATCCCCAGGGCCTGATAATCTACATCCTAGGGTACTTAAGGAAGTGGCCCTAGAAATAGTAGATGCATTGCTGGTCATCTTCCAAAATTCTATAGACTCTGGAACAGTTCCCATGGATTGAAGGATAGCTATTTAAGAAGGATGGTAGAGAGAAAATGGGGAAATATAGACCGGTAAGCCTGACATCGGTAGTGGGGAAAATGCTGGAGTCCATTATAAAAGATGTAATAGCAACGTACTTGGAAAACAGTGACAGGATCAGACAAAGTCAACATAGATTTACAAAAGGTAAATCATGCTTGACTAATCTACTGGAATTTTTTGAGGGTGTAACTGGTAGAATAGATCAGGGAGAACCTGTGGATGTGGTGTATTTGGACTTTCAGAAGGCTTTCGATAAGGTCCCACATAAGAGATTAGCGTGTAAAGTTAAAGCACATGGGATTGGGGGTAAGGTACTGTCTTGGGGAGACAGGTTGGCAGACAGGAAGCAAAGAGTTGGAATAAACGGGTCTTTTTCCAAGTGGCAGGCAGTGACTAGTGGGGTACCGCAGGGATCGGTGCTAGGACCCCAGCTATTCACAATATATATAAATGATCCAGACGAGGGTAATATCTCCAAGTTTACAGAAAACACAAAGCTGGGTGGGCATGTGTGCTGTGAGGAGGATGCAGAGAAACTCCAGTACAATTTGGACAGGTTGAGTGATTGGGCGGATGCATGGCAAATGCAGTATAATGTGGATAAATGCGAGGTTATCCACTTCGGTGGCAAAAACAGGAAGACAGATTATTATCTGAACAGCAATAGATTGGGAAAAGGGGAAGTGCAACGAGACCTGGGTGTCCTTGTGCACCAGTCGCTGAAGGTAAGCATGCAGGTGCAGCAGGCGGTTAAGAAGACAAATGGTATGTTGGCCTTCATAGCGAGAGGATGTGAGTACAGGAGCAAGGAAGTCTTGCTGCAGTTGTACAGGGCCTTGGTGAGACCACATCTTGAGTATTGTGTGCAGTTTTGGTCGCCTTATCTGAGGAAGGATGTTCCTGCCATGGAGAGAGTGCAGCGAAGATTCACCAGACTGATACTTGGGATGGCAGGAATGACGTATGAGGAGAGATTGGGTCGATTAGGCTTATATTGGCTAGAGTTTAGAAGAATGAGAGGGGATCTCATTGAAACGTATAAAATTCTAACAGGACTAGACAGACTAGATGCAGGAAGGATGTTCCCAATGGCGGTGGTGTCCAGAATCAGGGGTCACAGTCTAAGGATAAGGGGTATGCCATTTAGGACTGAGATGAGGAGGAATTTCTTCACCCAGAGAGTAGTGAACCTGTGGAATTCTCTGCCACACAGGGCAGTTGAGGCCAATTTATTAAATATATTCAAGAAGGAGTTGGATATACTTCTTGAGGCTAAAGGGATCAAGGGATATGGGGAGAAAGCAGGGACAGGGTACTGAATTTGGATGATCAGCCATGATCTCATTAAATGGCGGAGCGGGCTCAAGGGGCCGAATGGCCTACTCCTGCTCCTATCTTCTATGTTTCTATGTTTCATCACATCCATATATGTCCTCCAGTAGTATTCACAAAAGAGCTTTCTGTTCTTCCTGACAGTCAGTAACTTTCTCATTGCCATTCAGATCCTTCCAGTCATTGACATTGCATTAATATTGTCTGTGATATACTCTCAGGGTTGCCTCCTCTGCATACTTGGAGGCTGTCTTCCCCCAGTAGAAAGTTCCTTGTAATGTTTTCTTATGGAGTCCACAATGACTTGCAGTGCCTGGACACTAAACTTAGATCTTTTTTCCTGCTGTCTTGGAGACATTCCCTACTACAATTCTACATTCCACAGTGAGATTAATGAGCTTTCTGACATTTATGTGGGTTTTGTGGCTCGTTAGCTGCTCGAGAAGCTTTAAAAGATCATAACAGGTGTAATGTGATGGGCAGCTATTTCCTTTATTGACTACGAAATTGTAGAAATCATGAGGGTAATTCTCAACTTTGGCGGGAGTGTAAAACTGGCAATAGCAGTCCAGCAGCCTGTTATCCATCCCACTCGATTTTCTTCTGTATTGACTTTAATGGAACCAATCGGCCAATCTCATACCGCTGGATTTACGTTCTTGCCAAAGTTGAACGTTATCGCTAGTTTCAAAATTATGTATATTCCCATAATTTTGTTGGTGTATCATTATTCATAAACATAAGGATTCCTTCTGTGTTTTTCACAAACTGGGAATTTCAAGCCCCTAATTCCTTGGGCTCACCTATAGGTTTTCCACATATATAGAGTTTATACTTGGGTCAGTTTAGCTCCACTTTATCTGCTTAATTAAGTTAATGATCGAAGGTCTGCAACACTAAAGAACACTTCTGTAAGTTCACCTAATAATTTCATTCAGTCATACTTATTTTTCTTGGTCACATCACAGGTATATTAATCTCTCAAAATGCCTGTATTGCTCACATGCCTCTAACTAAGTCCATGCACAATAATTATGCATAGTTTCCCACTTAATGCATACTTTCGCTTGATGTGCACATTTTTTGAGTTTAACCACAAGACAAATGATACAGACAGTAACCCTTTTGTTTGTGTTACAAAGTCTGTTTTTATTGAAATGGCCATAAAATAATCCCACACAACCTACTGCAGCCTTTTTGTCCCCACAAAGTGCTAAATACTTATTTGAAAAATTCATCGTGCCCGTTCCAAAATACATGCCAGTAAACAATGCAAATCAACCCCTGGGACATGCATGACATCTCCTCGAATGAACTCCTTCTCTGAACTACACCATTTAGAGAAATGCTGCTGTGCAACATGGCCATCTGAGTGCTGTGGACATCTACCTATATTATAACTGCTGATGTACATGAGGAAGCCTATCAAAATAAACCAGATTCTACCTTCAGCTCATTGTAAAGTAACACTTTATTTTTAACAATATTAAAATACACCTAAAGCCTCCTGGAGTGACAGCAACAGGAGTTAAGCACTCCTAAAAGGAAAATGAAGTGAAAGGTGGTTGTAAATTTGCTGCTGTTTATCATAAAACCTGGTACATAGGTCACACCTTACGCAGGTTTTTATGACCTGCAAATGACTTGTAAACCTGGGGCTGTGATTTATGCACTTGTGCGCTTGAAAATTTCTTGCAGGCCATCAAGCATCAAAGTCACAACCGCAATATTTATCCTGCTGTGACCAGTACACAAGCTTTTGTGTTTTTTAGAACTACAGCTTTAATTAATTGCACTGCCATACACTTATTCTTCCCTCTGGAATATTCATCGCGATCTGTTGTTATTCTAGGAAGGATTTGGAAGGGTTATGAGCATAACCACTACTTGAAACAATTCTATGTAGAAGGAAAGCATTGCACTTTTTGTTTTATATTTAACTGTCCTAGCTATACATCCTCACACTCTTTCACATTTGCACCAGTCTTCGGACACTGGTAATGGGCCTTCAAATGCTTCATAAAGTGCAATGAAGCAGCATGGGATAAAGCTAAGCGGAAAGGTGAATGGATGGATCAGATACAACTATTTCACATAGAAGGTGGTGAATGTTTGGAATTGGATTGCCCAAGGAGGCAATTAAGGCTAATATCATCAGGAATTTTAAGGCATTTGGCGAGAAAATCAGTTGAGGAATATAGGTCAGGAGCCGTGTATTCCAAGTTTGAATTCGAGGGCCGGCCACAGCTGGACCGAAGTGGTCTTTTCTGATCATGTATGTATCATTGCACTGATTGCACATTCAGCATCTGTAGCTGCAGCAGTACAGCACTTGGTTCCCATCTGCAGGCTACCTGGTTAAATTGTGGTCTTGATTTTCATTTAAGCTCATCCTTCCTCAAAGGGGCAGATTCACCCGCTTCTTGGCTGGGCTGCAGGAAGGAACTCTTCATGCTAACAGAGTGCTCAATCCTGCATTCGGGTTAGGGTTAGGACAGGAGAAAAATGACTTGGACTACCCCATCCTCCCATCATCCTACCTCTGATAAATACAATGCCTAGGCTTCTCTCTCCCTGACAATGTTTTGGCGCATCTTGGGCAAGCAGGTGCAGAAAAGTGCTTGTGGATCTGCTCCCTCATATCCTCACTCCACCCCATTGTCCAGGGCCTGGTTCTGGTGGGGGACAAGATGCTCACCCATATGTGGGAAACCATCATAAAATATCACATAACTGAGAGAAGCCCAAGCCACGAGGGATTATTAGCGTTTTTTACCTAGCAGGGATTTTTGGTTTAAGATAAATGTCCCTGATATGAACTCAGATTCAGGATTTTAAGGGTTAATTCTCAAAAAGGTCCAGCTGTGGTAAAACCACCAATGAACTCCTGTACAAATGAATAACTGTCTTTAAAGCAATGTTACAGCACCTATGTCCATTTGCTGAGTGTAAACAAGCTTTCTGTAAAAACCCTGAAACAACGCGATGACATCGTCACGTTGGTCACGTGGTGCCCCAAGTGGCGGGAAACGTGATGACGTCATGACGTCAGAGGTGGGAGGTTCTGAGTTCAGACCTCGTGGAACAAGCTACTGTATAGACCTGTTTGCTGTTGCTCCTGCATGTTTTTGTTTTGTTCACCAGTTTAATTAAATTCAGTTAATTTACTGAACTGACTCGACCTCAGTGATTTAGATAGGAATCCGTTGATTCCTACACAGCATCCTTTCTGTTACCATTACAGAGATGCAGACTGATGGCATCAAAAAGAAAGAGGGGATTGGTATGTTAATGAATTCACCTGAGAGTTAATACACCAGCTACTGAAACTGTTATCCATATCATACACGTCTAGTTGGTATTCACGAGAGGGTGGGATAAACCATGAGCTTGTGTACGCAATGTCAGATTCCCTTGTATGAATATATACTTTTTGAAGGGCAGAAGCCAGCTTAATTGGCAGCACTTCTAGCCAACCTGCATACAGGGAAGGAGTCAGGGGTCAAACTGACAACCTTCCAATCTCAAGAGACCAAAAAAAAAGACCCACATGTTGACGGTCAGTTAGTAAGGTCTACTGAGAGAGGTAGGTCAGACCTAGACCAGTCTACTTTAAGAAAAGAGTCAACCAAGCAGAACAAATCTTGGTCTGATTCTGTGATAAGGCTGACCAATGACAATTGCTAACACGGGTAGAGTGATATGGTTTATTATTTTCATAACAATTAGGGACTGAAGCTAAGTTTACGTAATGTGCGATATGCTATAACTGTTGCTCTATCTATAGATGGTCCACCATCTTGCAGTATGTAGAGATACAATTTCCGTATTTTCTTGCCGTTGTATTCGACAGGCACCCTTATTTTTCCTCTGGGGTATACTTTTTGCCCCGTATACGTCGTCAAGACGATGGATGTCTCTCTCAAGGGTATGTGTGAGAATAGCCGCTCGTAGTCTCGTCGATTCATGACGGTTAGCGCTGATCCTGTATCCAATTCCATTTTAACTTGTGACCCTGCTATCGTGAGGGTGACCCAAATGGTTCGGTGATCCTCTTTTGCGATTACATTGTGAAGTTTGAGACAGCTTAGACTCTTGTTCCCGGATTCACTGTCGCTCATCTGGTCTTCGGAACTACTGTCCGTCATCTTTTGTACTTTCTTGTACGGTTCCTTAGTATCCTTTTTGTTGTCGTTGGTCTTCTTCCCAGACCTGCAAATTTGTGCAATGTGTCCCATCTTTCCGCATTGCCTGCATATTTTGTCCTTGGACCAGCAGTCCTCCTGGTCATGGTTAGTTCTGCCGCAGCAATAACATTTTGCAAATCCCTGTGTCATTTCGTGGGTGCCGTATTCCTGTGGCTTTTGTTGAATTTCTGCAGCTCCCCTGGCTGCTGCTTCATACGATACTGCCACGCTGAAAGCCTTATCTAGCGTCAGCTCCTTCTCTGAGAGTAACTTCTTCTGGGTTCCTTCACTCAGGAGTCCACAGACAAATTTGTCCCGTAGGGTATCTGCCAGTCCTGCTCCGAACTGGCAATGCTTTGATAGCTTGCGTCGTTCCGTAAGGTACTCAGCATTGCTCTCATCTTTATGCTGAGTTCTCCTGTGGAATTTAAATCTTTCTGCTATCAGCAGCGGTGCAGGGTATAGGTGTTCCTGTAGGATAGCAACAATTTCGTTAAAACTCTTCGCCTTCGGTTTGGCTGGAGTAATCAGGTCCCGCAATAGGCCGTACGTTCTTGCGTCCATTAAGTTTAGCAGTACCGATGCCTTTTTCTCATCGGCTATTTCGTTTGCCTCGCAATATACCTCGACTCTTTCCACATACGTGATCCAGTCCTCTATTGCATTATCAAAGGCAGTGATACAGCCAGTCTTCGGCATCTTGGAAATCTAAAATGGCGCCTCCCGCGCTTTGCCTTCTTCCCCGATTTAACAAAATGGCGCCTCCCGCGCTTTGCCTTCTTCCCCACTGGATTAAGATGGCGCCTCCCGCGCTTTGCCTTTTTCCCCACTGTTGCTAGCGCTGCTTTCCGCGGTTTCCGTTGCAACCTGCAGCTCCTCGCGGCTTTCTGCGCATTTAATATTTTTTTATTTTTTTATTTTCCTGTCGTGGAACAACCCTGTGGGACTCTTGCCTCCCTCTTCTCGGGTCTGTACGCTGCCCGGCTTTGTAGCACCGGCTGCGCCCTGTGTGCTCCACTCTCTCTCTCTCTCCTCTTCCCGACAACGCTGCTCGGCCCCGTGGCAAGCCACCCGCTCGAGTTCTAGACCGCCGCAGCCCAGGAAGGATCAGTGTACTACCTGCCACCAGCCCGATTAGCTGAAGCACCGTCGACAGGAACCAAGCCCCGCTCTCGACAGCCTCTCCTGCAATCTTCAACTCCACTGACTCAGGGGCGGATGCCCACGGTCGACGCCCGTTTCTACTGCTTCTTTCTTCCTTCTGGCCTCGACCTCTGCTCACTTTGCTTCAGGAATGGATCCCATGAGGTGGTGCAGACTGTAGGTAAGTTCGTATCTGCTCGTCGCCAATATTATGTCCGTGTATAATTGAGACACGGACAGCAGGAGTTGATTATAACAAGTCTTTACTGAATGGAGACAATCGGGAAACTGAAGCTACAGAAGGCTGCTAGCGCCTTTTATACAGGGGTGGTCACTGCCGGTACTGCAGTCTGAGACCAGTTATTCCCTTAAAGGTACATACACAACAGCAGGCCCATTCAAATCCTGAAACAAAACCTAATATGCATCGATCTGTGTGGAAGACTGCCATTTTTCTAAAGCCAGACAGCTAGGTAAACACAGAATATGCATCTTTCATCTCGAAACAGTTAACTCAGAATAGACGTAATCTTGAGGCCATTAACTTTTTGCATACATAATCGGTAACCGCTCAAAGGAGCCACCAAGCCAGGAAAAGACGATTAAACATTCATAAATGACAAACAGCCAGGATATTGAAGCCGTTAAAACCAGGAGACAACCGCCCCAAAAGCCGTTAAGGTGAATGACTGTAAACACTTTAGACGAGCCCGCCAAAAATTAAACAAAGAACTGACCTGATTTGGCGCGCAGTTAAGGGAATGGAGGACCTGTATAATTATAGGCCCACCGGTAGCTCAGAAGAAGCATGCACTTGGGGTACGTTGAAGAATAGGACCGGACAGCAAGATTGAGGTTTCAGCACGGCAGAAGAGGGCCGGCCATCGGGGTACGTTGAGGAATAGAGCCAAATAGCAAGTTCAAGGAAATAACTAAGGACAGTTGGGCCGCAGCCGCAGCCTTATGCGACTGAGCCGACGTCGAAGGCCACCAACCGAGCCCAGCCGCAACGAAATCCAACGACCACCACCAGAAGAACAACCATCCTGCAAGGTAAAGTACCCAATGAAGACTTTACTCTGCAAACTGAGGAAAAGGGGGTGCTTTACCCGGACGACTCCACCGCCGCACCCTGGGACCACGTGACGACGGCAGGCCCCAAAGGACACAAAGAGCGAACCCCAAAACCACAACCGGCTTAATTGACAGGTTTCGAACTGTCAAGGAAACCCCATTGGTGAGCATAAATCCCTGGCCCCTCTTAGCTCAATCTAGTTAGGTATTGGGGGTGGGACAAGGGTAGGGGGATTATTAATGTGATTGTTCCTTCGTTGTGCCATGTGTTCCCCATTCCCAACTAAGTGTAACTTTGTATGCCTGTAATTATTCTAGTGATATTTCCAGTATTGTAATATTGTTGTGCCTTTTAATAAAATTACGGTTTTCTTACACCAAACCAATTGTCTACTCTATTTCTGTATCGCCGCCTGTACCTAAGTCCGGTGTCTAGAACCCAGGGGTGTGGGAGCGATTCGAACCGCTCAGAGACAGTCAGGGGCAGAGCTGACTGGGCACACGCCACCCTCTACAACTGAACACAAAATAAAATTTTCCCGATTTCCTCAATTTTGTATTCAATTTGCCACTCACTGATAGTATCAACCTGGAAAATCATTTTGCTAGCCCTAGCTTGGGACTGTGCCAAAAAACTTTAATTTTAAAAATACATGGAATGATAAAGGTTCCCAATAATTTGTAGTTTTCACAGAATACGTTCCCCAAAACACCAGTTAAAATCCTGAGAAATCCCCTAATCCTGTGAACTTAAAGTTGAATTTAATTATCTTAAAGCTAAAGTATAAAAAGTACAAAAAAACACAGTCTGAGATGCAGAAAACATTAGGAAAATGCCAAAGCCTCACATATTAATAATAGAATTATTCAGTCGCCATAAAACTGTGGCCCCAATGATAAACTTAAGACATTTTATATAGAGATCAAAGGAATTAGAAAAGGCGTGTTATTGACATTTCGGGTGCGTAACCCTTGACCAGAACGGTTCTAATGAAGGGTCACACAACCAGAATCTCAATAAACTGTCTTTCCTCATTACAAATGCTGGCCTGCTGTATATTTCCAGTACTCTCTGTACTTTTTTATTTCAGATTTCTCGTAGGTCCAGTTTTTTCTTTCAGATTTTATATTCATGGGATTATGGAGATCATGTATTTTTAAATTCCTACGCCTGCTTTTTAAAAACATGGAATATTTTACCACATGTGGCGATTGATACAGAGGTCTAGAAATTCGGTTTTGGCACAGCGAGGGCTTTAGCGCCGGAAGTTAGTGCCGGCGCTAAGTCCCCCTGCGCGCGCCAAAAATTCAGCAGCGCCGCGCCCAAACGGCTGCCGGCGCTACTGAGGGGTCTCAGCGCCTCAAAACTGGCGCCACGTGCCGCATTGTGGCGCTATTCCGGCGCTGCGGCGCCCGCTGCGGTGCAGCAGGCTCGGGAAGTGCAGGCCTCCTCCTTCCGTTAAGGAGGAGCTGCCTGCACCCGGCCGCGGCCCGCGATAATCTTTTTAAAAATGAGCCCGGCAGCTCGGACAAGTGCCGGGCTTGCTTCTGTTCCGGGGGGGGGGGGGGGGAAGTCCGGGGAGGGAGCTGCGGCCAGGCGGCCGGCGGGAAAGCGGCCGGCCGCCGCGGGGCCTTTAATGCGCCGGCGCAAAGTTCTGTAAGGCACCTCTGCCAGAACGTTGCTTGCGGCTGCCACGGGCGAGGCGGCCGCAACTCAATTTCCGAGTTCGGGCGGGTTACCATGGCAACCAGGACGCTGCGCACACCGATGACGTCATCGGTGCCGACGCAGCGCTACCGGCCTAACGCCGATTTAGGGCCCCTGTCAATTTCTAAACTGGCCATAACTTCGGCGCTAGGCCCTCTAGCGCCTCAAAAGCGGCGCTAAGGCCAGTGAATTTCTAGGCCAGTGACTATTATATAGGCCTGGAATTTGCAGTCAGCAGCGAAGCGAAGGCGTTTGCTGCTGGCCCCGAAGTACTCGCGATCCCGGTGTCGAGAACTTCAGGTTTTCCGACCTTGAATTCAATTCAACGGAACTTAATGGGGATCCCCTTGTGCGCACTGCTGTGACGTCAACAGGCTGTCTAAGCAGCCAATCAAAAGATAGAATTATCACAGACAGCGAACAAGAAAGTGAGTAAGCCCTTAAAATTATAAATTTTTATAATAGTTAGAGAGAGCAAAAGAAAGATTGGGGTTCTCACATGGGGAAAAGGTATACCTGAAATAAAGATGGACAATAATTTTTTTTTGAAAACTTCCTTAAAATTTTTTTTTTTTTATTAAAATGGAAAAACGTCATACTGCACAAAATTAAAATTAGTTTTCCAGGCCCTTAACATTTATTTAGCAGTCAATATGCTGTTAAAACCCCAATTACACCTAATCCCTTTGGGTCTAACTTTTAATGGGGAATTTAATAGTGTACTTACTGCGGAAGTGCCGAAGTTTTCATCAGTTTCCGTGATTTACGAGATTTCACAAATTGCCAGCTCTGTGCAGGGGGTGGGGGCACAGCGCAGCCAGTTTCGGAGCGGTCATTGACAGACCGCAACTTCAGGATTTCCGTATGCGCCAAATCCTGAATTTGCGTTCAGTTTCAAAGGCGGAATGACAGCGAACGCTGCCAGTTCACCGTCATCCCAACCGCAAATTCCGGGCCAATATAATTTTAAATGGAATTAAATAAGTGTTTGAAGAGGAAGCGAATAAAGGAATATGGGGAAAGGGCAGGAAATGGCAAAATAGTTAGCGCTAGTTGAAGAGTTAGCATTAGCAGCGGCACAATCAGCCTAATGGTCTCTTTTTGTACAATAGAGGGGAATTTTAATCCCCCAAAAGTAGATGGGTTTGGATCGGGTGGGATGTTAAAATGTTAAATATCTCAAACCCAACCCTTACCTGCCTCCAACCCGCCCACTTCCAGTTTTAACAGGCGGGACTAGGGATGGGCGACCAATCCACTCCCAGGAGGCGGGTTGGTCATTTAAATGTTATAATGAGATTGCGTGCCTCAAATTTAATCTCCATTTTAAATTTAACCCTGGCCAGCCGGAAACCCGGCAGCTAAAGGGAGGTGAGGACTACGGGATCCAGCAGGTAAGTGTATTTCCACTTACCTGCTGGATCCAACTTAGCTGCTTCACCCACCCACCAACCCCCACTCCCTCACCACCAAGATTGGACACCCCCCAGAACCATGATGTACCCCAAGCTACAATCTTCCAACCTCCCCTCGGTCTTTCCGAACCCTCCCTCCCTCCTCTGCATCGCCACCTACAGCCTCCGATCTCCCCCCACCCTCCGACCCTTCCGATCTCCCCCCATGACCCTTCCGATCTCCCCCCACCGGCCCAACCAATCTCCCCTCCGCCCTGACGCCTCTGATCCTCCCTCCACAACCTTCCGATCTCCTGTCCCGACCCTCCTGAACTTGCCCCCCGACCCTCCTGAATTTGCCCCCCAATGCCCCCGATCTCCCCTCCGGCCTCCAATCTCCCCCTCTTCGGCCTTTCTGATCCCTCCCTCCTCTTCGCTTCCTGGCTGCGGCCTGGTGCCGAAGGCCTATCTGCCCGACAACTAGCCAGCCTCTCAATCTGGCTTGTTGTGGCCGGAAAACAGAGACAAAATATGTTAATCAGGTCCTGCCGTTAAATTCGACAGGGCCGGAGGGAAACCCGTTCTTCTGGGTGACCGCAAAAGAGTCCCCCTGCTCCCTCCCCGCCTCCGAGTTAATATCAGGGCCATAATTTCTACAATGCTAGGAAGAGGGACTACAGAGCATTTAAATCCTTTAATTCCCTCCTATCTTAAAACAAACCATTATATACACAATATTGATTTGTTAAAGTAGCAATTCCTGGTTAAAGCTACCTCAGACTTGTGTGGTGCAATTTAAATCAGCATGTTACACAAATCAGCTGAGATGCAAGCAAATGCATGACATTGATCAAGAAAATGTGAGAAGGAAATTGTACAGTTTGTATGCTTAGGGTGGCCTAAGATTTTAGGTTTATGGAAAGTCCATAAATATCTGGAACCCAAGGAGAATAAATGGTTGGACATGTCACTTTGGAAATTATTAATTATAATCTTTACACTGTCATTCTTTTCAACTTATACATTAACACGAATTCAATACTTTTCATATGAAGCCCTGGATAGAATGGTATTAAATCAGGCTGAGATGAAGTAATTATTAACTGAATTCTGTTGGCCATTGAAATTATTTAGAATCATAGGCCTAGAAGTTCAGTTGGTTGCGCCAGCCGTTAGCGCCTTAGGAGGAGTAGATGTCGGGCGCTAGGCGGGTAGCGCCCGGGCGCAGCGCGAACTGCGCCTCGCCCCAACTTCACTAGAGATTTAGCGGCGGCGCAAAGTCTTTGCGCGCGCTCAGCTGCGCGCGCAGATCATGACGTCATTTCCTCGTGCAACGCCCTTTGTGCGCCCCCAGCCGGAACTTCAGTGGCAACGCCCCATTGTGCGCCTGGCGCCCCTAGCGACTGTTAGAGTGGAACGGTGCTCAGCCGATGCGGGGCGCGGGGGGCGCAAATTAAAGGGCACTCCTCCTGCAATATAAAAGGCTGCCATTTCGCAGCACTCCCTCTTGCGAAACGGATCTTTGGAGAGAGACCAAGGTAGATAGCTTTCTGCTTTGGCCCAACACTCGGACAGGTACTTCTGGCTTCAGGCCACAGCTTTCCACTAGTCTTTGCCTTCATTGACATCTCATTGTTTGCCAGCATATTATGGGGACTGCAATGGGTGTCAACGCTGGCTTTCTCAATTACATCCAAAGGGCTCACAGATGCCGTGAGAGAGTGGCAGCCCTGGCTAGATGGAGAGGGGGCAACAGGCGTCGGCAAAGGAGGCCTTACCCACCCAGGGTATACCGCCAGCAGTTCTCCTATCTCAACATGTCTGAGGAGCAGTGTGTTCGGAGGCTGCGATTCAGAAGGAACGTGGTCACAGAGATCTGCCAGCTGCTTGGCGGTGATCTGCAGCCACAGCTGAGGAGCAGGACGTCTCTGTCGGTGGCAGTGAAGGTGACGGTGGCTCTCAACTTCTATGCCACCGGCTCCTTCCAATCCGCTACTGGGGACATTGCCAACATCTCCCAGTTCGCCGTGCATTGCTGCATCCGCCAGGTGACCAATGCCCTTTTCAAAAGGAGACGTCAGTTCATCTCCTTCTCCATGGCCCTTGCCAAGCAGCAACAGCGTGCAATGGGCTTTGCAGCATTCGCGGGCTTCCCCATGGTGCAGGGCGCCATTGACTGCACGCATGTGGCTTTGCGGGCACCTCTGGAGAATGCCGAGGATTACCGCAACCGGAAGGGCTACCATTCGCTGAACGTCCAGCTGGTGTGTGACCACAGGCAGCTCACCCTAGCTGTCAATGCCCGCTTTCCAGGCAGCAGCCACGATGCCTTCATCCTGCGACAGACTTCTGTGGCAGACATGTTCCAGGCACAGCCTCACCCACGAGGATGGCTTATCGGGGACAAAGGCTATCCTTTGTGTACCTGGCTGATGACCCCGCTCCGTGCGCCCAGCACCCCTGCTGAAGAGGGATACAACGAGAGCCATCAAGCGACCAGGAACATCATCGAACAAACAATCGGCGTCCTGAAGCAACGGTTCCGCTGTCTGGATCGTTCCGGTGGAGCCCTACAGTATTCGCCGGAGCGAGTCTCCCATTTCGTGGTCGTTTGCTGCATGCTGCACAACCTGGCTATCCGCAGGACTCAGCCACTGCCACCAGATTGGAGGACCACCTCAGGAGGAGGAGGAGGACCAGCACAGGAGGGAGGCAGCAAGTGCAAGGGCCGCCCGTCGCCGGCTTATTGAACGTCGGTTCTAGGCCCCCTCTCAGGGACTAGCTTGTGCCAATGTCAGCAGATGAATGTAGCCGCTCCACAAGCCCTCAGCCGAGCAGGGCAACCAGGACTTAACCAAAAAACCATGCACACTGCAATTTAACAGCAATAATTTATTGAAAACCTCCGCCCTTCCCACATTACATGCTCATGTGGAGAAGCCCCCTCCAAAAACACAAAACTACCAGTCTCGGCCTTACAAAAAGAAAGAAAGACACCAGTCTCGGCCTTACAAAAAGAAAGAAAGACACGAGTCTCGGCCTTACACAAAAACAACTGCACCAATGTCGGCCTTACAACAAGCACCAGGCATTTGTGCATACCTCTACTTTTTGCCCTGCGAGGGCGATGCCTTGCGCATCCTTGCCTGGCCCCTGCCCGCCCTGCTGCTCCTCCTCAATGGGAGCCCAGTGGCTGCAGCAAGGCTGGGGGAAGGCTGCTGAGGGGCAGATGGCGAGACGGCAGATGCCCTTGGGGGTCGGCCTGCACCAGCTCTGGCCTTGGAGTGTCCGGCTGCTGACTGCTCCAACTCTGGCTGGGCGGCAGCAGTCTGTCCAGCAGCTCGTGGCAGCTGCAATGGCGGAGTGGCAGTGTCGGCTGCAGGAATGGTGGCAACCTGGCAGATCGCAGGTGCTCGCTGGTCGCCTGAGACATTGGCACTCGCACGGGCCAGCACTGCAGCATGCGCAGCAAACAGCTGAAGAACAGACTGCTGGGCTGCTGCTGCGCAGCGAGTGCCCTGGCGATGCCTGGCTGATCCAGCGAGGGTGGCAGCAGTTAGTGCCCGTGTGGCCCTGGTCTGTGTCCGCATGACACCAGCCAGTGAATGGACGGCACGACTGAGCACTTGGCTAGAAGCCGACTGTGCTGCCGCGAAGTCCTGCAGACTCCTGGCCTGTGCTGCACTGAATAGTTCCAGACTCCTGGCCTGTGCTGCACTGAATTGTTGCAGACTCCTGGCCTGTGCTGCTCCGAATTGCTGCACACTCCTTGACAGACACTCTATGGAGTCAGGCATCCTTGCCACTGCATCCATGAGCTCAGTGTGCCTGCGCTCAGCCTGGACGGCCATTTCCTCTAGGAGGCGCACCTCCTCTGCGCTGACCGTCGCAGGACTGGAGGCCGCACTCACCCTCTGGGGAGAAGTCCGCCGAGCTTCCCCACCCCTCCCGCGTTGCTGCAGGCCGCTGGGCCCCGGAGCTTCACTCTCCTCCGACCCTTCCCCCCCGGCTCCCCTCCAGGGAAGACGTGTCCCCTACATCGCCATGGGCTGGCGCGGCTGAGGGTGGCACTGATGGGCCGGCTTCCTCTTCCTCCTCCTCGTCTTCCGAAGGGCTGACAGTGGCAGCTTGAGGGCCCGCCTCCTCACCTGGCGATTCACCATCTGAAAGCAGGAAGGCACAAGAGTAGCTTTAGAGTGAGGACAGGGCGGCAGCGAGGGAGGCATGAGTGGTGCCATTCACCGCATTGGTCGGACAGTGGCAAAGGATGCTGATCTGATGCGCAAGTGGAACGAGAGAGGTCCAAAAGGTGATGCCCTTACCATTGGTGCCCAGAACAGGGTCGGCATCTCCACTGGCGACGGGACCAATCAGCCGGCCTACCATAATGCGCTCCACACGCTGGTCGAGGTCGGAGAGCTCTTTGAGGTCAGGACGGCCTCCCCCGGTCTCAGTTCGGTTGTGCCGGTTGTGCGCCACCTTGGCCTGCAAGAGAAAGGACGGCCTCTAAGTACAGTGTGAAGCCCTGATCTTGTCTGCACTGCCTCCCATGGTTGAATAGCTTGGACAGTGTGTAAAGTGCTGAATGTGCAATTGATTTTCATGCCAGTCCCATAGCTGCTGGATGAGGGCTGGCCATTAGGGCTTTCAGGTCCCTTTGCCCATAATGTGAGGTGCACATGCAAGGATGAGGAGGACACTGGAAAGGGTACTCACCCTGACAACCCGAGTGAGGTCGTTGAACTTCTTCCGGCATTGCACAGGAGTCCTGGCAACCACGCTGTTGGAAGACACCCTGTTGGACACCTCCCTCCAGGCTTTCCGGTAGGCGCTGGGCAGCGGCCTCTTGCCACCTTCTGGGAACAAAACATGGCGCCTGCGCTCCACTCCACCAACCAGCACCCTCAGGTCACCGTCGCTGAAGCGCTGCGCTCTCTCCTTGGCCTTCTCCATAGTCCTGGGCGTTGTACAGGTGAAGCTGAAGTTGTCAGGCCTAGGTTGAGGGCTGCAGTGTGCAGGGCGTGGCAGGCAAACAAATCCGCCCTCCCCCTTTAAGAGATGACCGGCGCCAGAGTGTCTGCCGTCAATCAAGAACTCGCCGCACCTGCGCTGCGCCCGGCCTCGGGGGTATCGCTCAGCACCGCTGGCTTAGCGCCTAAAGATAGTCGTGCATCGCCTGTTTTAGCGCAGCAGCAACCTCTTGGGGCGATGCGACTGAATATCGGCGAAGGGGGCGCGACTTTGCGCCGGGCGCAAACTTTAGCGGCCGCCCGACTTTACCGCCCCAAAAGTGGCTATGCTGAATTTCTAGGCCATAGAATAGTACAGCACAGGAGGCCATTCAGCCCATTGAGTCTGTGCCGGCTCTTTTGAAGAGCAATCCAGGCAGTCCCACTCCCCCGCTCTATCCCTGTATATTTTCTCCTTCAAGTATTTATCCAATTCCCTTTTGAAGGCTACTATTGAATCTGTATCCACCACCCTATCAGGCAGTGCATTCCAAATCCTAACCACTCATTGTGTAAAAGAAGTTTTTCCACATGCCACCTCTGGTTCTTTTGCCAATCACTTTAAATCTGTGCTCTCTCGTTATCCTCCCTTCCACGTACACTGTATTCCCTCATCCCTGGACCATTCTAGTAAATCTCTTCTGTACCCTCTCCAAAGCCTTTACGTCCTTCCTAAAGTGTGGTGCCCAGAATTGGACACAATACTCCAGCTGGAGCCGAACTAGTGTTTTCTATAGGTTTAGCATAACTTTCTGGATTTTGTACTCTATGCCTCTATTTATACAGTCCAGGTTTGTAGAGAGAAGCAAGATTTCAGGTGACTTCATCAGTTTTGGAGCAGGCCTCTCAGCCAGAGAGATCGCAAAAACAAGGAAGGTGACAAAGGAAGAGAAGAAAAGAATCATTTTAAAATTGGGAGGAAGAAAAACAAGATAAAAATACTTAATTCCAAGACATTCGTTCTTTGGGTAAGGCACCACGGAAAAGTATATGTCAGCATGCTACTGCGTTATAATCAACCTTGAGCTTGTCCTCACTTGATATCCAGGAGAGAGCTGTTCCGTTGGGACGGACTTCACTTGGCCAGTGCTGGGACTAGAATCCTGGCGAATCGAATAACTAGGGCTGTAGAGAAGGCTTTAAACTAATAAGTGGGGGGGAGGTTTTAAGAGAGCGAAAAATAAAAATGACAGCAGAGAAGGCAATAGAGCAAGGTAGCAGTGGGGGAATTAAAAACCAGAGCGTGTCAGGAAGGGACAGAATGTATAATGATAAGGGTAAAGTAGTAAAAGGGGTAAAAGCAGGAATAAATTGTCAGAAAACATATTTGAAAGTTCTTTATCTGAATGCATGCAGCATTCGTAACAAAATTGACAAGTTGACGGTGCAAATAACTACACATGGGTATGATCTGGTGGCCATTACGGAAACATGGCTGCAAGATAATCGTGAATGGGAACTAAACATACAAGGGTATTTGACAATTAGGAAGGACAGACAGGAAGGAAAGGGAGGTGGGGTTGCTATGTTAATCAAGGATGGAATCACTGCAATAGTCAGAAATGATATTGGGTCAAAGGATCAGGATAGTGAAACAGTTTGGGTGGAGATAAGGAATAATAAGGGGAAAAAGTCACTAGTGGGCGTAGTCTATAGGCCTCCTAACAGTTGTAACTCTGTTGGTCGGAGTATAAATCAGGAAATAGTTGGGGCTTGTGATAAGGGAACAGCTATAATCATGGGGGATTTTAACTTTCATATTGACTGGACTAATCAAATTGGGCATGGCAGCATTGAGGAAGAGTGCACGGTGGCATAGTGGTTAGCACTGTTGCCTCACAGCGCCAGGGACCCGGGTTCGAATCCGGCCTCGGGTGACTGTCTGTGTGGAGTTTGCACATTCTCCCCGTGTTTGCGTGGGTTTCCTCCGGGTGCTCCGGTTTCCTCCCACAGTCCGAAGATGTGCGGGTTAGGTTGATTGGCTATGATAAATTGACCCTTAGTGCTAGGGGGATTAAATACGTGGGGTTGCGGGGATAGGGTGGGATATGTGTCAGTGCAGGCTCGATGGGCCGAAATGGCCTCTATCTGCACTGTGGGGTTTCTGTGATTCTGTGTGATTCTGTGAGTGTATTAGGGACGGGTTCCTTGAGCAGTATGTAACTGAACCAACCAGGGGCAAGCAATGTTAGATCTGGTCCTGTGCAATGAGACAGGATTAATTAAAAATGTCCTAGTAAAGGATCCCCTTGGAATGAGTGACCATAATATGGTTGAATTCCAAATTCAGTTTGAGGGTGAGAGAGTTGGATCTCAAACCAGCGTACTAAGCTTAAATAAAGGAGACTATGAAGGCATGAGAGTAGAATTGACTAAAGTGGACTGGGAAAACAGATTAAAGTGTAAGACGGTACAAGAGCAGTGGTCTACATTCAAGGAGATATTTCACATCTTTCAAGATAAATATATTCCACTGAGGAAAAAGGGGAGTAAAAGAAAAGACAGCCATCCGTGGCTTAGTAAAGTAATAAAGGATAGTGTTCAACTGAAAACAAGGGCATATAAATTAGCCAAATCTAGTGGGAGGATAGAAGATTGGGAAGCATTTAAAAGCCAGCAAACAATAACTAAAAGATTAATTAAGAAAGGGAAGATAGATTATGAAAGTAAACTAGCAAAAAATATAAAAACAGATAGCAAGAGTTTCTACAGCTATATAAAAAGAAAAAGGGTGGCTAAAGTGAACGTTGGTCCCTTAGAGGATGGGACTGGGAAACTAGTGGTGGGGAACATGGAGATGGCAAAGATGCTGAACAAATATTTTGTATCAGTCTTTACAGTAGAGGACACTAAAAATATCCGAACACTGGACAAACAGGGGGCAATGGGCGGGGAGGAGCTAAACACAATTAAAATCACTAAGGAGATGGTACTCAGTAAAATAATGGGACTTAAGGCGGATAAATCCCCCGGACCTGATGGCCTACATCCTAGGGTCTTGAGAGAAGTGGCGGTAGGGATTGTGGATGCATTGGTGATCATTTTCCAGAACTCCCTGGACTCAGGAAAGGTCCCGGCAGATTGGAAAACTGCTAATGTAACACCCTTATTTAAGAAGGGAAGTAGACAAAAAGGTGGAAACTATAGACCAGTTAGCCTAACATCTGTGGTTGGCAAAATGTTGGAGTCCATTATTAAGGAAACAGTAACAGAGCATTTGGATAAACATAATTTAATAGGACAGAGTCAGCATGGTTTTACGAAGGGGAAGTCATGTTTGACAAATTTGCTCGAATTCTTTGAGGATGTAACATACAGGGTGGATAAAGGGGAACCAGTGGATGTAGTGTATTTGGACTTCCAAAAGGCATTTGACAAGGTTCCACACAAAAGATTACTGATCAAGATAAAAAAAACATGGGATTGGGGGTAATATACTGGCATGGGTGGAAGATTGGCTATCTAACAGAAAACAAAGAGTTGGGATAAATGGTTCGTTCTCGGGCTGGCAATCAGTAACTAGTGGTGTTCCGCAGGGGTCAGTGCTGGGACCCCAACTCTTTACAATCTATATTAACGATTTGGAGGAAGGGACCGAGTGCAACATATCCAAGTTTGCCGACAATACAAAGATGGGAGGGAAAGCAGTGAGTGAGGAGGACATAAAAAACCTGCAAAAGGACATAGACAGGCTAAGTGAGTGGGCAGAGATTTGGCAGATGCAATATAATGTTGGAAAGTGTGAGGTTATGCACTTTGGCAGAAAAAATCAAAGAGCAAGTTATTATCTAAATGGAGAGAAACTGCAAAGTGCTACAGTACAAAGGGATCTGGGGGTCCTGGTGCATGAAACACAAAAAGTTAGTATGCAGGTGCAGCAGGTGATCAGGAAGGCCAATGGAATCTTGGCTTTTATTGCAAGGGGGATGGAGTATAAAAACAGGGAAGTCTTGCTGCAGTTATACAGGGTATTGGTGAGGCCACACCTGGAATACTGCGTGCAGTTTTGGTTTCCATATTTAAGAAAAGATATACTTGCTCTCGAGGCAGTTCAGAGAAGGTTCACTCGGTTGATTCCAGAGATGAGGGGGTTGACGTATGAGGAAAGGTTGAGTAGGTTGGGACTCTACTCATTGGAGTTCAGAAGAATGAGAGGCGATCTTATCGAAACATATAAGATTGTGAGGGGGCTTGATCGGGTGGATGCGGTGAGGATGTTTCCACTGATGGGTGAGATTAGAACTAGGGGGCATAATCTTAGAATAAGGGGCTGCCCTTTCAAAACTGAGATGAGGAGAAACTTCTTCACTCAGAGGGTAGTAAATCTATGGAATTTGCTACCCCAGAGAGCTGTGGAAGCTGCAACATTAAATAAATTTAAAATGGAGATAGACATTTTCCTAGCAGATAAGGGAATTAGGGGTTACGGGGAGAGGGCAGGGAAGTGGACGTGAGTCTAGATTCAGATCAGCCATGATCCTATTGAATGGCGGAGCAGGCCCGAGGGGCCATATGGCCTACTCCTGCTCCTATTTCTTATGTTCTTATGTTCTTATACATTTCTAGTATGGGTTGCTGAATAGCAATCACGAGTGGAATTTCTGGCCAATTTTCTCCTCCTTATCCAAGAAGCACCAATTGTGTACAGTTGGCCCTAGCAGAGATCAGGTAACTAAGTACACACCAGAGATCGAACATTGAACCTTTCTGGTCGGTTTAGCTCCATGGATAAACTTGCGGAGCTAAACGAGGAGCCCTAATAGCATCTGACCTTAGACAGAAAATTTACAAAACTTAACAAGTGTAAACATTTAAAAGTGTAATGGGTACTTCTATATTTATTATTGGTCTTTAATGTTATATCCCGAGAGTGAAAATATGATTTGAAGGTCTGTTATTAACTGTTACCAGGAGTGTAGTTCCAGTGGTCTGGCATGTGGTTGCATTTGATATGTTAATTACGATGCCTTGATTAATTTACCACTGTCTGGAGTGAATTTATAAAGACATTCTGACTATCCATTTACATCAAGTGACTCACTAGGCAATAAGCCCTCAAGCATTTGCTCGGATCCAAAATCATTACTAGTTTCAATGTGAGGACCTTATCCGTAGAAGGAATAATAAGTTGTTGCCAGTGGGGACATTTCTATAGAATGGGGAGATTCACGATTGATCTGACAATCACCCCTTCCTGCAATCTCATAGCAAGACTAGATTTTAAAGTGTCCTTTCCCCTTTCTTTCACATTTTGAATTCCCTTCCTCATTTTAGATAAGAACATAAGAAATAGGAGCAGGAGTAAGCCAATCGGCCCCTCGAGCCTGCTCCGCCATTCAATAATATCATGGCTGATCTGATCCTAACCTCCAATCTACTTTCACTCTCCATCCCACCCGAACTCATGTGATCTCCCGGGAGAGGCGAAAAACCAGATAAAAAACCCAATGGCCAATTTGGGAGGAAAAAACTGGGAAATTCCTCTCCGACCCATGATATTCAGGCTCCCAATGTCCTGCAGGATTCTCTGGCTGTAAGAGTGATCGCGAGACTTTCTCCCATACCCTGACTGGGCCACTCTAACCTTTCTTCTAACCTTTAAGCATCTCCTCCAACAGGAGCTCACTGTGTACGTTACTGTGGACACAAACCAATGGTTCTAGCTCTTGGTGCAGTGTACTAATATCTCCAACATACTGTGCCACCAAGCTGCTCGTGTGAGGAAATGGAGGGGGAGTGGGGTGGCGGATGGCAAGAAAGAGTGAGAAGTTTGAATAATAAATATTAACGAAGATCCAATGACAAAGTAAATATCTGAGGTTTACACAAATCCAAAGACTTATTCGGGTTCTTTCCAGGTTGAGCGGGCTGCATAACTCTCATATGCCCACTGCATTTGTAAACAACATTCCTAAATGTTTAGAGAAACAAAATCAAATGGAAAATAAGCACACATCACTGTATTAAATCAGGAACTTGTGGGCATTCATTGGCTGGCTCAAGCTATCCTTGTTCTCATCTGTTCCAGTCTTTCATTAACTCAGCCTTGCATTACTAGCAGTGATTTTGAATGCTGCCAACGCTTGCAGCTATTATTTATTGCCATTTTGTGGCTTTTTAATAAGTGCTTACAAATCAATGATACAACCATCTACGAGTTAAGCTTTAGACCATTAATTCACTTCAAACCAGCTATGAAACAGCTTAGTCTTAAGAGATCTCCAAAACTTATCCCACAACACAGCTGGGTCCAAGAATAGCACATGAAGCTGTGATGTTTTCCGACAAATATATAGGAGATTTCTTTGGCTGGATTGTCCAAGACAGAAATGTCCCACAAAGTGAATGAATGACCAGATAGATAGTTCTGACGAAAGGTCATCGACCTGAAACTCTTTGTTTATCTCTCTCCACAGATGCTACCTGACCTGCTGAGTATTTCCAGCATTTTCTGTTTTTATTTCAGATTTCCAGCCTCCACAGTATTTTGCTCTTGGACCAGATAGATCATCTGTTTTTGATGGCGTTGGTTGAGCAAGAATTGTTGGCCACGGCACCAGGAGAACGTCCTGCTCTTCTTTGAATTGTGTCGTGGGGGTCACGGAAAAATCAAGAGCATCATGATTTGTGCATGCTGACCCCTCTGTGTCCCAATCTTCAATTAACGATTTCATCAAGTGAGGCTCCGTGCTGGGAGTAGAATCTTGGAAAGCTTACTGAAAATAACCTGTAATAGTTTTATTCTTAAATCAAGCTTTCTATAAACTATGAAAAAGATTAGCATGGCTTCACACTTTTTTCCCTCTTTTCCTGATAATTTTATCCCTTCCCTCCTCTCTTGAAGACATTGACTCCTTGCCAGAGTACAGCTTCTACGAGCTCCGAGGCCTAGAAATTCGTCTCAGGCGGTGGCGAAAATGAACAGTATTGGATCGGCCGCCCGTTATACGCAGCGCCGGATATTCGGTTCCATTGACTGCAATAGAACTGAATGTGTCTGTCAATACCTCAGCCAGTGACCATTCTTCATAGCTGAGCCTAGATGGTGAGTAGATCCTAGACTTGCTTCTATGAAACATAGAAGATAGGAGCAGGAGTAGGCCATTCGGCCCCTCGAGCCTGTTCCGCCATTTAATGAGATCATGGCTGATCATCCAAATTCAGTACCCTGTCCCTGCTTTCTCCCCATATCCCTTGATCCCTTTAGCCTTAAGAAATATATCTAACCCCTTCTTGAATATATTTAATGAATTGGCCTCAACGGCCTCCTGTGGTAGAGAATTCCACAGGTTCACCACTCTCTGAATGAAGAAATTCCTCTTCATCTCAGTCCTAAATGGCTTACCCCTTATCCTTAGACTGTGACCCCCTGATTCTGAACTCCCCTGCCATCGGGAACATCCTTCCTGCATCTAGTCTGTCTAGTCCTGTTAGAATTTTATAAGTTTCAATGAGATCCCCTTTTATTCTTCTAAACTCTAGCTAATATAAGCCCAATCAACCCAATCTCTCCTCATACATCATTCCTGCCATCCCAGGTATCAGTCTGGTGAATCTTCGCTGCACTCCCTCCATGGCAAGAACATCCTTCCTCAGATAAGGCGACTAAAACTGCACACAATACTCAAGGTGTGGTCTCACCAAGGCCCTGTACATTAATATTGAGATGCAGCTATCCCTAGCCTAAGGAGTTCTGGCAATTCTACACAGACATCGGGAGAAGAATCTTAATCACAAGATAGGGTGTTGCAAATTGTCCATGAACATATAAAATGCAAATAAATTTACTTCCAACTAGAGGAATTCAGTAGTGTCCTCGCAATAGTTCTCCTCCCACCTGGAGAGAAAAATAGAAGCCTGGCACCCATTACATGTCATATAGAACCAATAAAGCAACTTCCTCCTCTGCCCCCTGTTTACCCTTCCTGGCTCTTTCTGATGCTTTAATGTGAGTTTTTCAGCATCAATGCACAATGAGTGTGTATGAAGTAAATCCGGAGTAATTTTGCATAAACCTCAACTTTTATGACTTAACAAGCCCTCAAGAATCAAAAAAAAATTAACATTGGGCCTGTGTTCATGTCCAAGAGCAAGCTTTAAAGCAAATGAGCAAACTTATTACACCTTAATGCCACCCTAGCACACGCACAGCGTAATTCTCGCCTTCAAGTGCTTTTTGACTAAATAAGAAGCCATCGAATAAATAAGTTTGCTCATTTGCTTTAAAGCTTGCTCTTGGACATGAACACTTACATCCTACATTCTCTACAGTAAGCTCCTTCCTTAGCATGGCATTTCCATGTCCCAGTGATTCAGGGATATTTTCATACACTATTCAATCATCTCAGGTCCTCACCTTATTCCTTTCTCGAGCATTCTGTGGTATATGCCATCTGGTCCAAGTGCCCTCAACATAGTTGCTTGAATTTCCCACATAATATTTGCTTTACTGAAAGTTATCTATTTATTGATTGATAATATGAAACACTGGAGAAGCTGCCTTGGCTCAGTGGCTGGCCCCTGAGTCAGAAAGTTATGGGTTCAAGCCCCACTCCAGAGACTTGAGCACATACTCGAGGCTGACACTTCAGTGCAGTGCCAAGGGAGTGCTGCACTGGTGGAGGTGCTGTCTTTCAATGAGACTTGGAGGGAAAAACTACAAAAAAATTTTTGGTAAACTGAACTTTGTATCTAGTATCTAGGTATGAAGTTCTTCTAATTATCAATATCATAGTTCATAGGCCTAGAAATTGAGTAGCCTTAGCGCCGCATTTGAGGCGCTAGAGGGCCTAGCGCCGGAGTTATGGCCAGTTGGGAAATTGAGTGGGGCCCTTCCGTCGGCGTTAAGCCGGTAGCGCTGCGCCGGCACCGATGACGTCATCGGTGTGCGCAGCGTCCCGGTTGCCATGCCGACGGGCCCCAGCGCCGAAATTCAGTTGCGGCCGCCTCGCCCGTGGCAGCCGCAACTAAGACTCTGGCAACCGAGTCTTCCCCGAGTTAGCGCCGGCGCATTAAGGTCGCGCGGCGGCCGGCCGCTTTCCCGTCGGCTGCCTGCCCGCACCTCCCTCCCCGGACTCCTCCACCCCCCCCCCCCGCGGAACAGATGCGTCTGGCCTGCAAGCCCGGCACTTGTCCGAGGTGCCGGGCTCATTTTTTCAATATTTGAACGGACAGCGGGCGGGTGCAGGCAGCTCCTCCTTAACTGAAGGAGGAGGCCTGCACTTCCCCAGCCTGCCGCACCGCATCGGGTGCCGCAGCGCCGGATTAGCGCCGCAATTCGGCACTCAGCGCCCATTGGGAGGCGCTCACGCCCGCCAGTAGCGCCGGCAGCCGTCTGGGCGCGGCGCTACTGAATTTTTGGCGCGCGCAAGGGAATTAGCGCTGGCGCTAAATTTCCGGCGCTAAAGCCCTGGCGCGGCGTCAACTCAATTTCTAGTCCATATTCTCTAACTTTTGCAAGCTGGATTTATTATGCTCATCAAGTGTAGAGATGTTAGTGGTGGAAAATGGAACACTCTCCATTTCAGGCACCCAGTGTTAGTATCAAGCGTTCCCCAGCCAGGTACATCACTACCAGATGTAGAACAAAGTTTTCTCCATTCTGCCCCCTCCCAATCTCAAGAGGAGCAGGAGTGGACTGGTCATTTTCCTGAGTGCTCCTGTGGATGGCTTCATAGCATTATATTATTGGTGCCCCCCCCACCACCACCCCCCCCCCTCCCCACCGCCACACTTTAACTGTGAAAATCTTGGAGCATTTTGTGCCTTTTCAAGGGAGCTAGTCCACCCCTGCAGAGGAGTATCCCCTAATGCACTAGTGTGGCATGGTTCCATTGCCCACACAAACCATTCTTACAATGTCTGAGTAGCATTGCTTATTAGTGCCAGTTCCATGGGCCTATGCCCACAAAGAACAGGATTGAGATTGCCCAAAAACATTTCAAATAGAACCTTTACAGCCAATAGTGAGGAGGATAGTGATAGACTTCAAGAGGACGTAGACAGGCTGGTGGAATGGGCGGACATGTGGCAGATGAAATTTACCGCAGAAAAGTGCGAAGTGATACATTTTGGTAGGAAGAACGGGGAGAGGCAATATAAACTAAACGGTACAATCCTAAAGTGGGTGCATGAACAGAGAGACCTGGGGGTATATGTGTACAAATCGTTGAAGGTGGCAGGGCAGGTTGAGAAAGCTGTTAAAAAGGCATACAGAATCCTGGGCTTCATAGAGGCATAGGGCTGGATTTTGTCAATGGGGAGCTTTTGGAGGCGGGACTCCCACTTGTTGGGTTTTAGTCCCGCCTCCATCGACTTGTGGCCAACCCATGCTATTTTCCCTTGATTGACCTTGTTAAGCCCGCCCAGCGGGCTTAGCAGGCCAATTAAGGGAAAGCCAGTTACAGGTGACGTCAGCGAGTGCCGTTTCATCTGTCAAGGCAGTTAATTGGCATTAATCCCCTTCCCACCTTGAGGAGGCGGGACCCGGCATGGGTCGGCTACCCGCCACCTGGCAAGATGGCATGGAGGCGGGTTGGGCACCCGCCCCCAAATTCTGCCATTTTCCCGGCAGTCCCGCCTCCAAACCCGCCTCCCCAGGGCTGGCAAAATCGAGCCCAATGAGTACAAAAACAAGGAAGTTATGATGAACCTCAACTGATGTATCGGGCAGGATTTTCATTGGGCTGTGGAGGCGGGATTGGAGGCGTGTGGGGGTTTAAAATCATGAAATCGGGGGGCACGAACCCATCCCGCCCCCAACCCGCCTCCATGCCAGTTTCAAAGGAGGCGGATACCCGACCTGTGCTGGGACCCGCCTCCCTGAGGCGGGAAGGGGATTAGTGCCAATTAACTGCCTGTTAACAGGTAGTTAACAGGCAGTTTTTTGGCTAATCACTATTTTGAGCCCTGAAGTGTGGGCTTCCCGACGGCTCCGAACCTCGCCAGGGTCAGCGAGGCAGGTCGTCAGGTTGAAGGGCCTTGGAGGGTTCGAGATGTCCGGTGTTCAGGTGAGTGATGGGTGTATGAGTGCAGAGGTAAGTGTGTTTGTTGTGTGTAAAGTGTTTAAAGAAGTTTTACTTACCTTTACTTACCTTTACAGCCTTCCTTCCTTCAGGTCTCGGGAGTCCCTCATCTCACTGGCACAGAAAGCAGAATGGCCACGAGCTGTCAAAAGTTGCAGCATTCAGCTTTCTGTCCCGGAGAGATCTCTAAATCAGCCTAAGAGGAAGGAATTAACTTAGTGTACAGATTGTCAGTGTTTGACAGCTTCAAAGAGCTGTCAAACGCTAATATTTCATCTGTCAAAAGCTCTTGGCAGATGAAATGTCAATCTGTGACATCACCTGTTGCCGGGTGGCCCTTAATTGGCCTGCTGAGCCCGCTGGGCGGGCTCAACAAGGTCAATCAAGTGAAAATCGCGTGGGTTGGCCACAACTCGATGGAGGCGGGACTACAACCCCAAAAGTTGTCATCCCGCCTCCTACACGCGTCCTGTATCAAAATCCAGCCCATTGTGTCCAAAATCTGGGCAGCACACTTTAGGAAGGATGTGAAGGTCTTAGAGAGGGTGCAGAAAAGATTTACAAGAATGTTTCCAGGGATGAGGGACTTCAGTTACGTGGATTGACTGAAGAAGCCGGGGTTGTTCTCCTTAGACAGGGAAGGTTGAGAGGAGATTTGATAGAGGTGTTCAAAATCATGAGGGGTCTAGACAGAGTAGATAGAGGCAGATTCAATTGTGGCTTTCAAAAGGGAATTGGATAAGTACCTGAAGGAAAATAATTTGCTGGGCTACGGGGAAAGGGCGGGGGAGTGGGACTAGCTGAAGTGCTCTTGCAGAGAGCCGGCACAGGCTCGACGGGCCGAATAGCCTCCTTCTGTGCTGTAGCCATTCTATGATTCTATGAATAGATAGAAGAGACTTAGTTGAGCTACAGACCAAGTCAAAGTTAGAACATTTTCCCTCAGATTTAACCATCCCTATATTGAAGATTGATTTATGGCATTCTCCATTAGCGTAACATTAGAATTTTCGTCTGTCAGCATGACCAAGATCAGGATATGTGTGGGGAAATCACTACTGCAGGCAATAACAAAGCAGAGAGAGCTACAGATTTTAGTTGTTCCAAGATAAAACAGCATATCACCCGACTTGCAGTAAGGAATGCTGGGGGAGATCCACTAGAACAATAAAAATCGAGGAAAAAGAGAAACTGAGCACTTTTGACCAGAGCACAAATCATCAGTTGTGACATTCCCAATACAATCCTACCAGAAAACAGTGTTTTTTTTTTACTCCAACATGCATTTTACAGAAGCTCCTTTGTCTCTGGTGCATGTGCTATAAAGTGAAATCTAATTAGATTAGATGGAACATCTTGCGTAAACCTCTCATTTGCTAACTGTAGCAATGCACGCTGTGTGAACTGGACTGGGAAGCATAACAATGCGAATTCGGGGAGTTCTTATGATGTACAGGACAATATATGCGAAGGAATTTGATGATAGATCATGTGTTTCATGTCAACTGAGTAAAGTTGCCCTGACCAAACAAACAGCCAGGCAACCGATTCCCAGATGCTGCTGTCAAGCTTGGATTCCCACCCTTTTTCTTTCATCTATTGGGCTTGTGGCTAGCCTCCACTTAGTGCCTCTTCCCACTGACATTGCTGAGATTAGTACCTCCTCACAGGTGTAATATCTTAAGCACACACCCACAGTTGCATAGCAGAGTACAACACCATCTAAATAACATTTGATTTATTCTTTATTTAACTTCGATGGAGATTATTAAAACTTAGAGGGCAATTTAAAACTCCCATCTCATGCAAACTGCTTCTAACCAGATATAACTGGCTGTCGTCTGGAAAATCTCTTACACAGGTATTTAGTATTTTGGTATACAGGCTATTCAGCTCCAAATGTTTTTTTCCCTCCTCCACCTGTAAGGCAGCTAGTCTGAAAAGTTAATCGCCTCACAAGGTCAAATAGGCCTTTTTGTTTCATTCTTTTCACTTTTTAATTGGCTATACTTCATTTTTGAGTAAGGGTATTCAACCATGGGGGCATAATTGTTGCGCATTTCCCAAGGCTACAGTGGACGATCAATACACAGCAGATGGGATAGCGGAGACCCCCAAATGAATCAGTTAGTGTAACATCAATGGTGGGAAAACTCTTAGGCCTAGAAATTCAGTTAGGGGCGCCCAGCTCGCCTGGGCGCCGGAATTACCACTGCGCGCGGAGCCACTTGCGCCAGCGGGAAATTCAGTTTCAGCGCCCCAAGTGGAAGCCAGCCGCTAAACAAGGGTTTCGGCGCCCCGCTTGGGGCGCTGAAACTGAAAATCGGCGTGTAAAGTGCCGCAGCGCCACCCGCTGCGGTACGGCAGCCTGCGGTACTGCAGGCCTTCCTCTCATTCTTAAGGGGGAGGTGCCTGCAACAGCGCGATCCCTGCTCGCGAGTGCCGGCAAATGAGCCCGGCACCAAGGAGAAGTGCCGGGCTCTCTGGAAACAGTCGGCAATGCCACGGGGGGGGGGGGGTGTAGGAGGCCGGGGACGGAGGTGCGGGCAGGCGGCCGCCGAAAAAGCGGCCGGCCGCACCTCCACCTTAACTCGCCCCACTACCGGTACAGGTAGGCCCCGTGTACCGGTCGCTGTTTGCGGCCGGCGCGGGGGAGGCGGCAGCAACCAAATATGGCCAGCGGGGCGATAGCGGGGTGCTGCGCACACCGATGACGTCATCGGTGGCGGCGCAGCGCTACTGGCTAACGCCGCCATTAGCGCCCCGCTAAATATCGCGGTAGGTTTGCACAGTGGCGCAAAAGCCCTCTTTGGGCGCAAACTGGTGGCGCAGGCCACTGAATTTCTAGGCCTTAGAATTCATAATTGAAATAAAATTAGTTGAACATTTGGAAATGCATGGGTTAATCAAGGCCTGTCTTCCCTTACTTCAGACTAAAGTTCAAATCCAGTCCAGAGTGCTAAGAATTTGATTCTTGCTGCTGACGAAACTACATTCCTCACAGTTTTCCCCCTTTAGATTTAAATAGTTTACTCACTTCTACCAAATGTCCTGAACCCCACAATGCTCCACTAAAGCAAAATACTGCGGATGCTGGAAAAATAAAATAAAGAGAGAAAATGCTGGCAATGCTCAGCAGGTCAGACAGCATCTGTGGAGTGAGAAACTGAGTTAACGCTTCAGGTCGGTGACTTTTCATCAGAACTGGAAAACGTTACAGATGTAACAATCTTTAAGCAGGTACAGAGGCAGGGAAAGGGGTGGGGTAGGGTAGGGAAGAACAAAAGGGAAGGTCTGTGATAGGATGGAAGGCAACTGAGATTAAATGACAAAAGGGATAATGGTGTAAGGCAAACGGAGATGGTAATGGGACATGTAAAGAAACAAAAGATGGGTCAAGAGGAGGTGTAAATGGCAACTAATTGTAACATTTCCAAATTTGCTGATGATACAAAGCTAGGTGGCAGTGTCAGTTGTGAAGAGGATGTGAAGAGACTTCAAGGGGATCTCGACAGGCTCAGTGAGTGGGCGAGAACATGGCAGATGGAATATAATGTGGATAAATGTGAAGTTATCCACTTTGGTAGAAAAAACAGAAAGGCAGAGTATTTCCCAAATGGTGAAAGATTGGGGAATGCAGATGTTCAAAGGGACATGGGTGTCCTTGTACATTCAAGATTCAAGATTCAAGATTCAAGATCATTTTATTGCCATATGTAACTAGTACAATGGAATGCTTACTCCCCACTCACTCCCACAATACAAGCATATAAATATAAAAGCAAAAAAATAAAAACAAGTATAAATAAAAACAATAAGCAAATAAGCAAAAAGTGTAGCAATAACAGTCCAAGTTGCAGGATATGATGAATAGTGCAAAAAAGCCTCAATTACCACTGGAAATAATAGTAATGTAATATGATAAATATATGGTAATATAAGCATAATATATATATTTACATAAACATATAACTATAATATATGGGGCAGTGCGATTAGCAGTTCAATAGGCACACTGCCTGTGGATAGAAACTGTTCTTAAACCTACTGGTCCTGTTTCGGATGCTGCGGTACCGACATCCGGACCGCAGGAGGGAGAACAGTTTGTGCCCAGGGTGATTGGGGTCCTGGATGATGGAGCGGGCCTTGTTCCGGCACCTGGTCTGGAAGATCTCCTCGATGGACGGAAGTGCACACCCGATGATCTTTTCTGCCGTATTCACAACTCTCTGGATGGCTTTCTTGTTCTGTGCAGTGGTGTTACCATACCACACATTGACACCACTCGTCAAGACACTCTCTATGGTGCCGCGGTAAAAGTTCACAAGCCACTGTGTGCTTATGCCGTATTTCCTCAGGCACCGCAGAGGGTAAAGGCGCTGGTGTGCCTTCTTCAGCATAGCCTCAGTGTTATGGTTCCAGGCCAGGTCATCAGAGATCTGCAGTCCCAGGAATCGGAAGCAACTGACGACTTCCACTGGTGTCCCGTCTGTGCTGATGGGGCGATGGTTCCCTCGGTGGCTTCTGAAGTCCACGATGAGCTCCTTAGTCTTGCCAACGTTCAGGGCAAGGTTGTTGTCATTGCACCATCTCATCAGCTGGACTATCTCATCTCTGTACTCCGTCTCGTCATCGTTGCTTATCAGGCCAATTACTGTGGTGTCATCGGCAAACTTGATAATCCGGTTATTGCTGTGTATGGCTGTACAGTCATGTGTAAACAGAGGGTACAGCCAAGGACTGAGGCAGCAGCCTTGTGGCGCTCCGGTGTTGAGGACCAGAGTGGATGAGGTGTTGTTCCCTATTTTCACCACTTGAGGCCTACCAGTCAGGAAATCCAGAATCACTGAAAGTGAATGTGCAGGTGCAGCAAGCCATTAGGAAGGCAAATGGTATGCTGGCCTTTATTACAAGAGGATTTGAGTACAGGAGTAAAGAAGTATTACTCCAATTATATAGGGCCTTGGTGAGACCACACCTGGAGTACTGTGTACAATTTTGGTCTCCTTACCTAAGGAAGGATATACTTGCCATAGAGGGAGTGCAACGAAGGTTCATGAGACTGATTCCTGGAATGGCAGGACTGTCGTGTGAGAAGAGATTGAGTAAACTAGGCCTGTATTCTCTTGAATTCAGAAGAATGAGAGGGGATCTCATTGAAGCATACAAAATTATTACAGGGCTTGATAGGGTGGATGCTGGGAGAATGTTTCCCTTGGCTGTGGAGTCTAGAACCAGGGGCCACAGCCTCAAGATAAAGGGTAGGCCATTCAGGACTGAGATGAGAAGAAATTTCTTCACACAGAGGGTGGTGAATCTTTGGAATTCTCTACCCCAGAGGGCTGTGGAGGCTCAGTCATTGGGTATATTCAAAACAGAAGTCGATAGATTTCTGACAAGTAAGGGCATCAAGGGAAATAGCGATAGGGCCGGTGAATGGAGTTGAGGCAGAAGATCAGCCATGATCTCATTGAATGGCGGAGCAGGCTCGAATGGCCGAATGGCCTACTCCTGCTCCTATTTCTTATGTTCTTATGTAACAACAGAATCATTCTTGGCACCTGTTGTCTGACTGCTCTACTTGAGAGAAATCCAGCTTATTCCATTGCACCTGGGGGGAATACCATCAGTTTTCCATCAGCCACAGCATTCTGGCTAAACAATTCAAAAGGGACATATATTAATTTCACACTTTCCACAGTTGTTGCTCAAAAATTTTTGTACTTATAATCTTGATTAATTGTAAACGTACTGCCCAGAATTAAGGTTCTTTTTCCATCTTGAGTTATTTAAATGTTCCATCTACTAAGTTCAGGAAAGCCTTTCTCTTCATCTGTTACAGTTGTGGGCCAATAAACAGATTTCGGGTGATTAACTATATTATTGAACTCTTAAATACCTCCGTAAGATAACTGTACAGAACTTTGATATTAATATCCATACCCTGTGATAATCATTCATCTTAGCCATTGTTGACCATCATTGTGTAACGATCCATTTTATCCGTTTTGTAAATACATTTGGAAAGTTTTTGTCATTATAGCATTGTGGAAAATTCCCTCTAAAGTAACGTGAAGTGAAATATTTATTTCAACATAGCTCACACTATACTGAGGAAACTGCTTCCACAATATCTATTTATTTATTTAATTAATTATGATTTAGTAGGAATAGCACACCTGGGGTTAACACTGCTTAAAATGGCTAAGGTATTGGACTAATCTGGATGATTTAGGCTCTGAAATTACACTGTGAAATACTCGTCAATGAACACTGAATGCAGTCAGTAGAAATTCCTCTCTCTGCTATTTTAACAGAGTTGTTAAGCCTTGCTATTTGATATTAAAGGGAAGCTGATAAATTAAACCTTCAAAAATTCTAATAGTCCTTTCAAAATCACAGTTTGCATGAATATTACAATTTTTTTTTGCACCCAGAATAATATTCTGAAAAAAAGACTTGCATTTATATAGCGCCTTTCATGACCACTGGACGTTTCAAAGCGCTTTACAGCCAATGAAGTACTTTTGAAGCGGAGTCACTGTTGTAATGTGGGAAATGCACAGCAAACTCCCACAAACAGCAATGTGATAATGACCAGATAATCTTTTTTTGTTATGTTGGTTGAGGGATAAATATTGGCCAGGACACCGGGGATAACTGCCCTGCTCTTCTTCGAAATAGTGCCTTGGGATCTTTTACGTCCACCTGAGAGAGCAGACGGAGCCTTGGTTTAACGTCTCATCCGAAAGACGGAATTTTGATAAAATCTAAATCTTCAAGATTGAAATTGATCAGATGTGCGCATGGTGATTGGCTACTGGTGAAAGTTATATTTGTGTCCCAATTACCTCCTGCTATTAACTTGAATCCTTATCATTTAGATTATCCATTTTATGTTAACAACTTGCATTTCTACATCGCCTGTCACATAGAATATCTCAGAATGTTTTACCAAGGCAGGAGTGAAGAAAGATTGGGAAAGATCCAACAGCACAGTTGAAGAGATCGGTTTTTCCAGAAGCTTTTGAAGGAAAGCAGAGCAATAGAGACAAAGGGGTGAATTTTCTGCGGTAATAGTGGTGGCGGGTCAGGTGAGAAAGTTTTTTTTGACAGCGGGTCGGGAACCCGCTGTCAACTCGTTCCCATGCGCCTTTCCCACAGCGTGGAGCCGACCCGACCTGCAGGGGACCCAGTTGAAATCATTATGAGGTACTTTACAGGCACTTAAGAGCCTTTCTCCCCCTACTTTTTAAAGTTCCCTGCACGGCCACGGGATTCACACAGCTCGGGAACCACGTCTGTCAACCTGAGGCGGGAGTTCCATGGCTATTGCTCCAGCTGATTAGTTGACAGCATGGAAAACAAACCAAAATAAAAACATGTTGATTACATCAGCTAACAGATTTATGGAGATTCTGTTCTACTTGAAAAGCTACTGGTAAACGTTAATTTTTTACTGGCCATTCTCGGCTGTTGCCTTCCAACTGATCAGTAATTGCAGTGAATTTATCTGCACTATAAAAAATGACATATACCATTTAAATGAATCTTTGTGTTGTTTCTAGTCAGGTTTTTCTCACAGTATGCTGTGATTGTCCAGTTACACATTGAATCAAGTCATCAACCATAAAAATTTCATTCTCATCACTCATTCCACTGGTTCAATTTGTTTCAGTCCCTGAATATGACTAATTTAATTTTTCAGTCTGAGACTTTAGGGTGAATTTCTGCAGAGGTTCTCTCACTTGTCCATTGTTAATTTCAACGGAAGAGCTGCGGAAATCCCAGAAACACATTGTAAGCACTACTTACACTGTTTGTCAGGGATTCCGTAGCTCTTCTGCTGAACTTACACAAGATTGTAAATCCACCCCTTTACAATTACATTTAAAATCTGCTTAATTTTATCTATTACCTATACACAAACATCTTTTATTTGTACCAGTTACTGATACAAAAGTCTATAGATTTGTGACTAAAGCACCAATAACTTCCTAATTAATGTACTTTTTAAATTATGTTCTTGATCGTATTTGTAGATGGAGTCATATTACTTAATGATAATTTTATTTAAATATTTCTTTGTCACTCATATATAACATTTATTATATTATTGTACAGTAAAGGTTCAAAACCCACTATGTTAGATTAAAGTTAAAATTTAATGTGGCCATGGTCCTTTAAAGGATCCCAGCTTAAAATGCATCATGAATGACATCACCACTCCATCTAATTGGGCCGGGTAACGCGCTGGGTGGGCTTAATAGGCCCCATTAAGGTAAGTTCATTTTCTACAGCAGGATGGAGCCAGCAGTGGGTTCGCGACCCACCACAGACACCACCTGCACCGGACCCGCCCAGGTAAAGAAAATTCCAGCCGAAGATTTTGGAAGGGAATTCCAGGCAACAGGGACATAATGCCTGAATCAATGACCATGAATTTATGTTCACTGTTTTTTAAAGTGTTATACTGTAAATCCTCAGTACATATTGTAATAATAATGAAGCAAATTAATGTTTGAAAACGAACTAATGTGACCTGCAACTTTAATTAAGAAATATACTGCTTAAATTTAGTTCATAATGAAATCTCAAATACAACGCACTTGTGAGGTTTGGAGTTTTAAAATTCCCTATCTGTTTGACAAAGACAAAATGACCTGACACCACAGATCTTATTCACTAATTAAGAGACAGAACCTAATGAACAACTGATTCTGATGTTTTCACAGTATCAGTTGTTTCTGAGCTCAGTAGTATGCATTTCACGATATGTAGTTGAATACTGATCCTGTTTAATTTTACAAATGAGAGTTGGTTTTATTGCAGCTCAAAATCTGAGAATTCTAAGCCAGATAAAAAAAAAACCCAGATCTGGCACCAAAAAAATATGCAAAGTTTTGAAGCAGTGTCTATCAGCAATGTTGTTAACTCCCCCTAGTGCAATGAATGTAGGGGAGTTGTATAATGTGGAATTTTTCATTCTACTGTACCATCTCACTAGAAGTTCTATTTACAAATCTGCACAATATATCAAAATCACAGATAGTTTGGGGCGATTTTCTCAGCCCCGAAGAGGCAGGTATGGAGGCGGGACTGCCGGGAAAGCGGCAGAATTTGGGGGCTGGTGGCAAACCCACCCCCATGCCATCGTCCCAGGAGGCGGGTAGCCGTCCCGCGCTGGGTCCCGTCTCCTTGGAGGCGGGAAGGGATTAAAGCCTATTAACTGCCTGTTAACAGGCAGAAAATAGGATTCTCCCGTTTTTGCCCTCATAAGTGCGGGCTTCCCGATGGCTCCAAACCCCACCAGCTCAGCGAGGCAAGTAGGGGGTCTGCGGGGGTCGGGGGAGTGCAAAAGTGTGGTGTGAAGGTAAGTGATGGGTGCAAGAGTGTAGAGGTGGGTATCTGAAGTAAGTCCTAAGTGATTTTAAAAGGGTACTTACCTTTGTTTCTTCCTGCAGGCTTCAGTCGGTTTCTATACGGAGAATCTCGCAGCTCCGTGTTGCATTCTCATAGGCAACAAACATCTCAATTCTGTAAAAGAAAGAAGGTTGATGAGGTCTTGAATGCAAGACCTCATCAAACTGCAGAGATTGTCACTGTTTGACAGCTTAATGATCTGGACGAGGGAATTGGATGTAATATCTCCAAATTTGCAGACGACACAAAGCTGGGTGGGAGGGTATGCTGTGAGGAGGAGGTCATGAAACTCCAGTATGATTTGGACAGGTTAGGTGATTGGGCAGAAACATGGCAAATGCACTATAATGTGGATAAATGTGAGGTTATCCAATTTGGTGGCAAAAACAGGAAGGCAGATTATTATTTGAATGGCAATAGATTGGGAGAAGGGGAAGTGCAAAGAGACCTGGGTGTTCTTGTGTACCAGTCGCTGAAGGTAACCATGCAGGTGCAGCAGGCGGTTAAGAAGGCAAATGGAATGTTGGCCTTCGTAGCAAGAGGGTTCGAGTACAGGAACAAGGATGTCTTGCTACAGTTGTACAGGGCCTTGGTGAGACCGCACCTTGAGTATTGTGTGCAGTTTTGGTCGCCTTATCTGAGGAAGGACATCCTTGCCATGGAAGGAGTGCAGCGAAGATTCACCAGGCTGATACCTGGGATGGCAGGAATGACGTATGAGGAGAGATTGTGTCGATTGGGCTTATACTCACTGGAGTTTAGAAGATTGAGAGGGGATCTCATCGAAACCTATAAAATTCTGTCAGGCCTGGACAGACTAGATGCAGGAAGGATGTTCCCGATGGTCGGGGAGTCCAGAACCAGGGGTCATAGTCTAAGGATAAGGGGTAAGCCATTTAGGACTGAAATGAGGAGGAATTTCTTCACCCAGAGAGTGGTGAACCTGTGGAATTCTCTGCCACAGAGGGCGGTGGAGGCCAGTTCATTAAATATATTCAAGAAAGAGTTGGATTTATTTCTTAAGGCTAAAGGGATCAAGGGATATGGGAGAAGGCAGGGACAGGGTACTGAATTTGGATGATCAGCCATGATCTCATTGAATGGCGGAGCAGGCTCGAAGGGCCAAATGGCCTACTCCTGCTCCTATCTTCTATGTTTCTATGTTTCACAGAGCTGTCAAACGATGACAATTCATCTGTCAAAATTTTTTGACAGATGACATGTCATATGTTGACGTGCTCTGCAACCTGCTTTCCCTTAATTGGCCTGCTAAGCCCGCTGGGCGGGCTTAACAAGGTCAATCAAAGGAAAATAGCATGGGTTGGCCACAACTCAATTGAGGCGGGACTGAAACCCAACAAGCTGCAGTCCCACCTCCAACTCGTCCCCGGCCACAAAATCACCCCCTTTACTTCTGAAAGTTTCAACATATAAATTCGATATCAACTGTGCACATGACTCTTGAGATTTGATTGACTCATTCTCACTCCAAACCAAACATTCCACAAAGGGTAATGATTATGCATGCAATGGCCCACGTCATTTTCAGGTAATGATTCAATGCTAAATTGTTTGTTACCTGGATTCCTCGTTCACGAATATTTTTCCCTCCTTTCAGGTTCCTCGCGGAACATGCTGTTCCTTGACCAAAGGGCTGGTACATTACACGTCTCCAGGTTTCTGCCTATCCTACTCTTCAACCAACCAGTGTGTGCAAATAGCAACTCACTCACGAAGTATCCGTTTCCCTTTGTGTGGGAAGCACTGAGCGGCTGTTTTGTACCTTTCCCAATGGCACAGCTAAGGCTGATTCTGTGTCATGACACAACCATGTACAATCATGTCATCTAATTTCTAAACATGTACAGCTTAATGCCACTTGTTTTTAGGATTATACATGTTATTGGTCAACTAGGTTTGAATACAGTATGTTACAATTGATACACTAGAAAAAAAAGTAGTTTCCTAAAAACTCCATCCAAATAGAGCCTATTGTTTGAGGAACATTCCAGTCAGAAAAGAGTGACCGAATGGGGGTTGGTGGTGCATGACAAGAACAGGCGCCATGTATGAGCAGGATGAGGTTCAATCAAAAAGTGGGAAAGATAACCCACAAAAAGTAGATAATCTAGCACTCTTCCGCATCATTTGTTCTGTACGGGACATTATGATAATTAATGGTCTGTCAATATTATTTTAGCTGCTACTAAAGGGACAATTTAATTAGTTAATTAGGAAATGTTCAATGTTTAACATGGGAAACAGCTGTCAGACTTCAAACATTTCGCACATTTTTATTTCCCCACAAAATAGTTCAATATATGTCTTATCTTGCAAATGTTACTTCATGTATAAATAAATATTGTACATGACAGAATTTGACACATCTAGGCCTGGAAATTAGTTTGGTTTTCAGGCTCAGACCAGTGCAAGCCTGAAACTAGAGGCCCAAGGATTGATAGAAAATAGTCCCCGGGCTTCATCAACATACTGGGCGTGAGTTTCTGGCACCTCCACAGGCAGCTCGCTCGAGCAAAGACATGGTTGCCAGGCCGCCTGCTTCACCGGCAACGGTTCCTCAGGTAGGTTTTGGGAGGAGGGACTGGAGCGGGCTGCAGATGGGGTGGGTGTACCTATCGCGGCTCCTGTGGAGTCAGGAGCGCACTCGTGCACCTCCTGACTCTATAGGAAGGGTCTTCTAAGAAAAAAAATGTTTTAACTTACCTGAAGTTGGCAGCTGGAGAGGTCTCTGAAAAATCCTGGAGTGGGGCCGGCCCAATGGTTGCCCTACTAATCGGCAACTAATTTCTGGATGGGGTCCTTCAATAGGTGTTAGGCCCCTAATTTACAGATATAAGGGACCGCCTAAACAAAGGCCCCCATGACTTTAGCAGTGGGACTAATGCCTGTGCAATCCGGGTGCAGGCCATCCGACTGCTAAATTGGTATGCTTTGCACCTGTTTTACGCCGATAAATGGGCGTACGCATACCAATTTCTGCCCCTTTATGTCTAGAAAGATAAGCTTTGTAGGGGGGAAGTGGATTGCTTCCTCTGCCACCTCTCTGCTAACTGTATTTCAGCACACTGGGTCATTGAATATGAAACTGTGTGTGATGTGATTGAAAAACTCATGGGGCTCGAATTTCCCAGGGCCGTGGAGGCGGGAATGGAGGCGGAAGTGGGGTGTTAAAATTGCATAATTCGGGGGCACGAACCCTTGCCACCCCAACCCGTTTCCATGCCCGTTTCCCAGGAGGCGGGGACCCGACCTGTGCTGGGAGCCACCTCCCCGAGGCGGGAAGGGGATTAGTGCCAATTAACTGCCTGTTAACAAGCAGTTTTTGGCCTAATCCCTATTTTTATCCCTGAAGTGTGGGCTTCCCAACGGCTCCAAACCACGCCAAGTTAACAAGGCGGACCATCAGGCTGAAGGGCTTGGAGGGTTCAAGATGTCCAGTGTTCAGGTGAGTGATGGGTGCATGAGTACAGAGGTAAGTGTGTTTGGTGTGTGTAAAGTGTTTAAATAAGTTTTACTTACCTTTACTTACTAATGCAGGCTTCCTTCCTTCAAGTCTCGGGTGTCGCTCATCTCACCGGCACAGAAAGCAGAATGGCCGCAAGCTGTCAAAGTTGCAACATTCAGCTTTCTGTTCTGGAGAGATTTCTAACTGAGTCTGTGGAGACGGACTCAAGTTAGAAGTCAGATTGTCAGTGTTTGACAGCCTCACAGAGCTGTCAAACACTGATATTTCATCTGTCAAAAGCTCTTGACAGATGAAATGTCAATCCCTGATGTCACCTGTAACCAGTTGTCCCTGGGCAGGCTCAACAAGGTCAATCGAGGGAAAATCGCGTGGGTTGGCCACAAATTGATGGAGGCGAGACTACAACCCAAAAAGTGGGAGTCCCGCCTCCATCACGTCGCCATTGACAAAAGCCAGCCCATGATGTCATCAGCCGATTTCCTTAAAGGGACCATGTCCACGTGGAGTTTGACAGTTGTTCCATCAGTGTTTGACAGCATTGAGGTGCTGCAAACACTGACAATCACTGCACAAAGGTGAACACTTGCACCCAGGCTCTCCAATGACTCCCTCCATATGCTTATGGAGGAAGTCACAGCATGCAGGGAAATTCTCTTCCCTTCCAAGGGTGCAAGAGACCTCCCCAGGACACCAACTTACCTTGCACCTTCACCCAACCCTCTCTATCTATTTTATCACTTCCCCATCTCACTAGCCATCCCTCACACTCACCCTCATCCAACTGCAAGCATACCAACTAACAACACACAAGGGTGGGCACTTGAGAGGTTTAGCCAATGTTCAAGTGAAGTTTCTGGTAATGTGTTGTCATACAATGAAATCTCTTTTTCAAAAAGAGCCCCTTATTGGACAGATCTGAGTGCACCTTGAGAAGTGACTTACTGAGCTCCATTGATTATTCAGTCATAGCTTCCCCCCGCTATAGTGATGAGTGTGCATGGAATGGTTTGGAGATTAAAGGGATGCTTCACAGTGCTGGTGTGGGATGGTGTCAACCTGGTGCATCATGTGACAGCCAGGGATTACAGCGTCAAGTGAAGAAAATCTGGCCATGGTGATTTTGTCGGGGGCTGATGCCCTGTGTCGAGTGCAGCATCAGGTGATGGCGGAGAAGGTTGGTGATGTTGTTGGTGATGTTGGTGTGCCTGGTGATGTTGGTGTTGGAGCTGATCATGGAAGGATTCAGAGGACTCAGGTCTGATTGTTTCATTGGCTCAGATGTTGCTGGAATAGATGGCAGCTGCAGGTGAGATGACAGAAGCGATCTGTCAATGGTGAGAAAGGTTCTCCCAATGAGGTGGCACTGGACATACAGTTGAATCTAAAAACTTGTAAGCTTAAGAAGTCTCTATATGTATTAAAAATGCAGTAACCAACATTTTCTTTGCTCTGAAACTCACCATCTGCAACATGGCATCCTTGACATCACTTCTGCAGCTGTCATCTTTTCACAAACATCAGAGCAGACTCAAAACACGCCAGGTTGAGCTGGTATGTTCCCCGAATAGCGGGTATCCCATGGGGGAGAAGGTAAAATTAGAAGTAAGCCTCAAAATGCTCTTAAATTGCCTCTTAACAAGCCAATTAAGTAGCTGAATTGTATCCCCCGCCGTTTGGTGTCGGGTCAGTTCTGCGTTGACAGACCTGACAACTGGGAGACTCGCGTGGAGGCGGGTTGACAGCGGGTTTCCTACCTGCTGTCAATCTTTGCTATTTTGACAACAGACCCACCTCCAAACCCACCCCTCAGCGCAATTAAATTCGCAGCCTTGGATTTATATAGCGCCATACATGACCACCAGACGTCCCAAAGCGCATTACAGCCAATGAAGTACTTTTTGAAGTGTAGTTCCTGTTGTAATGTAGGAAATGTGGCAGCCAATTTTGCACACAGCAAGCTCCCACAAACAGCAATGTGATAATGACCAAATAATCTGTTTTAGTGATGTTGATTGAGGGATACATATTGTCCAGGGCACGGGGCTAACTCTCCTGCTCTTCTTTGAAATAGTGCCATGGGATCTTTTACGTCCACCTGAGAGAGCAGACAGGGCCTCGGTTTAATGTCTCATCCAAAAGACGGCACCTCCGACAGTGCAACACTCCCTCAGCACTGCACTGGAGTGTCAGCCTAGATTTTATGTGCGCAAGTCCCTGGAGTGGGACTTGAACCCACAACCTTCTGACTCAGAGGCGAGAGTGCTACCCACTGAGCCACTGGCTGACACTTAAGTATCTGTTTATATTAAAAAAATAAAAGTTCAGATGTAATCACAATACAACACATTATCAACCAACACCATCAAAAGCAGATTAGCTGGTCATTTATCTCATTACTGCTTTTGGGACCTTGCTGTGTGCAAATTAACTTATGTTTCTCTCAATGAAAATAGTAACTACGCTTCAAAAGTATGTCATTAGCTGTGAAGCACTCTTGATGTCCTGAGGATGTGAAAGGAGCTATATAAATTCAAGTTCTTTCTTTATAAATGAACGCATGTCCAGAGGCAAAATATCCAAATGAGAACTGAGAGAGCACAACCAGAAGAAAGTGGAAACGTCACTCAGGCAACTATTAAGTTACTCAACAAATCACCCTCTCTTGAAACAGCGATACAATGGAAAGAAAATCAGGGATGGAATCGTTTAAACTAACGGAACATTATGGAAGCAAGAGAGAAGTCCCACCCCCATGGGAGATAATCAATCACAACACCAAATTACTTTACTGGCTCAGTTTTTCACTGGGAAAGGCAATCCATATGATGTGTTGGTCTCTGATGTCATATTTTTCCCCCCGCACAATACTTCATAGTTGGAAAAAATAACATTTTATTGTTTAACTCTACAATCTCACTGCCAAAAATGCGACAAAGCAGTCTGCAACTCTGCATTAAAAGTCATTCTACAAGCACAAAATGGAATGGCACTCAACAAAGTAATGGCTAAGATGAGAAATTGCGCCTGACCTGAGCATCCAGAGATGACTCTGAACTCAGTATTGCACAGTAGGATGCTTCTAGCTGCACGTAACCAGTGTGTTTCACAAACTACTGTACTGAAGAAGTGATAACAATGGAAGAATGAAGAAAACACTGGAGAAAGGCTGTAACAATATCATTGCAATAGGGCAGTGAAGTCTGTGGACCATTCTGCTGACTGATAGGATGGAGCTTCATTCCTGCAATTACAAACATGATCAGCTCTCAGTTCTATCTGTGACACCAGGAAATAGTATCAAACAGAGCACAGCACCTCCAGTCAATTTGGAAAGAAGAATCAGAGGAGAGTCACCATGGGTTGCAGGTCAGGTTCTATGCCGATCATCGCAATCAAAGAACACAGTATGACTTGGAGGGAAGAAATGGGGAATTTCCTCGGACATAGGACTGTTTGTAGAAATGTGGGGAGACAGCATCCAAAGATTTGGTTGCACCTTAAAGAATTTGGAAACCCAGCTGGTAGTCTTACGCCAGAATGATGCCAGGACCGGCAAGATGAACAATGGTGTTCGATGGTCAAAATACTGATACCCAGAACCGTAATGAAAGGAAAAGGGAAAGCAATTGCTTGTCAATTGATTTGTAAGAAATATTTTGTAACTATGATGGTGGACATCAAACTTAGGAAATGGAAACATTAAAGTAGCAATCCTGTTTCAGTTATCAAAATTGAGATTTTTAAATATGCATTTTATTATATTTTCATTGAAGGAAACAAAAGCAAGAACTTGTAAGAATACAATAAAAGTACATGCATTAATGATGGTGAGATTATTTTGAGTGTGCACAAGCATAGATGCTCAAACATCAAAGGCAGGGCTACCAGGCAGAAAGCCTTCAAGAGTGAGGACATTACAACATGATTCAGTATAATTGCCACATAAATTCTATTGCTGAATTGTAGCGTGATTATACATCAAATAGCTTTCATTTAGGATACAAGCAATTTCTCCACACTTGGAGGACTTCAGGGAAAATCAGTGAACCTTTCATAGATTTCTCAAGATTATTCAATGTGCTCATCCTTAAAAAATGGAGGCTGGTTTAGTTGAAGAAAATATTGGGTCGGATTTTGCTGTGAGCGCTGAACGAACGCTGCCAACCGTTCGTTAGACTTATACTTGCCCATGGACTTTCCATGGGGTTTTGCACAGCAGCTTGCTGTGGAGCAGGACATCCAAACTGGCATCTACAGGGCATCGGGAACCTGTGTGAACAGGGCAAGCAACTCTGTATCTCCTTAATCAATCAGATTGAAGTATTGTTAATGAGCAACAGCAGAGTCTGAACCAGGAAGTGTTAGTTAGAATATTGAATTCACTGTCAAATCAGGTACATTTCAATCAATCAATGTTCACTGGCTTGCTGTGCTGAGAATTGCATTTCACACTGTACCACAATCTGACTTTCATCAGGTCAATTGATCTGTTGTGGCGACACGCCACCATTGGACATAATCCGCTCACGGCGGCATGGACAGTTTACGCAGGCGCACTGCCGGCAGCAGCCGCCCCCAGCCGGGGGCCCTTTCATCCAGCAACTTGTTTCCCACAGGGACAGGCTGCCAGGAGCACTTCCTGTCTGGGGAGTATTTAAGTGGTTGCACGGGCTTTTCAAGCTCTCTCTTTGCCATGATGTAGATTAAAGCAGTTGTGTTTCACCAACTCTGGTCTCGACTCCCACGTTTGCCGCGGTATCTCAACACTGGTGACCCCGACGCTCAGGACGAATCCTAAGCTAGCATGGCGGATACAAACGCAGTCACGGTTAAACTACCGGACTTTTGGTAGAACCTGGCCGAGGCCTGGTTCGTTCAAGCCGAGTCCAGATTCCGGCTGAGAAGCATTACAGTCGACGCCAAGAAATACGACTACCTCGTCGCCTCTCTCACCTATGCCACAGTTCCCAAGGTTTGGGCAGCGCTGCAGGATCCACCAGTGGAAGGCAAGTACGAACATCTGAAGGCCGCGCTTCTTAAAAAATTTCAGGCGCCCTCTTACCAGCGCAACTGCCAACTCCTCGACCTCCCAGGCCTTGGTGACGCTTCACCGTCGGACCTGCTTTCCCACATGCTGTCCCTCTCGGATGACAAAAACCCCGGTGCCCTCTTTCACACGCTTTTCATTTGGCAGCTCCCCGCCAGCATCCGCCCACTCATTGTGAAGTCTGGCTCCACGGACCTGAATGAGATAGCCGAAAAGGCCGACCGGCTGCTCTCCGCGCAGACCACCCGCAACGTCGCGCCCGACCTCACGGCAACGACCACGCGGTCTCCCCGGCCCACTAGGCCCGACCGTCCTTCCACTCCGGGTCACTGCTACTACCACACCCGTTTTGGCACTAGGGCCCAACGCTGCACGCCACCGTGCACTTTCAAACCCCCCCCCCCGCACCGGCCCCCACGATGGCCGCGGGGCAAACGGGGCCCCTACTGTATGCCACCGACGACAGCACCAACCGCCGATTTCTGTGCGACACAGGAGCGCAGCACAGCATCACCCCCACCTCCGCCCTCGAAATCCAACGCAGCGCACGGGGTATCACGCTGGCCGCAGCCAATGGCTCTGACATCCGCACATACGGCACCCGCATGGTCACGCTCGACCTCGCAGGCCGCCGCTACCGCTGGGAGTTCCTCACAGCCAAGGTCCTCTGCCCACTCCTCGGCGCCGACTTCCTACGCGCCCACGGCCTCCTTGTCGACATTCCGAGGCACCGCCTCGTCGACATCAACACTATGGACCCCATCCCTGGCGCATTCACCCCGGCCCGTTCGGCCGGCCTGATGACCTACTGCCTCGCCAGAGCCACGGACGACTACTCGGCACTTCTAGCCGAGTTTCCCGCCCTCACCGACCCGACCTTTTCGGCCAAAGCCGCCAAACACGGTGTGGAGCACTATATCCCCACCACCGGCCCCCCGGTCTCTGCCCACGCCCGCAGACTCAACCCGGCCAAGCTGGAAATCACACGGGCCGAGTTCACCACCATGGAGCAACTCGGCATCATCCGCCGCTCCAGCAGCCCTTGGGCCTCGCCCCTCCACATCGCCCCCAAGCCCGGCAGAGGCTGGCGCCCCTGCGGGGACTACCGCCGCCTCAATGACGCCACCACCCCCGACCGATACCCGGTGCCGCACATCCAGGACTTCTCGGCCCGACTGGCCGGACGAACCGTCTTTTCCAAGGTCGATCTGGTGCGCGGTTACCACCAAGTCCCCGTACACCCCGCGGACATCCCCAAAACGGCCGTCATCACCCCATTCGGCCTGTTCGAGTTCCTGAGAATGCCCTTCGGCCTCAAGAATGCAGCCCAGGCTTTCCAGCGCCTTATGGACTCAGTCCTCCGGGACCTGAACTTCCTATTCGTCTATCTAGGCGACATTCTCGTGGCCAGCTCCTCCCAACAGGAACACCTCGAACACCTTCGCATCCTGTTCGGGCGCCTAGCCCAACACGGGCTCATCCTCAGCCCGGCAAAGTTCCAATTCGGCCTAGCCGAGATCGATTTTCTCGGCCACCACATCACCCCTGCTGGGGCCGTCCCCCTGCCCAACAAGGTGCAGGCCATCCAGCAATTCCCCCGCCCCAAAACCATCAAGGGCCTCCAGGAGTTCCTCGGGATGGTGAACTTCTACAACAGGTTCATCCCCAGAGCAGCAGCCCTCATAAAGCCCCTATACGACTCCCTCCGAGGTAAATCCGGCAAGATGGCCGTAGCCTGGACCACTGACACATCAGCCGCCTTCGACGCCACCAAAAACGCGCTCGCCAACGCCACCCTGCTCGCGCACCCGAGGGCCGATGCCCGGGTCGCGCTCACCACCGACGCCTCCGACCACGCGGTCAGAGCCGTGTTCGAGCAGTGGGTCAATGGCACGTGGCAGCCACTTGCCTTCTACAGCCGCCAACTGCGCCCCCTGGAGGTCAAATACTCTGCTTTCGACCGCGAGCTCCTCGCGCTCCACCTGTCGGTCCGCCATTTCAGGTTCCTCCTGGAGGGCCGTCCCTTTACCGCGTACGTGGACCACAAGCCGCTCACATACGCGATGGCCAAGCACACCGAACCCTGGTCCGCTAGGCAGCAACGCCAGCTCGCGGCCGTGTCCGAGTTTACCACGGACATCCAGCACGTCTCCGGTAGAGACAACGTTGTCGCCGACTGCCTTTCCCGTCCCGCCATCTGCGCGAATCACCTCGCGGTCGACTACGCGCAACTAGCAGCGACCCAGCTCACGGACCCAGACCTCCTCTCGGTGGCTACCAGCCTGCCAGGGCAACGCCTAGCCAAGGTCGCGCACGGGCCCGAAGCCACGGCAGTCACTTGCGACGTCTCACTCGGCCAACCCAGGCCGGTCGTCCCTGCAACCTGGCGCCGCCGCATCTTCGACGTGCTCCACGGGCTCTCCCATCCGGGTTCCCGCGCATCCGTCAAACTCCTCTCCCAGCGCTTCATCTGGCGCGGCCGCAGCAAAGATGTTCGGACTTGGGCCACCTCCTGCCTCGCCTGCCAACGGGCTAAGGTACAGCTGCACACAAAAGCACCCCTGGGAGACTTCGAGGTACCCAGCCGCCGCTTCGACCACGTACACGTCGACATCGTCGGTCCTCTGCCACCATCGCAAGGCCAAACTTATCTCCTCACGATGGTCGACCGCTACACACACTGGCCTGAGGCAGTGCCGCTGACCTCCACCACCACAGTCGACATCGCCAGGGCGTTCGTTAACACCTGGGTCGCGAGGTTCGGCGTACCGGCCGACATAACCTCCGACAGAGGCGCCCAGTTCACCTCCGAACTCTGGACGGCCACAGCACGCAACCTCGGGGTGACGCTCCACCGAACCACGGCGTACCACCCGCAGGCCAACGGGCTTTGTGAACGCTTCCACAGGTCACTCAAGGCCTCACTCCGCGCCGGCCTGCAGGACAGTACCTGGACTGACCACCTACCGTGGGTGCTACTAGGCCTACGCACCGCGGTCAAGGAAGACCTCCAGTCCTCAGCAGCGGAGTTAGTCTACGGACAACCGCTGCGCGTACCAGGCGAATTCCTCCCGGAGGCTACCACGCCTTGGTCGGCCGAACAGCAGCGGCTCAACTCTTTCTCTTCCGCTCAACAGTTCGCCCCACTTCCGGTCAACCGACACGGCGAACTCGCACCTCACGTCCCACCAAACTTACAGCAGGCACGCTTCGTCTTCGTGCGACACGACGCGCACCACGGACCCCTGCGACCCCCGTACGACGGACCGTACGAGGTACTACAAACCGGGGACAAGGTCTTCAAGCTGCGACTCGGCGACAGGGTCGAAACAGTCTCCATCGACCGGCTCAAACCAGCACACACAGAACCAGGGGAACAGGTCCCCGTGGCCCGACCTCCAACTAGAGGCCGTCCCGCCAGCAAGCCAGCACAGTCGGCGGCGAACCGCCCGGCCCCACCAACTAGACCGGCGACCACTCAGAGCCACTCCGGCAGAACCATTAGACCACCGTCACGACTCATCCACTCCTCCTAAGCGGATTCTGGGGGGAGCTCTGTGGCGACACGCCACCACTGGACATAATCCGCTCACGGCGGCACGGACAGTTTACGCAGGCGCACTGCCGGCAGCAGCCGCCCCCAGCCGGGGGCCCTTTCCTCCGGCAACTTGTTTCCCACAGGGACAGGCTGCCGGGAGCACTTCCTGTCTGGGGAGTATTTAAGTGGTTGTGCGGGCTTTTCAAGCTCTCTCTTTGCCATGATGTAGATTAAAGCAGTTGTGTTTCACCAACTCTGGTCTCGACTCCCACGTTTGCCGCGGTATCTCAACACTGTTATAATTTCAGTCAGACCCGCAGGTGTCTTCCGCCTTCCTGCAACGCCAATGGTTATGGAAGAAGTCTCTCATTATTGCAGGCAAATAGCATCAAAATCACAGAACAAAATGTTATGTTGAGATGCCTGCAGCATTGTTACTTTTATAAAACTAAATAAAAACTAAGCTTCGCCTGGTATGACAAGCACCATAGATGCTACTTAAGTGATAGATAACAGAATAAAACCTGTAATAGACAATTACCATCAGGCAGAGTATTTTCAAGCTACAGGAAACTCTTTACTATCCGGTACCGACGGGACCGTCGTGTTGCCGGTTGATCAAAAATTCCAGATGACAGAGAGGGTTATCTACCGAGGCTATTTTTAACAAAGAAAAATAAAAAAATCAAGAAATGTGCAGTATACAGTAATTAGGTATTCACCTACAGATTGTTGTGTTAAATGGATGGTGGAAGATGCTTGATTAAGTACAGTACTGCCAGTTGAGGGTAATGCAATGCAATGACTACCAGCAGCGTGGGAGACACACAGTACCCCTGTAAAATGGCGGATCAGAAGAGACTACCGGCAGCGCAGGAGAGTCAGACTCCTGTTACAGGGGTATTGCGGTGTTCCGACTTCCGACAGCGCCAAGAAGCCGAGTAGTGGCAGTTTGGAGAACTACCCCCACTGACTAACTCAGCCACCGTGGGGGACTCGGACTCAGACTCGGCAACATTGCCTGTTATTGAGGTGTTGTTTTTGGAGTGAGAATTCTGCCGGTTAATAGAGAATTCCGGATATTTAGGTGCCGTTTAAACGAGAGTTTCCTGTAATTAGAATTTTCTTAGTGTGGCCTATTTAATGAAATGGACAATTTACTGTTGCTAGAACATTCTGATTAATCAACTACACCAAGTGTTTCACACCAGCATTTAAATGGTGTAATAAAAGATGTCTCCGAAGACACAACATTTGAACGGGGAGCCAAGAACCAAGATGCCGTTTTCGCGCAGCTTACAGAGGAGCGCCGCAACTTCTGGATTTTTGTGTTTAACTGCGCATGTGCGCTCGCCTGAAATTGTTGTCCGATTGACGCATAATTAACGGTGAGCGGTGTTAGCCTCACCGGTATTTTCATAGCAAAATCTGGCCCATTTTCTCAGTAAGTATTTATGTCCATTTTGAGGGCCTTGTTATGTCTGACATTGGTGATAGGTACTCGATTGCCTTGGCCTGAGCACATGGAGTTTGATAGTGCTGTTATCATTGTATTGTGTCTGACATTGGATATAGGTATTCGATTGCTTTTGCCTGTAAGAGTGTGTTTTGGATCGGCCATTAAAAGCAACATGAACTGAGCGCTGCATACGGCCTCTGGATTATCTTTGCAAACGCAACATTTGGCGACGAGGATGGCTGAAATCTCTCTTCCACCACCTCCTCCCTTCCTTGCACTACCCGGTGAGCCTCTGATCCCATGGGTTCGCTGGTTACAGTCCTTTGAAACCTACCTCATTGCTCTTGGACTAGAAAATGTGAGTACAGCACGGAAAAAGGCACTGTTATCCCATTGCTTCGGAGCGGAGGGCCAGCGTGTTCTTGGGACATTATGCGCAGCAGACTCAATTCAAACGTATGATGTGGCTGTGGCTCTGTTAAGCACACACTTCTCTGCCCTACAAAGTGCCCTCCTGCGGCGATTCATTTTTAGACAGCGTCACCAACTCCCCGGCGAGTCGGTGCATCAATACGTGGCTAATTTGAGGGGGTTAGCTAGCTCGTGCAAGTTCGGTGCACTACAAGACGAGATGGTGCGTGATCAACTAATAGAGCACACCAACAACGTGAGAGTGCGTGAAAGACTGTTACTTGAGTCCGACGATCTGTCATTGTCACAGGCAGTCAACATTGCTTTTCAAGTGGAGTCTGCAGCCGAATGTGCAGCGAAACTAGCACACACACCCAGTGACAGCGCCCTCGGCCCCGACAGCTCTGACACGGTAATGCTCACGCGACGGCAGCAACGCGCACTACCGCGGCAACAGTGTGGAAACTGCAGATCTCGTTCACATGCTACCAGAGCGCAGAATTGCCCCGCGCGCGGCCAAGCCTGTCGCAATTGTGGAAAACAAAGTCACTTTGCCAATGTCTGCCGCTCTGCCCCTGTTGCTACAAATGAACACTCTCAGTCCTCAAGCAGTTGGCCTATAATTCACAACGTGAGCTCTGAGCCAGTAGTGGCTTTCAATTCATGCACAATTAACCTGAATGATGTGTGCATCCCTCTGTTGTTGGATACCGGTGCCAGCGTCTCACTGCTGAATGTGGACACATTCAAATGCTTTTTCAGCTCCCTGCCACTCTCTGTGCCCTCCACTGCCCTTTGCGGGTATGGTAATTCGAAAATTGGACTAGTGGGCTCAGTCAACCTCACTGTACGCGATGGAACAAAAATTTTACCAGATTTTTGTTTTCATGTGGCACGCCAAGGAGCTAACCTGATGGGACTGGGTCTTTTCACTGACCTGGGTTTTTCTCTCTTGGACACCGGCGGGTCTGCGATTCTGCACGTCGCCTCACCGTGGCGCCAAACATGGCCAGCACTCTTCGAGGGTCTGGGCTGCTTGACTGCCTTCACCCACCAGCCCATGGTTGACTCCACCATTACCCCTGTCATTCAGCCACTGCGCCGCATCCCGCTTGCTCTCCGTGACGGGGTCACAGCTGAACTAAAGCAGCTACTGGAAGCCGGCATCATCGAACCAGTTGATGCCTCCCCATGGGTCTCCAACCTGGTGGTCGCAACGAAAAAGTCAGGTGGTCTACGCGTCTGTGTCAATCTTCGAGCAGTGAATAAGGCCGTAATCCCTGACAAATATCCACTGCCCACGTCAGAGGAACTCACAGCGCAGTTCTATGGTTCCATCCTGTTCTCGAAACTGGACCTTCGACAGGGCTATCTACAGGTTCCCCTCCACCCCAACAGCAGGGACCTCACTGCTTTTGTGACACATGCTGGCATCTTTCGGTACACCAGGATGCCATTTGGACTTAGCTCTGCACCCAGCTGCTTCCAAAAGGTGATGTCCTCTGTGCTCGCGGGCATTCCTGGGGTGGCCATCTACCTGGATGACATTGTCGTGCATGGGCCCTCGACCTCCACTCACGACGAACGCTTTCACAGAGTTTTCACGGCTCTAGCAAAACACAAGCTCACACTGAATGGCGAAAAGTGTGTCTTTGCTGTTTCAGAGATCGAATTTGTGGGGTTTCGGTTGTCGGCTGACGGTATATCCCCACTCCAGTCAAACGTGGATGCCATTCACAGCATCCCAGAAGCCAGCTCTGCAGCACAGATTGCCTCCTTCCTTGGCATGACTGGGTACTACCTGAAGTTCTTGCCCCAGTACTCAGCCACCACAGCCCCACCTCCTGCGAAAGGATGAGCCCTAGGTGTGGTCACAAGCCTGTACGGAATCTGTTCGCCTCCTCAAATCGCAGCTCACGTCGCCTCCAGTGTTGGCTCACTTTGACATTGCCAGCCCCACCCTCGTCACCTGTGACACGTCCGCTGCAGCTGTGGGGGCGGTGTTATCGCAGACACAGAATGGAGTGGAGAAACCAATCGCCTTTGCCTCCCGAGCCCTTAGCCCCACTGAACAGAAGTACTCAGTAGGCGAGCGTGAGGCGCTGGCGTGCGTCTGGGCATGTGAGCGGTGGCACCTGTACACGTATGGCTGTGCCTTCACCCTGCGAACCAATCACCAGGCTCTCACTGCCCTGCTGTCGACATCTGGCACCGGCCACAGACCACTGCGTCTACACTGCTGGTCTGACCGCCTCCGCCAATACAATTTCAGTCTCCAGTTCACACCAGGACGTGACAATGTTGTTGCAAATCTGCTCTCCCGCACTGTCTCTGCCCCAGCCCCACTCGTCGGGTCTGAACATGTGGAACAGGATATCGTCCAGATGCTGCACATGCCTCTCCAAACCACAGTCTCTCTCCAGGAGCTCAAAGAGGCCTCTGAACAGGATCCGGCCCTCTCCCAGCTGTGCACCTTCATCAGAGATGGCTGGCCTCGCAAGGTACCTGAGGAACTGTCTGCCTACCCCAGAGTTAAAGAGGAGCTCTCCTGCTGGAATGACTCCTGTGTTGCACGTGGGCTCTGCACTGTGGTCCCAGGTGCCCTTCGTGCGCGTGTTTTATCCATGGTGCACGAGGGCCACTTGGGCATAGTGAAGCTCAAACAACGATGCCGAGACCTAGTCTGGTGGCCGGGTATCGACAGGGAAATCGAGGCCCTGGTCAAGGACTGTGCAGCCTGCCTTGTAAGTGGCAAGACTGGCCACCAAGCTCCTCCACCCCTGCAACCCCTTGCCTGGCCCTCTCAGCCCTGGGAGCACCTGCAGCTGGACGTCTGCGGGGAGATCCATGGTGTCCCCCACCATCAACGGTTCCTAGTGGTGACCTATGACCTGCACTCAAAATGGCCAGAGGTCACTGCCGTGGGCTCTGTCACCTCTCGGGTCATCATCGATATCCTTGAGTCCCTCTTCTCCCGCTGGGGGCATCCAAAGGCCATCACCACAGACAATGGCCCCCAAATGGTCTCTTCGGAACTCTCCTCTTACCTTGAGAGCAAGGGCATCCATCACATAGCGTACTACCACCCCGAGTCAAATGGGGGGGTGGAGCGTTTTAACCAGACACTGAAAAATGGCCTCAGAGCACACCTATCCCAGGGGTGTGCGTTTGACAAAGCCCTCCTCCATCCACTGCTGCACTACAGAGCCTCCCAGCATTCCACTACAGGGGTCTCACCCGCATCCCTCATGCTAGGCCGTGAGCTCATGCTGTCCCTTGGCAGGCTCCACCCCTCGCTAGCTCAGAGCCCTGCTCCATGGGCTCAAGCCACAGTCGCTAGACAGCAGGAGAAGATGAAACTCCGCTTCGACCAGTCGAAGAGGGCCAAGGCGCCCAACATCTCAGTCTCTGATTGGGTCAGAGTCCGCAGGCCTCACTGCAACAATAAGATGGCCTCATTCTGGTCCTCCCCTCTCCAAATCAGCCGCCAACTTGGACCAGCCACTTTTTGCCTCACTGACGGCTCTCGGTGGCATGCCAGCCACCTTCGGAAGGTGCCAGCACCCCCTGATGCGGGATTATACGGACCTAATCCCCAAGCCTTAACCCAGAGTGGCGGGATGCACATGTGGCTCAGCCAGCCAACCCTCAAGCAGATATTGTGCCTCAGCCTGCTCTTCACCAGCCCGCACCTCAGCCTGTTCGTACACGTTCTCGCCCTGGCCACCTACAGGACTTTGTCACTACATTTCATGTTTGAAATTCTGTGAGGGGGGAGGAAATGTTATGGCTGATATTGGTGATAGGTACTCGATTGCCTTGGCCTGAGCACATGGAGTTTGATAGTGCTGTTATCGTTGTGTTGTGTCTGACATTGGATATAGGTATTCGATTGCTTTTGCCTGTAAGAGTGTGTTTTGGATCGGCCATTAAAAGCAACATGAACTGAGCTCTGCATACGGCCTCTGGATTATCTTTGCAAATGCAACAGGCCTCAACAAGTGCCTCTCTTAATAACAAGCTAAGATCATGAACTTGCTGTGTAGTCAATTGTTGGGACAGAACAACATGCCCTCGAAAAAGCCTCGGCACCGCCGGGCACTTCAGCTAGTGTTTCTATGTAAGTCACCTCTTATTCTTCTAAACTCCAGCGGATACAAGCCTAGCCTGTCCAACCTTTCCTCATAAGACAACCCGTCCATTCCAGGTATTAGTCTGGTAAATCTTCTCTGAACTGCTTCCAACGCATTTACATCCTTCCTTAAATAAGGAGACCAATACAATACACAGTACTCCAGATGTGGTCTCACCAATGCCCTGTATAACTGAAGCATAACCTCCCTACTTTTGTATTCAATTCCCCTCGCAATAAAGGATAACATTCTATTAGCTTTCCTAATTACTTGCTTTACCTGCCTAGTAACCTTTTGCGATTCATGCACTAGGACACCCAGATCACTCTACATCTCAGAGCTCTGCAATCTCTCACCATTTAGATAATATGCTTCTTTTTTATTCTTCCTGCCAAAATGGACAACTTCACATTTTCCCACATTATACTCCATTTGCCAGATATTTGCCCACTCACTTAACCTATCTATATCCCTTTTTAGCCTCCTTATGTCCTCTTCACAATTTACTTTCCTACCTATCTTTGTGTCATCAGCAAATTTAGCAACCATACCTTCGGTCCCTTCATCCAAGTCATTTATATAAATTGTAAAAAGTTGAGGCCCCAGCACTGATCCCTGTGGCACACCACTCGTTACATCTTGCCAATCAGAAAATGACCCATTTATGCCTACTCTCTGTTTCCTGTTAGCTAGCCAATCTTCTATCCATGCCAATATGTTACCCCCTACACCATGAGCTTTTATTTTCTGCAATAACCTTTGGTGTGGCACCTTATCAAATGCCTTCTGAAAATCTAAGTACAGTACATCCACTGGTTCCCCTTTATCCACAGCACGTTACTTCCTCAAAGAACTCCAATAAATTGGTTAAACATGATTTCCCTTGCAAAAAACCATGTTGACTGTCTGCATTATTCCTCCCATTAATGTCAAAGGATGATAAATCGTACGCAAGGCACCTGCCATTTTCCAATAAGTCGCCTACTAGATGAGAGACCCTGCTAGTGGAGCCAGTCCTCTAGCCTCTGTCTTTCCTTCAATGTGTTGAGAAGTTGAGCCCTTTTAAAAGTTTACAAAAGCAAAATACTGCGGATGCTGAAAATCTGAAGTAAAAACAGAAAATGCTGGAAACACTCAGCAGGTCAGGCAGCATCTGAGGAGAGAGAAATAGGGCTGGATTTTGATACTGGAGGCGTGTAGGAGGCGGAACTACAACTTTCGGGGTTGTAGTCCCGCCTCCATCGAGTTGTGGCCAACCCACGTGATTGTCACTTGATTGACCTTGTTGAGTCCGCCCAGCGGGCTCAGCAGACCAATTAAGGGCCACTCGGCAACAGGTGACGTCACAGATTGACATTTCATCTGTCAAGAGCTTTTGACAGATGAAATATCAGCGTTTGACAGCTCTTTGAAGCTGTCAAACACTGACAATCTCTACTCCAAGTTAATTCCTTCCTCTCAGGCTGATTTAGAGATCTCTCCAGAACAGAAAGCTGAATGCTGCAACTTTTGAGAGCTCGCGGCCATTCTGCTTTCTGTGCCAGTGAGATGAGGGACTCCCGAGACCTGAAGGAAGGAAGGCTGTAAAGGTAAGTAAAACTTCTTTAAACACTTTACACACACCAAACACACTTACCTCTTCACTCATGCACCCATCACTCACCTGAACACCGGACATCTCGACCCCTCCAAGCCCTTCAGCCCGACAGTCCGCCTCGCTAACTTGGCGTGGTTTGGAGCCATCGGGAATCCCACACTTCAGGAACAAAAATAGGGATTAGGCTCAAAACTGCCTGTTAACTACCTGTTAACAGGCAGTTAATTGGCACTAATCCCCTTCCCACCTTGGGGAGGCGGTCCCAGCACAGATCGGGTATCCGCCTCCTTTGAAACTGGCATGGGGGCAGGATGGATTCGAGCCCCCCGATTTTGAGATTTTAACCCCCCCCACATGCCTCCAATCCCGCCTCCACGGCCCAATGAAAATCCTGCCCATAGAGTTGACAATTCAAATCGATGACCTTTCATCAAACCTTTTAAAGATTCGTTTGTACAACATTTTAGCCAGTTCCATTGTAGTCTTTCAGCAAAATCAAGTGGAATGTGTATCTAATGTGTATCTAGCTATAAAGAACACTGTTCCCACAGACAGAACATTATGATGTGACAAGGTAAATGCTGAGAGGCTGTGTCCCCTGGCTAGAGAGACTAGAACTAGAGGTCATAGTCTCAGGCTAAGGGGTCAGCCATTTAGGACAGAGATGAGGTACATTTCTTCACTCAGAGGGTGGTGAATCTTTGGAATTCTCTACCCCAGAGGGCTGTGGATGCTAAGTCGTTGAATATATTCAAGACTAAGATCGATAGATTTTTGGACACTCAGGGAATCCAGGGATATGGGGATAGTGCAGGAAAGTGGAGTTGGGGTGGAAGATTAACTATGATCTTAATGAATGACGGAGTAGGCTCGAGGGGCCATGTGGCCTACTCCTGCTCCTATTTCTTATTCCAAGATACAATCCATAAACTTCTGACAACACAATGCTCTAACTTTCACTATACTATTACGCCTTGTAACTTCTGGCATATTAGTGGTGCAGTGACATTATCAACACAAAGCAGCAGCACTCCAGGGGGCAGAGAATCACCATGACTGGCATTAAAAAAATCAACACACGTCACTGTGAAACACAACATTACTTTTTAGATTTTATGGCTTCAAGATTTCTTTCTTCTTCCCATTTTCTGAAATATCACTGCAGACTGCCTGTAATGTTTCATCTCTAACAATCAACGTCCATCCTGATGACACATTGATCTTTGTTTAGTTCTGCAAGCAGCTCATACAGACATGCTGTCCACCATTTTCACAAATATAGACAAGGAAGACAAAATAGGAGCCTGGATATCATGTAGAAAATTTAATTTCCTCCATGTGCAATTTTTCGTGCACATTCACCTGAATTCCTGCTTGCACTTTTTTTAACCTGACCTATTTTTTTTGAACAGGTTTATTTTAAACAGCACAACTGTATTAACCAGTGTGCTAAAAGCAGCAGACAGAGGAAATTAAACCTAACTGTGTATTAAAGGTAGAACTACACTTTGCACATGGTTCTTTACTGGTTTGGAGCTGGCATTTGCATGATTTTCACAACTATTCAAGTGAAAACTAGTTTAAATCAACTCAGGACTTTGTACACCCCTGACCGCACCTCCCTATTGCTACCATTCAATCAGATAAATATGCAGGTAGATACAACTGGTATCCATTATTGGATTATATTGGATTAGTAGTGAAACAATTCCTATCCTGTATTGGTTACCACCCCCAGTATATGTACTTAGAACATTCATTTTGAATTTCAATTGTTCTCTCTTGTTCCCACTGCTAGTTTAACTGTCATTTTTAGTTTTAAATCATACTTTTTTTTATAAAGTGAAACAATATGTTATAAAATCCTCAGAGATTTAATCCCCTTAATGTGCTCCGAGGCATGGATACAACATGAACGAGCTTTTTTGTTATTGAGTTTTGCCTCATAGAAAACAATCACTACCACAGTAAAGCTTAATATATGCACGCACTGTTGTTCATAATGGTCTATTTTTTTCACAATATTAATCATGTATTGCAACAAACAGAAATAGCTGAGTTAAACTTTGGCACTTCTTACATACCAAAGCCTTTGCATAGGCAACGAAATAAAGGATGATTTAATGTTGCCTTTCAGTAGGCTTGTCTGGAAGGGGCTTTACCAAGTTTCTCAGATACTTTAATTGGGTTCTATATTTGTACAGTATACAATTGCACCTTGTTTGATTTACACTGTGGATTGCCTGAGTGCCAAGTGACATCATTCTCGCAATTCATTTCTTACAGAAACGTGCAGGAAAGTCCCATATGGACTTGTAAATTAAAAGGCTGCCGTTGTCAGGAAAGCTGTATACATGCATACTAACTGTATTAACACTAATCGCATAAGTGAGGACCACAAGGTTTTATAAAACATTGGTAGATTCAGTGAAACACTACAGTACACAAGAGAAATGCTTTTTTAAAGAATGATACAAATCCACATTTCTGGAGTAAACATTAAATCAGTATTTTTTTTGAGTTTACCTGATAAAATAAACTGTACTTGTATATTATATCACCATCATTTGAAAGTTAAAAACACTGTTTTAAAACCCTAATGTAATGATTGGTATGGGGGAAGGTAAGTGCACAGTAAAGCTTTTGTCAGCCTAGTGAGGCCACGACTAACAACTGCAGAAAGCAATTATAACTCTTATTAAAATATTCTTTTTCCAGATTTTAATAGTATCTAACATATACTATACAAAAATGTGGATATATAATTCATAAATGTGTATACTTGCAGTTATTTTTCAAAGGTAATATGCTAACCTGACATTAAAGGTATAATTTCACTCAGATGTGAATTTGGGACATGAGGAAAATGTGTCAAACAGATTAACTCTAACAGCATTCAATGGACATTCTCAAAAGGCTGTGGGGCTTATTTCATTCCAAAAATGATGCTGTCAAATTAACATCTAATGCATTATAGGGGTAATTACAGGATCCAATGCTCCAGCAAGGAGTGACACTCATAGGGAAACTATCCCGGCCACACAGCCCATTATTTTCCATACTTTAAAATGAGGGAACTCCAGGTCCTGGAATTACCCTTTACATTTGATCCTTCCTGATGGTCCAGTGGGTAAAATATACCATAGGGTGTGGTACTGAACCTACTCTGTGCTAAGTTAGCACTTTGTTCTGGGGTAGCAGTGGGAAAGGGGATTGCTCAGCATCCCTGGGCTATGAAGAGGAAAAATTAGCAGTGGCCCCTGTTCCTGGTCACTAACCAGCAGCCTCTGCAGGAATTACATGTGCAAGGCATCTGGTGAGAAAGATCAGTCAATGATAAACAATCCATGGTCCAACAGCTCACTGACACTTACAGCCCTGGTCCATATATGTGGAATGGGCACCTGGATGAGCTACCAGAGGACTTTTGTCAAACAACAACAACAACTTGTATTTATATAGCACCTTTAACATAGTAAAATGTCCCAAGGCGCTTCACAGGAGTGTTATAAAACAAAATTTGACACTGAGCCACGTAAGGAGAAATTAGGGCAGATGACCAAAAGCTTGGTCAAAGAGGTAGGTTTTAAGGAGCGTCTTAAAGGAGGAAAGAGAGGCAGAGGAGCAGTGAGGTTTAGGGGGGAAATTCCAGAGCTTAGGGCCTTGGCAGCTACTAATGGTTGAGTGATTAAAATCAGGGATGCTCAAGAGGCCAGAATTAGAGGAGCGCAAATATCTCAGGGGGTTGTGAGGCTGGAGGAGATTACAGAGATAGGGAGGGGCGAGGCCATGGAGGGATTTGAAAACAAGGATGAGGATTTTAAAATTGAGGTCTTGCTTTACCGGGAGCCAGTGTATGTCGACGAGCAACAGGGGGGATAGGTGAACGGGACTTGGTGCAAGTTAAGACACGAGCAGCCGAGTTTTGGATGAACTCAAGTTTACGTAGGGTAGAACGTGGGAGGATGGCCAGGAGTGCGTTGGAATAATCAAGTCTAGTGATAACAAAGGCATGGATGAGGGTTTCAGCAGCAGATGAGCTGAGGCAGGGGCGGAGTTGAGCGATGTTACGGAGGTGTAAATAGGTGGTCTTGGTTATGACGCAGATATGTGGTTGGAAGCTTATTTCAGGATCATATTGAAACACCAGGGATGTGAACAGTCTGGTTCAGTCTCCGACAGATGCTAGGGAAAGGGATGGCATTGGTGGCTAGGGAATGGAGTTTGCAGCGGGGACCAAAGACAAAGCCACAACTTTGAATGAAAATGTGAGAAAGAGAGAAAACCTGACAGAAAATTGGAGAAGAAAATGCAGGGCAAATCATTTCCAGACTGCAGTCAAACACTTTGCATTAACATACCCATTGACTAAGTAACAATCAGTGTTAAAATGATTCAGTTTTGAGATCGTTTTCTTATGAAAAAGAATTAAAATGTCAATATGTTAGGCAATAAAAGGTCCTGTAGTTTCCTATGGTGCGATTTCCTCTTTTCTGCAGGGCTAAAGATGGTGTACAAACACAGAGTCAAATCAGTGGACTGATACCCCATTTACACTAGGAACTTGAAAGTGAAACACACACAGCAGTGGGGTGTAAAACCCTAACTGCAGGTCGCTTACTGCAGTGTAAACGCAATCTTCATACTCTCAACAAATTTGAAACGCCTTCACTCTCAGTTTTCTGTGCGCAGTATCAACACACCATTAAACAATGATTGTTCTCTTTCAACCCTCTTATTTTAAACAGGCGCAGGTCATCCTCCAACAGCTGTATTCACAAATATTCTAACTCAGTTCTCTCTTTAGATCCTTCAATCGTGCTTCGTCTCTCCCTACCTTCATACACTTTCTCAAACTTTAACTGTGCAACAAAGCCTGACATTCCCACTTATGCTCGGTGACCATTCTTTTACTCCTCTGTGAAGCACCTCGAGAGTTTGCTTTCTATGTTAAAGATGTTATATAAATGCAAGGTGCAATTATCGGCGCCCTCTAACCCCAATTCACCTGAAGAGTGCACTTGCCCTTGACTCCCTCTGTGTACTACCATGGGAGGTCGACTCGCCTTGAGGCATTTGTTTTTGTTACACCGTGTATTTGGCTTTTATTACAGTACAACAACTTCCATTTACAAAGTGTCTTTAACATAAAGAACATCCCAAGGCAATTCACTGAAAAATGGATCCTGACCCAGGAAGGGAGGGATTAGGAAAGCTTTGTCAAAGAGATGGGTTATGTTGTTTATGTAAGTGTATATTGAAATGTTCCTTCTCTGGGACTCTTCCTATGCCTTATACTTTTTGGTTGGATATATCAGGTGATTTATTAATCTAAAGAGTGGGTGGAAAATCTGACGTTTCTGACTATGCATTGCACAGGCACCCTCGTTTGTAATATATAGTTTGTGTTAAATAATGTTCATAAATAATGCTGTAACAGATTGCATCAAAAATTGGTGTAGGCCCCTCTTTTATGGTATGTTGTACATATTTGCCTTTGGAACTTGCCATAAATTGTGCGGATTTTTATCTTTATGGGTATATATTTCATTTACTTTGATGCAGTACTGGCATCAAACAGCCCTAAAATTAACTTCACCTGAATAATGTGATATCATATCCAGTTTGAGCCAGATTGCTTACTTTTGCCTGATTTTTAATGCTCGGCTTGGTTATCTTCTTCCTTTTATCTTGTAGAGGCTCTTTTAAAATTATTGGGGGAAAAATTCAGTTGGTAGCGCCACCCGTTAGCGCCTTAAGAGGGCGCTAAGTGGGGCGCAAACCAACTAGCACCCGGGCGCGGTGATGTCTGCGCCTCTCGCGAAATTGACCGGACATTTTGCGGCAGCGCTAAACACTACCGCCACACTACCGCCACGATCTCCTGCGCCGGCAGATCGTGACGTCAGTCGAGTGCGCAATGCCCTGGACTGGAAATTGAGTGGCGCCCCCTGCCTTACCGCCTGCCACTAGCAACGACAGGTTGAGGGGAGCGTTTTGCAGTCGGGAAGGGACTGGGGGAGCGCTATTTAAAGGTGACCGCTTCCTGCCTTTTTTTGTTGGTGACATTTTTGCACCACGCATTCTGAGAGAGAGAGAGAGAGACTTCTGGAGAGATTCTACACTGTGTGAAGGAGTTTTGGGTACTGAGCAGCACTTTGCAGGTTCATTTTGATTTGCCCTTCCTTGTATCTATTTACAAGAGACTGTGGGGGCTGCACTCTGAGCTCTTTCCCTGGGTCTCTCCATTGTTCTTTCCAGCAGATTTGATGTACATGTCTCTCCAGGCCGAGACTCAAGGCTGCAATGAACAGGATGTAGATGGAGACCAAGATAAACCCTCCCCTTTAAGATAAAAACAGAAAATGCTGGAGAAACTCAGCAGGTGAAGAGAGAAACAGAGTTAACGCTTCAGGTCGATGACCATTCATCAGAGCTCCCCTTTAAGAATTGGCCGGTGCCAGTGTGTCTGTGTTCCATTGCTGACTGACATCACATGAGCTTCGCCAGCGCTGTGAGTTAGCGCCTCGCTCCTTGGCCTTTGCACCTTAAGACAGATGTGAAGCGCCTGATTTAGCGCTCCAATCACCTCCAGGGGCGATAAAAGCCAAGTTTGCAGTCGGAGGCGATAATTAGCACCAGGCGCTAATCTTTGCGCCCGGCCGATAATTGCGCCCCGAATGGGGCGATACCAAATTTCTCCCCCATTATCTATTATTGTAAGTTATACAAACGGCAACAACGCCCGTTAGTAGATGCACTGCTCAGTGTGAAACTGGGCTGTGCAGGTCAGGAAGGTCTCAGGTGCAGTCCCTAGTCTGTGCCAATGGCTGTAATGGGGCTACAATTGGCTTCAGAGCTCCTGGCAAAAACAGCCAGTGACCCCGCTACAGAGTATGGACAAGAATAAAACGTGCATCCATGGTTGCCGGGTACGTTAAAAAAGATGGAAGCCAAATAAAAGCGCCCAGCAGCTATGTTTGGGGGATTTCCATGATTTCTTTTTAATGCCAACTACTTTCCATCCCACCTCTGTGTCATTTGCCATTTCTCTTCCTTCTTCCCTGCCGTTTTAGACATCACACAATCGGTTTCCTAATGGGAATTCTATTATAGAATAGAAGAAGTGAATTTTTGGACGAGGAGCAGCTGATGAATGTGATACTGGTCAGGCAACACCAGAGGCACATTGCGCCAACCTGGCCAGCAACACACTAACCTTAGGGACTTCCAAAAGCTGTGTTCTTCCATTCCGATTTCATTGTGTTTGATCCATTTTCTAGATGTTTTACCCACCTTTTGTCTTTTGAATGTCTTTTCACAGCTTGATTGAAATGATCTTAGAATTCCATCCAACACTTTTTACTTCTTTCCATTTTTTAATTGAAAAAGAATTATGTTTACTGGCATTAAACCTCAAACGGTTCCTCCACTACAATTCTTCGGGACATTTTGTTTTTTTCACGATAGAGACAGTGGCACGTCATTTGAAATCAAACTTCTGCCTGGTTTAACGTAGTTTTAAAGTTTGCTTTTTCATTCAGTCAGAAGAGAGGCTATAAAAGTCAGATGCTGTTGGAAAAGTAGCAGGTCAAACTGACAGAGTTTTCAGGGGCCTGATACTGCACCATCAAACTAGATAACTCATTGATAGCCATTTCTGGGATTGCACTGAATAACATAGGTATCATGTGTGCATTAATAACTTTTTGTGTCAAAGTGCACCAACACATATCTATGATAAATCATTCACACTGGTAGCTGATACATAAAGAGGACCAGCTGGACCAGGCCAAGCAGGTTACTAATGTGTTAGTAGATCAGTCTTTGGTCCACTGGAGCACTTTCTACAGCCAGTATTCGTCTGTAATCATTTGTCTTTTTCGTCTAGCGCGTGCAGACAATAGTGCAAGATCTATTTTTCTATTGCTGCAGGAATCAAGCCTGGAGGCACTTTTTCCAATAATTTCTTATCTGTTTTGGGCTATACTGGCAGTCAAACTCCTTTTAGTCACTATTCAGCCAGTTTCCATTATCTTACAAAACGTCTGTATGGGCAACTCACAAAATAATGAGAGATCATGCAAAAGAAATTAGAACCAATGAGATTTTCAGCTTTGGGTTTTCCATGTGAAAGGCAGCTTTGTTCTCTGGGCAGTGGAGGCTGCTTTCTGTAGGTTATGAAACAGACAGACTTTTCTGCTACCAACAATTCGAACCTTGTTATGATCCTAAACAGCAGTATGAATTCTACACTCATTTACTTCAAAGCAATTTGTGATGTTGTTTAATGTTTGTGCAAATCCTGCCGGTCTGGTTACTGCCCAGACTGTGGTTCCATACAAAGAAGCAGGAGTTGCAGGACCAAAAAGTAACATTGGCAGGTAAGATAACAAAATGTCTTCTGCACTACAAATAAACATAGCTGTATTGGCCCAGAAATTGCTGTAGAAAAAAAACATAGAAACATAGAAAAATAGGAGCAGGAGTAGGCCATTCGGCCCTTCGAGCCTGCTCCGCCATTCAATATGATCATGGCTGATCCTCTATCTCAACACCATATTCCCGCTCTCTCCCCATACCCCTTGATGCCTTTTGTGTCCAGAGCATCTTGCGTTGAGCGCCGTGAATTCGATATTTTACCTCACCCTTCAGGATGTATTATTTTTGGGCTGCAAATTGCTGGAAATGCGAATTGATAACGGGGCATATTGGACCTCCTAAAACCTCATGTCCAATGGTCTATCTCCTTAACTAATGAAATTTAAGAATAGGGAAAGAACCAGAGTGAACAATGGAGAATGAAATAGGGTGAATTATGGTCAAATTAGAAACAGAAAAAGAGCAGGAAAGAATGATTGGATTGCAAGAGAGAGCAAAAAGAGACAGAAAGGGAAAGTAAGAAAAAAAATGGAAAATGTTATATTTACAAAACCTCTAGGAACAATTTACTACCTGCAGGAGTGAGACACTATAGTTTCAATTGTTCCCTTACTGGGCCTCCATTGTTGAGTGTCATATCAAGACCATAAATCACATCAGTAGCGGGGTCCTTACGACATGAAAGGCTGCGGCCAGATTCATTCATATTTATGGCGCAAATCCAGCAATTTCTTGACACTCATGAGGTGGCTGATGGCGAGCTCCCATTTTTGCGAGGCTAACGGCGGAGATGCGCAAATCGTCCAGCAGTTTCTGACGATTTGCAACTGACACCGTATCCTCTCCTCGCCACAAATTGTTGCATTTTTTACGTATTAATAATGGCGGGAGCCATGAACTCGCCATTGTTTTTCTGGGCCATTATTTTTTGCATTATTTACTTTTCTCTGTTTGCAAGAAATTTACAAAATTGGCAGTGATTCGACTCCAGTATAAAAGCGTCATGAAAACTCACCTGAAGGATCATGGATTTCAGACTGGTATTTTACAAGTGGAGATGTTTATTGACCTTGATATTCTGCCAGCTTGCACTATTATAGTTTTACATCCAACCAACCAACCACAGGAGACCCATTTATAAAGTGAAGACTCACCACAAATATACTGGCTTTGGTTAAGACTGTGGGTGGAGATTCAAACAGGGAGTTGTGGGGGAGATGGCCACAAATCTGGGACACGACCGCGCATTCATATGCACGCATCATAATTTCAAGACCTTCTAGAATTAGCCATTATGAGTGCACTGTGAAACTTGCCTGTTTGAATGCAGTTTTAGTCTAAAATCGCTTAAAGTACATTGCATAGCTTGAATATTTACCAATGTATCTGCTAACATTAATCAATTAATCAAGTACTGTAGCATGTATACATTAGTGTGAGTCATGTCAACCTGTTCAAACAAAACAAAGGATCGATAGCAAAATACTGCAGATGCTGGAAATCCGAAATAACAACAGAAAGTGCTGGAAAAACTCAGCAGGCCAGGCAACATCCGTGGAGAGAAATTAGAGTTGACGTTTCGGGTCGAAACCCTTTTTCAAAACTGGAAAGGAAATAAAATAGATCGAAGGCAGGGCTGCGATAGAACAAAAGAAGTAAAAGAGACATTAAGAGGTATTCAAAACCAGACGAGATGGTAATAGGACAGTGGAGACAAAAGACGGCAAGATTAGGTGTGAAGTGTACTGGCAGGATGAGAGACAGCTGCCATGTGGGAGAGAGAAAAAAAAGGAAAGGGGGGGGAAGGGAAGACCCAAAACAAAGGGGTGGAAAAAAATATAAGTAAAAATGTAATAGGGGCCGAGGTTATGATCTGAAATTGTTGAACTCGATATTGAGTCCGGAAGGCTGCAAAGTGCCTAATCGGAAGATGAGGTGCTGTTCTTTGAGTTTACGTTGAGCTTCCGTGGAACAATGCAAGAGGCCAAGGACGGTGAGGTCCGAGTGGGAATGGAGAGGTGAATTAAAATGACAGGCGACCGGAAGCTCGGGGTCACGCTTACGGACTGAACGGAGGTGTTCCGCAAAGCGGTCACCCAATCTGCAAAGGATCATTTCATCTTGCTAGAATTCCCAGCAAGTATTTATTTTATTATTATTCAAATTTCTAATGTCAATATTGCAGATTTTCTGCATTCACATTGGCCCGAACAAGCTGTCCGACCAGTGATTTGGGCCCATCTGATGGTCTGACAATGTCCATTCAGACAGTCACTGAATTTTACCGACAGGTGCTGATCTGGAGATGCTTGTGCTAACAAATTTATATTGTCACTGGAAAGTGTGCTGGGAAGGGAAATGAAATCATGATGTTTTGACGCACAGACGAGATGGTGTGCAACATTAATTCCTTTCCCTCCACTAAGCCCTGCACTGTCAGCAGCTTACTTCTGCTCTGTGGAACCAATACTACTCTCCTGTCTAAACATTCCCTCATTTTCAAGCAAGCCAACTCGGCTCCAATTCCAAGGGAGATCAGGTCCAACTTGGCAGACTGAAGGATTACTTGTTTTTTTATGGACTCTGGCAATTCCATTATTTCTCCATCAGGATTGTCCTCAGACATTCCAAAGTATCATTTCCAGCTGCTGAGAACAGACAATGAAAAGTCAAAATTTATTCAATATTTAATATTCTTGTTGAAATCAAACATAAAAGAAGCTTAATATTACAAAAATTCAAAGTGATGGTTCCAACACTTTCTACTTTGTGTTTCTAATCATTTCCCCATTTGCTTCCAATATTCACCATTGATCTCCTCTGCCAAGACAATGGGCTGTATTTTCCGATGCCTATGAGTGGGTACGCGCTGTGTACCCACCCGTAGGGACATCGGAAATGCCGGTTTCAGGCATGCACAGCGCATGCGCTGAAAACCGGCATTTCCAATCTGTCAAGAATGCTCTTGATAGATCGGACGCCTGCCCTGGAGAAGGGCCTCTGTGGGCAGAGAGTTCCACTTTCTGGAGACCCTCCGCCCGCAGAAAACCCTTAGAAATCTTACGCCTGGTAAAAGCAGGCTTAAGTTTCTATCCACAGGCAGTGCGCCTACTGAACTGCTAATCGCACCGCCCCATATATTATAGTTATATGTTTATGTAAATATATATATTATATTCATATTACCATATATTTATCATATTACATTACTATTATTTCCAGTGGTAATTGAGGCTTTTTTGTACTATTCATCATATCCTGCAACTTGGACTGTTATTGCTATACTTTTTGCTTATTGTTTTTATTTATACTTGTTTTTATTTTTTTGCTTTTATATTATATGCTTGTATTGTGGGAGTGAGTGGGGAGTAAGCATTCCATTGTACTAGTTACATATGGCAATAAAATGATCTTGAATCTTGAATCTTGAAGGCCTGCTTTTACCAGGTTAAGAGTCGAAAAAAGTTTTTTTTTTTAAATTCCCACTCATTTAAAAATACTTCTAAAAAAGGTAAGATTATTTTTAGCCCCGTAAGAAACTTCCATTATTTTTTTCACAAAATTAAATTTTTGTTTAAAATATTTAATTTATTGTAATTTCAACTAATTTTAAAAAGGTGATTTTTAAAAAAAAATTATTTAAAGTTTTGCTATGTTTTTGAGGTGATCTCCATTCATATATTTGACAGGTCTACCTGTCAAGTGTATGAAGGGAGATTCCCTTCTTCTATTGGCTCTCCATGGTCCATGTGATCCCAGGGATGCTTGCGAACCGCATTCACCTCTGGGATACGTGGGCCCTGTGCACTTGGAGTTGGAGAGGCCCAGGACCAGAAGTGTAGGCGCCTCGGTTTCCCTTGGGTAAGGGCGTAGATTTTTCCAGATCAGAAGCCTCCGCACGGAAAATATAGCCCAATAAGATTAACTATTCCGTAGACATCTCCGTAAGTATTTTAAGTATGTAAAGTGCTGAACTAGTATTATATTCCAGAATTACCCATTCCAAAAGTGTTGATTACATGAGAAAGTTCATCACTTTTACTGTAACTCTAGTTGTTATACCTTGATTATTTGTGACCAATGAAGGTGACCTCAATCTGCCAACCATTGATTAGGTAATACAGGTTAGCTGCAGTGTGAAACATGTCAACCTGTTCAATAAACAAAAGGGTCAATTTGCCTCATTAAGAGTTCTATAGAGAAGGATTTATTACATGATTGTTTGTGGACAATGGAGGAAAACTGGTCAAATCAGTTTTGCTACGTTCACAATGGCCCTGATGGAGGACGGGGACTGTTATTGAGACAATTTGGCAGTGTTCAGTCAGCTGAGCACTGAAACGTACAACAAACTGTCAAAGAAAGGCACATCGGAAGGCTACAAGAAGTTTTTCGATGTCTTTATCCACTTTCCCTCTACTATTAGACAATCCAGCCAAAATTGGCAAAGTTCATTGTAATCACCTATCACCTTATTTACATAGAAACATAGAAGATAGGAGCAGGAGTAGGCCATTTGGCCTCTCGAGCCTGTTCCACCATTTAATGAGATCATGGCTGATCATCCAAATTCAGTACCCTGTCCCTGCCTTCTCCCCACATCCCTTGGTCCCTTCAGCCTTAAGAAATATATCTAACTCCTTCTTGAATATATTTAATGAATTGGCCTCAACTGCCTTGTGTGGTAGGGAATTCCACAGGTTCACCACTCTCTGGGTGAAGAAATTCCTCCTCATCTCTGTCCTAAATGGTTTACCCCTTATCCTTAGACTGTGACCCCTGGTTCTGGACTCCCCCGCCATCAGGAACATCCTTCCTGCATCTAGTCTGTCTAGTCCTGTTAGAATTTTATAAGTTTCAATGAGATCCCCTCTCATTCTTCTAAACTCCAGCGAGTATAAGCCCAGTCGACCCAATCTCTCCTCATACGTCATTCCTGCCATCCCAGGTATCAGTCTGGTGAATCTTTGCTGCACTCCCTCCATGGCAAGAACATCCTTCCTCAGATAAGGCGACCAAAACTGCACACAATACTCAAGGTGTGGTCTCACTGAGGCCCTGTACAACTGCAGCAAACATCCTTGCTCCTGTACTTGAATCCTCTCGCTATGAAGGCCAACATACCATTTGCCTTCTTAACCGCCTGCATGCTTACCTTCAGCGACTGGTGTACGTGTACATTAAAAGCACATAGTAGGTTTCCCATATTCCAATTATTTACCTTGCTTGCATTAAAACTGCCAAATAACTCTCCCAATAGTTCCGTTGGTAAAGTTAGTGTGCAACTGAACCCGATGGACTAGAAGATCCCAGGTTCAATACCCCGTCTGTGCAAAGTTGGTTGATCTCGGCTGAGGAGGCAGATGTGATACTACATACTGGCCTCATTGCTCTAGGGTTGGGAGTGGAAGAATCAGCAGGGTTCCTGCTTCTGCTGGAACATGCAGATATAATAATAATAATTAATTAATAATTAATAAATGTGGATGTTTGCAGAGGGCAGGATTGGGCTCAACTGTGATTCAAGGAACCGCAAGGTACTGGACAGCTACTGGTGGAGATATACATTAGTCAGGGCTTTCTGCAGTCGGGGAGAGAAATTTGAAAAAGAAAATACAAATTTAAGAGAGAGAAAATATTGGTAGCAGTGAAAATAGGAGCTAAAAAGAGATGCCAAGGAAAGAACAGGTAAAGGCCCTGACATTAGCTCAGAGACGGGGAGGGAGCGGGGGGGGTGCTGTTTTGAGGACGGGAAACCTGGAAGAACGGATTTCCCTCAGGACCTGCCATTAAACTTTTTGTCTCCGTTTCCGGACCGCAGCCAGACAGATTGAGAGGCTGGCTGGCTGTCGGGCGGGTAGGCCTTTGGCACCAAGCCACAGTCAGGGAGTGGAGAAGAGGGGATCGGAAGGTTCAAGAGGGAGAGATCAAAAGAGTCGAGAGGAGATCGGAAGGGCCTCCGTGGGAGATTGAAGGCCACAGCCGGGGAGCGTAGAGGAATCGGAAAGAGCAGGGGGGTGGGGGGCATTGGAGATTGTGGCTCATGGGGAGATCGTGGCTCTTGGGGGGGTCCAATTGTGGGGGTAGGGGTTGGCAGGAAGCAAGTAAGGTGGATTTATCTTGCAGGTTTAAATAATTACCGGGGAACCTCATTGCTGGAAAGATCCTTTCAAGAGTGATGCTCAATCTCTTTATTCTTCACATTGCTGAAAAAATCCTACCAGACAGTAAATGTGGGCTCAGAAAGAGAAGAGGGACAACTGATATGATCTTCGCAGCCAGACAGCTCCAAGATAACTGCTTGAAGATAAATGCAGAGACCAAAATGTAGAGCTCTACTGTGCCTTTGTTGACCTGACAATGGCATTCGACGTGGTCAGTAGAGAAGGTCTCTGGAAAATCCTTTCAAAAGTTTAAGTGTCCAGATTCAAATGGTCAAACAATTGCATGGTATCATGATGGCTAGAATGATGGAAGATGGGGACAATTCCAACTCCTTCCACGTTACAAATGGTGTTAAGCAATAAGAGTGCACTGTCACTCTTCAGCATTTTGTTTGCTGCTTTGCTTTTCATGGCTTTCAACAATCTCAGAATCAGAGTTAGGATCAGATTCAGGACAGATGGGCAGCTTTCCAACCTTAGAAGACTACAAGCTAAATTTGGTCGTGAACTCCTATTTTCTGATGACTGTGCTCTTGTGGCCCACTCCCAGGATGATCTGCAAACAATCATGAACCACTTCACAACAGCTTACCTGTAATTTGGCACAACTATCAGTCTTAAAATGACAGTGGGATGCTTCCAACCAGCCCCAGACAAGGATTACAGTTCACCTATCATCGCTATTGGTGATTACGTGCTTCAGGCTATGGACAGGTTCACCTACCTGGGTAGCACCCTGTCTAGAGAAGTCTATAACAATACAGTAGCATCCTGCAGAGTCACCAAAGTCAGCTTAGCTTTTGGCAAACTTTGTGAATGCATCTGGGACATTAGGCATCAGCCTGTAGACTAAGCTTAAAGTATACATTCTGGCAACCCTGATTTATGCCTGTGAAACTTGGCCAGCATATGCACGCCACATTAAGAAACTGAATTACTTTCACCTAAGATGTCTTAGATGACTAATGAAGATCAGATGGCAAGACAAGATCCCTGGCAAGGTTCTTGACATGCCAAGCATGGATGCTCTGATCATAAAGGCACGGCTATGCTGGTTAGGTCATGTAGTGCAAATGTCTGATGAACGAATCCCGAAGAAGATTTGTATGGTGCATTTTGTGGCAGCAAAAGAGACATAAAAACTGCTTATGTGCGACTCTGAAACTGTGCAAAATAGACCTCCATAGTGGGGACAACTTGCTCAAGATAAGAAAGCGTGACGAAAAGCCTTCCATGAAGGCAGCTCCTACTATGAGGCCCATCGCATTGCTGATACTGAATGTAAACTCTAGCTGTGGAAGTCTTGCCTGAACAATCAAGATCCCCAATCTGATGTATCCGGGATCCACTGTTCACTCTGTGGACACTCACTCCAAGGAAAAGCAGCCCCATCAGTCATCAAATAACTCACTGCAGAAAATAAGATGATATTTTGGCTGTCTTCTTCAATGTCGAAGGAAGAACGATATAGAGTTGACATAACATTAATAAGACAATAATTTGTAGGAACAGGAAAATTTGACAGGCCTAGCAACCTTATCCATTTTTGCGTAGATGAAAAACAAAGAAGAAAGAACTTGCATTTATATAGGGTCTTCACGATCTCAGGTCAACCCAAAGCGCTTTACAGCCAATGAAGTACTTTCTTAAAGAGTAGTCACTGTTGTAATGTAGGGAAAGTAATAGTAATAGAGCTATTCCTAATGTTTGAGTAGATTTACAACAATAATGTCAATGTGTATTACTGTGTGCATGAGCTGAAAACAAACAAATCCAATCAACACAGTGAGATGGTCATTTTCCTGTCAACAGGGTAAGGTTGTTGGCAGGAAAAGGTTGTAAGATTTATCAAGTGAGTTCTGGAAATCCAGGTAAATTATATTCATTGGAGAGCACCCATTCACCAATGTGGTCCCTGTCTGTGGAAAAACTCAGTCACAGTCTCCTCTAAAATTAACCTTTCTTATAACTTCCACTAGAATCTGTTGGTGACGAGCAGTTGATATGGAGGACTGCTGAAATGGCCTATTCCAAAAGAGACAGGCTTCATCCTTTGAGCCTTTGGAACCACAAGTGGGAGAAAAGTAATCGTTACATTAAAGCTGAAATTATGCAACTAGAAATGATCACGGTAGTTATTTCCCTCTTTTTCTCACTTCGTGCTCCATTCTGAGATGTATGACCTGCTTGTAAAACCAGCTTTCTCTCCAGTGTGTTAAATGGCAGATGAAGAGAATGTATAGAATTGGACTATTGATTGCTAGGACCATGGAACTTCCAGGATACTCCATAACAGCCAGTGTAAAATCCCATTTTGACTCTTAAAATACTTTCCATTTTTTTCCTAATAGATTCCTATCTCAGTTTCCTAGTTTACAATGGTATTAATAATACCACCTCACCTGTGCCAAAATGTAAGCAATCGGGTTGTTAATATATAAATGCATTACTATTGCAAAAATGTTTTGCAGTGTGTGGTACGTAGAATAATATAATTCAATACTCTGCTATTGGGAACTTTTTTAAAATACAGTATTATGCTTAGTAAAAATAATATTTTACTCCAAAGTTCATCATAAAGCACTAATCAAGAAATCCCAGTAGTTTAACATTTTGGAATTATCATGAAGGATGCTATTTAACTGTGTTTCGCATGAGTTCCATTTATTGAAACAATACTGGTGCAATGAACCTGTGATAGATTTATTTCACTCTTTAGTTTATACCTTACTTCCACAAGATTCTTTCAAACATGTCTTGTACCACTTCCAACATTATGACAAAATGAGAGAATTTTGATTTATTTAAACACTATTATTAATAATCCTTCTCTGTTGTTTTTCATTTGAAAAGTAGGCGAACTAATCAAAATGAGTGCCATACCATAATTACTTTAACATAACTGGTGACAGATGAATTCCTGATATATAAAACAGCAAGCTGGTGACAACTTAAAATCAAGGTTTTAGAAACATAGAAGATAGGAGCAGGAGTAGGCCATTCGGCCCCTCGAGCCTGTTCTGCCATTTAATGAGATCATGGCTGATCATCCAAATTCAGTACCCTGTCCCTGCTTTCTCCCCACATCCCTTGGTCCCTTCAGCCTTTAGAAATAAATCTAACTCCTTCTTGAATCTATTTAATGAATTGGCCTCAACTGCCTTGTGTGATAGAGAATTCCACAGGTTCACCACTCTCTGGGTGAAGAAATTCCTCCTCATCTCAGTCCTAAATGGCTTACCCCTTATCCTTAGACTGTGGCCCCTGGTTCTGGACTCCCCCGCCAACGGGAACATCCTTCCTGCATCTGGTCTGTCCAGTCCTGTCAGAATTTTATAAGTTTCAATGAGATCCCCTCTCATTCTTCTAAACTCTGGCGAATATAAGCCCAATCGACCCAATTTCTCCTCATACGTCATTCCTGCCATCCCAGGTATCAGTCTGGTGAATCTTCGCTGCACTCTCTCCATGGCAGGAACATCCTTCCTCAGATAAGGTGACCAAAACTGCACACAATACTCAAGGTGTAGTCTCACCAAGGCCCTGTACAACTGCAGCAAGACATCCTTGCTCCTGTACTCGAATCCTCTTGCTATGAAGGCCAACATACCATTTGCCTTCTTAACCGCCTGCTGCACCTGCATGCTTACCTTCAGCGACTGGTGCACAAGGGGACACCCAGGTCTCATTGCACTTCCCCTTTTCCCAATCTATTGCCATTCAGATAATAATCTGTCTTCCTGTTTTTGCCATCGAAGTGGATAACCTCGCATTTATCCACATTATACTGCATTTGCCATGCATCTGCCCAATCACCCAACCTGTCCATATCATACTGGAGTTTCTCTGCATCCTCCTCACAGCACACATGCCCATCCAGCTTTGTGTCATCTGCAAACTTGGAGATATTACATCTAGTTCCCTCATCCAGATCATTTATATATATTGTGAATAGCTGGGGTCCTAGCACCGATCCCTGCGGTACCCTACTAGTCACTGCCTGCCACTCGGAAAAAGACTCGTTTATTCCAACTCTTTGCTTCCTGTCTGCCAACCAGTTCTCTATCCAAGACAATACCTTACCCCCAATCCCATGTGCTTTAACTTTGCACGCTAATCTCTTATGCGGGACATAATCGAAAGTCTTCTGAAAGTCCAAATACACCACATCCACTGGTTCTCCCTTATCTATTCTACCAGTTACATCCTCAAAAAATTCCAGTAGATTAGTCAAGCATGATTTACCTTTTGTAAATCCATGTTGACTTTGTCCGATCCTGTCACTGTTTTCCAAGTGCTCTGCTATTACATCTTTTATAATGGACTCTAGCATTTTCCCCACTGCCGATGTCAGACTTACCGGTCTATAATTCCCCTTTTGTGTCCATGTTTGGTTTTTTTAATTTTAACCACGGTTTAATTTTAAAATGTTTTATACTTTGTAGTTTTCTTCCCTCCTCTCCCAAAAGTGTTGACTCATGCTCGGCTCAATTGACCCGCTCAATATTTTCTATCCATCTCATTATCTTCCTATGATTCAGAAGTCCTATTTACAACCAAAGCACCACTTTGGCAGGAACCCAGCATAATCTCAGTTGGAAAGAAACTTCTAATATAAACACCTCACAGTATTACTGTAACAAAATCTTAGTCCTATGTTCGTGGGTTCTGGTGTTGTTGCCAGAAAGGCCAGAGTGAGCCCAAAATCTGCATTTTATCTTCCACGTTCGTCACTAGGCACAGGCTAATGCCCCTGTGTTAATGCAGTATTATCTCTCTGGAGTTAGTCCAAAACTGATGATAAATATGGCTTTGGATTTGAATTGTCCAAAATGTACATTTTCCAAACTCCAAGGTTGAATACTGAAGCTGCATTATTGTTGACATAATGACATACTTGCATGGACACCTTTGAAGAAAGTAGAGATGTGAACCCTTGCTTCATGTAACAGGCAAAATAGTACTGCTTGGTTCTTAACATACAATCATAGTCATATTTTCACTATTGTTACGTGAAGAGGTGATTATAAATTAAACGTTTCCTGCACTGAATCTTATTGTGAGTAACCTGTAATCATTGTATTGTATTCTGTTAAAAGTCTACTGTATGTTGTTAGTTATTCTCACAGTCCTAACCTGTGATATTTTGTAGTTTACGGAGGTCACGGTCCATCATCAAAGACCCTACCCACCCCAGCCACAGTTTGTTCGCCCCCCTGCCATCTGGGAGACGCTACAGATGCATTCGCACCCGAACGACCAGATTTAGGAACAGCTTCTTTCCCAGGGCTGTCATCCTACTGAACTCTACAAATAAACTCTAAAGCCTGCACATCTGCCAATGCACTTTATTATGTTTATGTTTATGTATTACAAGCCAAATGAATGTTGAATGTTAAATGTCTTAATCAAAATGTACACTCTCGGGAGCCGCAAGCCTACATTTCGTTGTACTGCACTTGTGCACTAACAATGACAATAAAGTTGATTATTATTATTATTTTGATGTTCCAACCACTTGCTGTACAACTGTCATGAAAGGCACCATGTAATTACAAGAACACAATCTTGTGCTCTATGAAGATCTCCTGACCTCTCAAATCCCTTGTGACACAAAAAGGACATTAAAATGGAACATGCAAAATATCCAAAGCTCAGAAACTCAACATAGTTTAATGGTTAAACTCTTAACTAAACAAGAAAGGTTAAGTTTTCCACAAAAATTCAACAAAATTTAATATCTTACAATATTAATTTATGTTATGCTCTCTTCCTATTATTGGACATTAATACAAATGTAATAATGTATAGGAGTGGCAGCAATGCATTGCTAGCATTACTTGACCAGTGGCCAAGTACTTAAGACTGTTGTTATACTGCTAACTGTATAAACTCTTATAAAATCCATGTTAATCCATGACTTGCATACCATGGAAGTCATTCCAGCATTCTTTTGCACAGGATTCAAGAAATTACTTGTTGTCTTATAAGCAATCCTTCTCTCATCTCTTCACCTTCTCCTACTGACCTCTCCCATAATCTTTTCTGCATCTTTATTTTATTGATAGTTTATCAGTACAACAGCAACTTGTATTTATATAGCACTCAAATTATTTTTTCTCTCTTCTTCCCTCTAAACAGCAAATATATCACTAGATGTATTCCTTTTCCTCACTGTGTTTAAATTAAGACTCATCACATAGTCTTCTGTTCCAGCTCATTCTTTCCTAGGACTTCAAAATTGTGGATCTCCTTGACCTCCTTCAGCCTTTTCTTCTTTGTTTTAAATCCAGGCTTGATGTCACACACCTCATCATTTTTACTCTTTTAGATCTTATAGATGTCTTGCACTATTTATCTTGACCTTTCACCTTGGTTTCCCAATAAAATTGTCAGACTCAGGCATCTCTAAGGCATATTTTCTCTATTTTTCTTATGGAAAATGTGCTATGCACTCAGCTTGTCCATAAAATGGGTGAAGAAGGTGAAATATGTTGTGGTCTTTCAACTATTAAGTTCTGAAAGGGAAATCTGCTGGGTTGTCACAAGAGCATTTTCTTTGGATTTGTGGACTTTAATTCTGTATTTTTGAGTGCAGCATTAGTGATATTTCTGGCTGCATTTTTGGTGTTTCTTTCAGTTTACAATATTTTGGTAGCAATATTTTTGATATGGTTATTCCACTCTTTTTGTGTTTTGTTAATGGAGGAAGAAGATGATGAAAGAAGTGATAAAAGACAGGCTTGTTTGCACCAGAGGTGGAGTGTTGCACCCATCCTTACCAATACAGCTGTGTCTACACACCTACAGGGGAACATCTGAGGAAAATGGCCTCATCAGTGAATTGTGCCATCTGCTGGAATCTGAATTACAGACAAGCTTCACCACAGGGATGGTACTGATTGTGAGGTCAAGGTCACCAAAGCCTTGAATTTTTAGCCTCAGGCTCATTCTGAACTGTGACAGGGGCCACATCAATTAATCTGCAAAGAAGTTTCAAGCAAATCTCTGATAAATTGTTCACTGGTACAAAGATTCTCATCACTTTCCCCATGACAAACAAGCAACACAATGTGAGGGCACTGCAATTTTTCCGCATTGCACAAGTCCACAAAGTCAAGGGTGTTATTAAGAGCACCCATGTGGGCATCTAAACCCTAATACACAATGCTACAGCCTTCATGAATGACATGGGTTTTTCACTCCATCAATGTGCAGATAGTCAGGCAGCAGTCATGATTCTTTCATTTTAAGACAATCCTCTGTGTCTGAGCTATTTGAAGAAAAAGGCATACTGGAAGGATGGCGCTTAGGAGACAGAAGCTACCCTCTCCAGCGCTGGCTTAGAACACCATTGCAACATCCAAGAACAGCAACTAGCCAAAGATACAATGAGGTATTGAAATTGATGGATTGGGAGATAAAGAACAAAGAAGATTGGTGAGGACAGGGCTGATGAGAGACTGGGACTCGGGCAAGTTTCAGTCTGTGAAGGACTGAGCTTGGGAGGCCAGCATAGAGAGCTTTAGAGTAATTAAAATTTGGCCCCAATTTTGGTCTCACTGCCAGCCCATTTATCAGCGGGAATGGTGAGGTAGTGAGACAAAAATGACAAAACTAAACTTACTGCCGACTTCCTATCTAAGACCCATTCATTGCCATTTTCAAACGGGCCTCTATTTAGACGGCCAGAGCACCTGCCAGATACAGGCAAATTGGGGTCCTATGATGTCGCTAAAACCCCAATGCCATTTTGATGTAGTTAAGCATGGCGCCCACTGAGTGCTGGAACCGCCCACTACATAGAGGGAGAAATGGCCAGAACCAGCTTAAAGGGATCACTGGAAACAAGTCTGGGAACAATTAAATATAATTTATTTGGCACATTTTAGACAGTACGGTGAGTATAATTACAATCCCTGTGCTTCGCTGTTAATCCTCCCTCTTTCAATAATGCTCTTTGTCACCCCCAATCATCCCAACCTTCTCCTTGAATCCCTTGCTGCAGTCCCGTGCTCTGTGGCGGGCCCACCAGATTTCCTTGCAACATGATGACAGCTCACCAGCTCAATGCATTGATTCAATTGTTTGAGTCTCTTGCTGGCTACAACATTCTGCCCATCGCCTGCCTGATGTATGCCAAAGATGAAAATCGACCTCACTGGGAACAAATTTAACCCAACTCGCCGAGAGGGATACCTACGGGATCGGGTGGAATGCTGCTTTTCCTCCCCGCCCAATATTGCTCTCCTTTGCCCTCCAGCGTTACACTCGATCCCAACAGTTTCCCAATGGGCGGGTTAGGTTAAAATTAGCCCCACTGAGTCTGAAAGTATCAAAGGCATGGATAAAAATTTCAGGAGCAGTAGGCATGAGGTAAGGACAGGGGCAGGTGATGCTGCAGAGCAAAGGGATTTAGGTGGCCATGTATGCAGATCATTAAAATTAGTACACTGCTCCAAAATGTAATCAAAAAGGCTAACAGAATGTTGGCCTTTATGTCAAAGAGGTTGAAATTCAAAAGTGATGCTTCAGTTGTACAGAGCCTTGGTCAGACCCCATCTGGTGTACTGTGTTCAGCTTTAGGTGCTTAACCTCAGGAAAAATATATTGGCCTTTAAGTGGGTGCAGCGCAAATCCATCAGAATGATACCATGGCTTAAAGGGTTAAATTATGAGGACAGGTTGTGAAACCTTGGCTAGTATTCCTTTGAGTTTAAAAGTTTGAGTGGGGATCTAGTCGAGTTGTTTAAAATGATAAAGCAATTTGATAGGGCAGATGCAGGAAAACAATATCCTCTGTTGGAGGAAATCCAGAACCAGACGGCAAAATCTTAAGATTAGAGCTAGGAGTGAAATTTGGAAGAACTTTTTCATGCAAATGTCGTGGAAATCTGGCACTAGCTCCCCAAAAGGCTGTGGATGCTGGGACAATTACAATTTTCAAGACTGAGATTATTGGATAAGGGTATCAAGAGATCTGGTGCAAAGGCAGATAAATGGAGTTGCTGTACAGATCAGCCAGGATCTAAGTGAATGGTGGAACAGGCACAAGGGGCTGAATGGCCGACTCCTGTTCCTATGTAAACCTTCAGAAAGAAATAGTAAGGCTTGAGAGCTTCCATGGGAAAATAGCAACTGTCACAAAGTGAAGAGGGTTCTCTATTCGATCCCTACACATTTACCGAGATATCAGAGCAAGTGATAGCACTCTCTGGACATAAGAATTGAAGGCTCAACTGCGGGACTGGTCTGAGGCACTGAACCCAAAAAGAGACCAAAGGAGAGACAAATAAACAAATGCATAACAGAGCCCATCATCTAACTGCCTATGTTGTCCATTGTACCAACAGTCCTATGCACATGTGCACAATGGAGTGGGCCAATACAGCTTTACCAACATTATCCTCTCCACTTACTCAACTATCTTGGATGTCCATCTTTGATGTGCTAATACCTTATTCTGGTCTATCAGGGGGAGAAAACTCTGGGCACTGTTTAAGTGGAGTTATGTTTAATACCTTAACAATGATGCGTGTATTTGCCTAATGCATTGTATCCCAGTGGTATCAATGTTCTACAACCTAAACTAATGTTCTTTCTACATAAGATGTCTGCTAGGTGTAAGTAGGAGCCTCTTGCAGCTTGAATGTGTGCCCTGCTGGAGCCTGGTATGTATGGTTAGCAATGAAAGAATTGCAGGGTTGTATGAGGACTTGGCTGGATGAAACAGTAAATATGAAACAGGCAACACTTTGTGGCTAGCATACTTGGGTCATTCTCCTGGTAAACGATATTGTTTAAATTCCCAAAATAATTGCAGTTATAAAGTGGGGGAAGGAGTTGAAAGTATAAGATTTCAAAGGAGTTAAACAAATGCTTCCTGATGGCTCAGTCGGCGAGTAAGTACGCCCTACTGACCGGGAAGGGCCAAGGAGTTATTTGATCTCACCTGGACATTATAACTGATCCCAGCGGCCCCGGGTTAAAGAGGAGAAAATCAGCAGGGTTTCCAAACATGATCACTATCCAGTAATCCCCTGCTGGAACCTGGCATGGCAAGGAAAGAAGTGGGCTATTCTATGAATGGCCTGAATACACTCACTGTCTATGCTCACACATGAAAAACTGCCACTTGGGCAGGGTACCAGAAGGAACCTGTGAATCTGTACTTCGGCAAGGAGTCGATGCTTCCAGAAGGGGAAAGAAAACTGGCAAGGAAAAAAAAGTAAAACACCATCCTGTTTTACTTATGGACTGTGTCCAGTATTTATTTATTTTTTGGTGGCGGGGGGGATTACTTTATGAAGATTGTCAAGGCTATGGAAAGAGTGTAGAAGAGATTCGCAGAGATGATACCAGGAATGAGAAGCTTTATTTGTAAGGAGAAACTAAAGGGCCGATTTTAACTCGGGGCGGTAGCAGAGTTAAAATTGTTGTGGCAATTATTCTGAGGTGGCCATTAGCCTCGACAAAGACAATATTATTTTTCACAATTATTTTCAAGAGCTCCTCGTCCTTGTATTTGTGGAAGTGCAAACTAAAAAAGTGGGGTCATACAGTTTTAATCACACACCAACTCTCACAACAGTTCAGTCATGACGTACAGCAGAAAGTGCAACTTCCTATGGAAGTGTATTCTTTGGCTCGTACATTCTCACAGTGCTTGCAGGAGTTACGCTGCTGTCAACTTGATGTGCATCAGTGTAAGTCACAAATTGGACATCTGGTTTAGGCTATGTAAAACCTGGCTGTTCTAAAGAATTTGATGAGCCTTTATTGCACATCTGTAGTAACTGAGTTTGGCACTTTCTCAAAGGAATGCACATTGACCTTCTGAATATAAATCAGCTCTGGACATTGATTTTTAGAGAAGAGAAAATAGTGATAATAAAACACAATTAGCATTGTTAGAGTGCAGTTATACTGGAATCTTCACTGTAATGCAGAAGTGACAGTATAATGTAAGAGCTAAGCCCTGAACTGACTACAGATTGTGGCAATGCAAGGCCCCTTCAGGAAAATTATCTCATGTCCTGACGTTTCCAAAATGTTTTAATGTACCAACTCAGAGCAGAGTTCTGCATGTGTATGTAGAACCACAAACACTGAGCTCTCTCTTGGCCAGAGGAGTTAGATTCACAGCCAGACAGTATAAATTCACAGCTGCCAGCTGTAAGATCGGTAGCTACAGTCTAACCACAGCCTTAAACACCAACCATGAAACACGAGACTCCCGTGAGTTATTGATCATTTTTCATTTCAGAACATGTCCACTGCCCTGAAGCCCTTTTATTTTGGGGTCAGTTCAGTGGATGCTTGTTTGCACTTTCCACTTCAAGGAAAAATTCAGGCGTCACACCAAGGTGACAACTTCCTTCTTAAAAGTTTGCATATGACAGGTGATTGCTACATGCACAGGACAAGGTCTGATCGTGAAGTGACGATGAGCAAGTAATGAGAATTGCAGCAGATAGTTATAGACACAAACTGCCAAGCTGGTATATTTTAATCAGTTTTATGAATGCGAATAGCAAAACTTATGTGCTTTGTTTGCATTGCTAGCATTCTGGGTAAGGTGCTATCTACCAAATAACCCTGAACACTCTTCCTTAGAAGCTCAAGGATTGTTTCATTAATTTTCAGTTTGTTATGAAATTTCAGGGAAACAATATCTTTGATGCTTGGTCACGTGCATCATCACAAGATTGAGAATCCACGCTGTAAGTGCGGTGTTACACCAGTTGTTTAATAAAAGATTCTGGGTGAATGTACTTTTTTCCCCTAGAACATTTGCCATCCAAAGTGATTTCTATAATGGTTCATTTCAACCTCCCAAAACCACATCCTTTACCACCTAGAAGGACATGAGAACACCACCACCTCCAAGTTCCCCTTGGTGAGACCACACATCGAGTATTGTGTGCAGTTTTGGTCACCTTATCTGAGGAAGGATGTTCTTGCCATGGAGGGAGTGCAGCGAAGATTCACCAGACTGATACCTGGGATGGCAGGAATGACGTATGAGGAGAGATTGGGTTGACTGGGCTTATACTCGCTGGAGTTTAGAAGAATGAGAGGGGATCTCATTGAAACTTATAAAATTCTAACAGGACTGGACAGACTAGATGCTGGAAGCATGTTCCCGATGGTCGTGGATTCCAGAACCAGGGGTCACAGTCTAAGGATAAGGGGTAAGCCATTTAGGACAGAGATGAGGAGGAATTTCTTCACCCAGAGAGTGGTGAACCTGTGGAATTCTTTACCACAGAAGGCAGTTGAGGCCAATTCATTAACTATATTCAAGAAGGAGTTAGATATATTTCTTAAGGCTAAAGGGATTAAGGGATATGGGTAAAAGCAGGGACAGGGTACTGAGTTTGGATGATCAGCCATGATCTCATTGAATGGCGGAGCAGGCTCGAGGGGACGAATGGCCTACTCCTGCTCCTATCTTCTATGTTTCTATGTAAAGTCACACACCATCCTGACTTGGATATATATCACCGTTCCTCCGTCGTCGCTGGGTCAAATTTCTAGAACTCACTACCTAAAGCACTAACTCACTACCTAACAGCACTGTGGGAGCACCTTCACCATATGGACTGCAGCGGTTCAAGGCAGTGGCTCACCACCACCTTCTCCAGGACAATGAGGGATGGGCAATAAATGTAGGTCTTGCCAGTGACGCCCACAACCCAATTTAAAAAACCCATTTGGAGGAAAAATCAACGCCTGCTTGCAAATCAGCTCGCTTTAATACAGAAAGTAAAAATTGATCTGCGTTGTTTGTGTTGAGATTGCAGGGGTCAGTAATAGGCATAGGGCCACTTTAAGGTAGGTACAACTGAGCTGAGCTGAAAAAGTGAAGATGCAGTCGATGGGGTTTTATCACTCCGGGGAGTGTGTGTTCCATTTATAATCACATAGCAGATTTCCTGGTTTAATGTTCAGAGATGCCTTTCTACCCGCCCAACGTCTGCAACTTATAAAGTTTGACTCCGATTCTTTATCATGCAATCACCGAGCGCGATACTCAAATTTCAGCAAAATCGCACGAAATCCAAAGTACATCGACTCAGAACTGTGCACGAAACGTTTCCCCGTCCAACGGCTCGGCAAAGGCAGCGAGTGTTCACTGGAGACCACAAGCCATTATCAGACAGATTGGCAAAGTCCCTTGAGCTTGTGTTGCTGAAAGTGGAGGGGTGGAATTCATTCATTGCACCCTCGCCCCATTTTAGAAGATAATAAAACATAAAACAAATCCGACCTTGTTCACAGTCGGGGATTGTAACCAGGGATTAAGGCAGTGACTCTGCGAAAGCAGGTTGCAGATTGTAATTGGGACAAGCAGAGGAACATGTCACATAATTGTGTATTCCAATAGCCCCAAAGTTTTTTTTAATTCACATCCTGAGTATAGCCTGGGGCTTTAAAGGTGGGGGGCAATTCATGCCCCTTCCCTTCCACATTGAAGCCCCAATCATTTTATTTTGCATTAACTCTGAGGTTCCAGTCTGCACCATAACTGGAGCGGCGGTGCGGACTGGGGACTTGACCACCTCTGTGTTCTGGCTGTCAGCGGGGAGCCGCTCAGTGACACTGTGACTGGGCAGACTCTCTGACCTGTCCGCTCTCGGTGCACAGTCCCCTCCCGAACCGCTGCACTCCCAACTCGTCAATGACATTTTATTTTTACAATCCACGACTGCTGGCGTGACATCAAACCCCGCGTAAAAGAAAATCACTTTCCAGCTTCCTTTTTTTCACTCTCTCTCTCTCACCAGAAAATCTACAACCAAGGTCATTCAATATAAATAAAACACACAGCCGGGGAGATCTCGTTGCATGAAAAAAAAATCAGCCCGCAGTAACATCTTCACAAATATCTTGAGTGATGCCTATTGGTTCGTGGGGGCAGACTGGGATTTTTTTTTGGCAAAAACTTTGGACTGTTTTGCTCAGTGGGATTATATTTCTGCAAACACGTTTGCCTGCGGTTTCCCTCCCTTTAATAATCGCCCGTTAATAAGAAGGTTTTTGCACTGCAGCCGAGGGAGTCGCAGGCTTGCAGAGAGGGCGGTGCAGTCTGTGCAACAAGACGGAGGTGAAAACGAAGGCGGTTTCCCCCCCCCCCCCTTTGAAATCGGGAGCAGTGCTTGAAATGAATATGTGATTAGAAGAAGATCAAGAGATTGGCTTGTGCCCGAACGGTAGTGAGTGCTGCTGGCGAGCGAGGGTTTGGTGTCTGTGGATGGGAGGAGGAGGAGGAGGAGGAGGGAGAGGGTGGCTGCTCCCTCATTGGCAGCGCCGCTGTTTGGTGCAGGGGGGGGGGGATTGATTGGTGATATGCTAATGTCAGCGAGACGCCCACTTGCAGGAGTCGGCTGGTGGTGGAGGTGGAGGTAGAGGCGATCAGCGGTGACATATAGAGCCAGAGCCAATGGCTCATCAATCGCCTCTTGACCACCAGCCTCCCACATCTCAGCTCTGATCTGGCGTGTTGCATCTCACCAGGGGGGGGAAAGAAGACTATTATTTTTTTTTTACCCCCCTCCCTTTTTTCAGTGACACTGAGGTTTTTGGTGGACGGTCACTTTCACTGAACGTGTTTTTTTCTGCACCCAGGGACCTGCCGCTTTGCACCTTCTCGGGTCAGGCAAGAAAAGGGGGTTTGAGATCACTTGGAGGAACAGCAAAAAAGCTGTCACCATGTTGGAGAGCAGCCCGGGCTCTGCCCCTGTGCTGCTATCTGGTCTCTTGGTGCTGACCATCCTCACGCTCATCGATGCGAAGGGCAATTTTTACGCTCCTTACCGATATAACCTCTTTACCTCAGGATCAAGTCCCAGTCTGAAAGGAGCAGGACGAGTGACCGGGCGGCACAAGTGAGTTACTTTTAATTTGCTCAGAAACAAACCACAATTCTTATTCAAACCGTCTGCAATTTTAAGCCTCCGCATATCTGGTACCACTTTAAATGCGTGTGTACTTTGCAAAACTAAACGCGACGAAAACGTTAAGACAAATGTGCTTATGATTTTTTCCCAGCTTCTCTGAAAACGGGCAAAGCGTTATGTCCAGTAAAAATAGTTCTTGATTTTAAAAAAAACACTTAAGGATCGACATTTTGCACACCTTTTCGAGAAATAAATGCACTGGATTTGCTTATGACAAAACCTCATTCGGTCATCGTTATATATTCGATTTGTTAATGGGAATTTAGTTTCTGCATAGGTACAACGTTTAACTGGCACCCAGTTAAATGCAGCCTTGCTCCTGTAAATGGGCCAGTGTTTTTAAAAAAAGTACTTCTGATTTTTTTTTCTAGGAACTATTGTGCCTATATTGTGAAAAAGAATATCACTTGCACGATGCAAGACGGCACAGACACATATGTGAAAGCCGAGTATCACCAGTGTGCTTGGGGCCAGCTGAAGTGTCCGGGAGTGGTCATGTAAGTCTCAGCACCTCAAACGCTGCACCCACACATCACGAAGTAACACAGGAGGAGCCCTGGAGGAAATAGACAGCTAATTTGCAATTACACAGCTGGGGTTTCTGTATATTTGTTTTCAGTCTAGCGCTGTCCTGAACACAATAGACTTTTCAAGACCCTGTCACAGTTTAATGTACTATGCAGATTTATTTTGACGGGACCCTCCATCCATCCGGAAATAAGGGACATGTTTTAATCCAGGTCAAATCATTAATATGGGGAGGGGAACGATTGCATATTGGCTGACTTTTTAAGTGCACGTCTCCTTTAAACCCTCATTCACAAGTGATTTTCATGGTTTAAAAATAAATCTAGGATGGCTTCATGTGCACAAGCTTTAAATAAATGCTTTTGTGCCGCGTTCAATGGGAGATTGCGCCCGAGTGGGTTGAGCTGATTAAAACTTGATGGTTGAATGTTCCTGGCTTAATATTATTCAGTGTTTTCACATTCTGGGGAAATTAATACATTGAACTATTTTAAATAACCGAAATGTTTACTTACCTTGATATACACATTTGAGATAGTTGCCCTAAACTGACAAAAATAAACTGAAATAAGATTCTTGAACCGAGAAACTGCGCTGCTTAGGGTTATAATCGAGTAAACGGAGAGGAACTTTCTGAACAGTGGCGCTGTTGTGCCCTCTAGTGGCAAGGAACGGACCATCACGCGTCCGAATGTCCAGCAACCAACTCACAAAAGATGCCAGATATTTTTCATTGGCGGATTTCATGACATTAATATGATTTAGTACCACAATTACCCTATTTAAATGTCATTAAATTCAACTGGTAGCATCTTACAGATTGAATTTAACAAAGGCCCCACTCAAGACCGAACCCGAAAGAGTAAATGGTGCAACTTGGCACAGAATCATTTAAATCTGCTACAGTCAAAACATTCTTTTCATTGAATAAGGTGGAGTTTTCTAATGGTGTTCTTTAATTGGATACATGGCAGAGAGATGAGAGAAGCTGGGATTGTTCTCCTCAGAGCAGTTAAGGGGAGATTTTGTAAAATGTTCAAAATTGCGAGGGGTTTTCTTTAGACTAAATAAGGAGAAATTGTTTCCACTGGTGGGTGGGTCGGTAACCAGAGGACACAGATTTAAGATAATTGTCAAAAGAATCAGAGGGGCGATGAAGAGGATTTTTTAATGCAGCTTTTGTGTTACGTTCTGGAATGCACTGCCTGAAAGGGTGGTGGAAGCAGATTCAGTAGTAACTGTCAAAAGGGAATTGGATATATACTTGAAAAGGAAAAAAATTGCAGGGCTATGGGGAAAGGAAGGGAGGAGAGTGGGACTAATTGGATGGCTCTTTCAAAGAGCTGGCACAGGCATAGTGGGCCGAATGGCCTCCTGCCATGCTGCAAGATTCTATGGCTTGACACAAGAGGGAGCTATTATCTTCACGTGCATATTTTTAAGTAATGAAGGACACCAGTATGGTGACATTGTCAACGTATTGGTGTCCTTCCAATCGGTCAATGACACAATTTCCAGTTGAAGGGCAACAGTCGTGCTTATGCTGGAGACCTTAGACTGGTACCAGGAGCAAAGCAATGGAAGATCTGCCAGGTATCAGGGCAATCGCTGAATTAAATACACAGCATCAGAAACAAATGTGTGTTTGGGAAGCTGTTTCATATTAGGTCATCGTTTTGACCAGGTTTTGTTACTAGAACAGCATCTTCCAAAAACTCAGAGCAGATGCTCCCAGGAACCCCAAAGAATGAAGGGCAGCTGCTGTTCAAAAGCAGGTTAGCTACCAGTGAAAGTTGTGCTGCAGATGTTACATCTGCTGCAGCAGAAATTTGTACAATGTGTTGTCTAGTTCAAAGGTTTTTCTGACTTAAACAATAATGCAAACAAAGAATTAGTCATGTCAGATGCCATCAACAATGCAGTAACATGCGTCTTAATAGGAGTAATTTCATATTTCTGTTCATACCAAAGAATAGCGTCTACCATGGCGATGGTATCAATCAAGGTTATAGTAGCTTATAATCATTTTACCATGTCTTGGTATCAGCCAGGGAAGCCTGCTTATGGGGAAAAAAACTTTGTGCCTTATACTACCATTCACATTTTATTTTTGCAGTTCATTTTTTTTGGAGCAGAAGTTGATTATTGGTAATGTGTGCTTGGTGCAGTTACTCTGCTGACCACCCGGATTCCAGTTAATGCAGCAACTGGCAGCAGAGAGGAGTGGTCAATTGCGTAACTACACAAACTGTGTGTTTCTTGGATCACTCTTTGCTGCCAAAATGAAAGATTATCTGAAGTTAAATATCTTTAAATCTGATTAAATAAGGAATGGAATATTTTTACATCTCGAGTAGCGAGTAGAATTTGCGCTCTTGATAGAGTGAAGGGAAAATCCAGTGATAAGTCATTTCTTTCTTGGCACAGCACCGGTGGAGGCCTGGGAGCAGGTCATTCACCAGCCTTCTTGCCTAAAGTTGGCATATGAGCTGGAGCTAGCAGAGAGATAATATAAACTGAAAGAAAACAATAGGACATCAGAAGCAGGCTTCTCTGACTGATAACCAGACAAGGGGAAATGATTATAATTCAGCCCTACATCAGTTAAGTGTAGACTGATCATTGTGAAGAGATATCAAATTGTCAGCAGTTCTGATTTTATTGCCTCTTTTACTCAAACTACTGGCTGACTTGGAATGTTTGGATTATCATAGCAACAAGAGTGCATTACGACTCCATTCTGTCTTCAACAAAAAAATAATCTGAGCAGATTAGTGACTGACATGAATCTTGTCATTCATGTGAAAATGACTTATGTAATAATACTGGGCGGCCTGCTGGTGGCGCTGTCCAGGGAGAGTATAAATACTCGGGCATGGGCCCAGCTTGTGCAGGACATTCTTTAACAGGAACTAGTGAAGGACACAACTAGATCTCCATGTTGAAAAACAGTTGATTAAAGCCTTGTTTAATGCTCAGACCAAGTGCCTAGTCGTTTTCTTACGTCAGTGACCACAGCATTAGACTGTTGGTAACCTTTCCAAGAAATTGGGTCACTTTGAACCTTAACATCACCACAGGAGCATCCAAAGTAATTACTCACTTCAGTCCACAATTATGGGTCTTAACAAATCTTCCCAAAGATTTTACCAATGGGTCAATTAACTTCAAAGAATTATTCCAGAAAAAAAAATCAGCTATTCCAGACACTAGCTATTACTGAAGTTAGGCTGTCCCTTCAAGGCAATGCTGAGAAGGTGCTGAGTTAAAGGATGGTCCTGTCTGCCTGTTCAGATGGACGGAAAAGGTCCCAGGACAGTATTTGAAAAAGAGCAGAGTTATTTTAAGGTCATTCCTCCCTCAACCAACACTACCAAAAACTGGTTAACAGGTCATTGATTTACTGACAATTTGCACAAATTGACTGCTGTATTTTCATATATGATTACAACTAACAAATTACTTTTGAAGCGCAAAGTGCATTGTGATATCATGGGGATGTGAAAGGCACTACACAAATGCAAATTCTTTCTTACTGTGGTTTCACTTACAAATGAGTTGAAATGAAAACATGAGATTTGATTGAATTGTAAAACTATCTGAGGGTGAGATAGTATATTTAACAATGTGAATCATATACCTGTACAAAAAGCTAGACTACCTTAGCTTCAAAACACCTACAGATTCAACCACTGTTATTCAATGCAAAGTCTCACCATCATAAAATATACCATTATAAAAAGTACAATATTAGTACATCTTGTAAATGTGTCACATCAACAGAATCACTTACTGCTAAATCTCTAACTGCAGGAAAAATAACTCAAAATATCTTTTGTCATCTATGATTGAAGTTGAAATGATTACTAAAAGAGTGGCACAGATCTATTGTATTAAGAACAATGTTTCGACATGCAAATATGCATTACATAAATATCAGACTACACACTATTATGAAGGTTAAAACAATCAATTTTGATTTTGACTAAATATTAAATAGAAGGTACTCAGTCAGAAGTAACATGGAAAGTCAGGTGCAGGTCCAGTGTTGTAACATAACCTGGCTCTCATCTGTTCTCTTTGCTGTGTTCTGTGACAAGCACGGTATATGCTTAATTTTAATGAAAAACATACTGCTGGATTTAACGGGCTATTTTTAGTTGTTGGAATCAATTTGCAGACAGCTGAGCAGCCTGTATGACTTTGAACCTCAATCGAATGCTGAAATCTACTTCCCAGCTGTCATTTAATTTAGATTTAATAACATCATTTGAAAATCCGGAGTTATGTTCAAAGCTGATTAAGGACACTCGGGCCCAAGATACTCTTGCAAGTGAAAGGGCCTCAACCAATCACTTCCTTCTGTACGTCAGCAACAACGTGCTTTGTTACAATATGAATCCAGGTAGTTAATTTTGAAAACTGCAACAAAAAAAAAACATGAAAAACAACAAGGCAGCAGCTTAAAGAGTAGCAAAAAGGGTGATTCAGTGCTAATAATTAGCTCTATCTTTATGGTACTAGGGTATTGAGGATAGTGGGCTGATTGAATTAAAGAACGCAACCTGCGAATTTGAACCCAGGAATAGCTCTTAGTATATGTTCCATTGAGACCACATTCAATTTGGCTCCAAACTCTCATAAGAACATAAGAATTAGGAGCAGGAGTAGGCCATACGGCCCCTTCGAGCCTGCTCCGCCATTCAATAAGATCATGGCTGATCTTCAAACTCAACTCCACTTTCCTGCCCGATCTCCATATCCCTCGATTCCCCTAGAGTCCAAAATTCTATCGATCTCAGCCTTGAATATACTCAAGAAAAAGAAACCTTCATCTTAACCTAGATTCTATCAAGCCCAGGTGCCAGAAAGAAAGAAAAAGTACTGTGACATCTTGCATATCTACAGCCTTGCCTCAGCCAGTAAAGCTTTGTACTGTTGAAAATTCAAAGTAAACAGTAGGAACATGGGAACAGGAGGAGGCCATTCAGCCCTTCGAGCCTGTTACGCCATTCAACGAGATCATGACTGATCTGCAACCTAACTCCGTCTACCCGCCTTTGGCCCATATCCCTTAATACCTTTGGTTAACAAAAAGCTAGCAATCTCCGATTTAAAATCAGCAATTGATCTAGCATCAACTGCGGTTTGTGGAAGAGAGTTCCAAACTTCTACCACCCTTTGTGTGTAGAAGTGTTTCCTAATTTCACTCCTGAAAGGTCTGGCTCTAATTGTTAGACTGCCCCCCGTCCTAGAATCCCCAACCAGCGGAAATATTTTCTCTCTATCTACCCTATCTGTTCCTCTTAATATCCTGAAAACTTCGATCAGATCACCCCTTAACCTTCTAAATTCTAGGGAATACAACCCTAATTTGTGTAATCTCTCCTCGTAACTTAACCCTTGGGAGTCCGGGTATCATTCTGGTAAACCTACGCAGTAAATGACTGAATTAAGAAATCAGGATCAAGTTACTTTTATGCTTGGTGTCACACCATTATAAACGACTGTCATATTGAAAAGTGTATGGTTTGTTTAACGATTTTTCTTAACTTTCAAACTGTAAATAACTGTTTATTGATTGAAAAATAATCATTTCTTCACACAGGTATCGGACCTTTTTCAAACCTAAATATAAAATTGGATACAAGACTGTTACAGAGTTAGAATGGAGATGTTGTCCAGGATATTCTGGTGATGCGTGCCAGGAAGGTCCTACAGGACTGCCTGAACTTGTACCATCACACCCTGGACCCAGAAAAGGTTATTATGGTAAGTTTTAATGTCATCAGGGATTTTTGTCTCTGTGTTTGATAAGAGGTATAGTGCTTTATATATATATGTTTGGATTCTGAGGCTACTTGAAACTTGTACGGTGTCGGAACAATCTGATCTTTTCATACTGTGAAGTAACATTTTTTCATTAATTTGCAATAATCTTAAAGTACTCTCATTTATGCAGAAGGACTCCCATTTATACAGCGCCTTTCATGACCTCGGGATCTCTCAAAGCACTTTACAACCAATGAAGTACTTTTGAAGTGTTGTCACTGTTGTAATGTAGATGATGAGACAGCCAACTTGCGCACAGCAAGATCCCACAAACAGCAATGAGATAAATAGCCAGATAATTTTTTTAGTCATGTTGGTTGAGGGATAAATATTAGCCCAGGACACCGGGAAGAACTCCCCTGCTCTTCTTTCAGTAGTGGCTGTGGGATCTTTTACGTCCACCTAAGAGGGCAGTCTGGACCCTCGGTTTAACGTCTCATCCGAAGGATGGCCCCTCCAACAGTGCAACGGTCCCTCAGTACTGCCCCTCCGACAGTGCAGCACTCTCTCAGTACTGCCCCTCCGACAGTGCAGCGTTCCCTCAGTACTGCCCCTCCGACAGTGCAGCGTTCCCTCAGTACTGCCCCTCCGACAGTGCAGCATTCCCTCAGTACTGCCCCTCCGACAGTGCAGCACTCCCTCAGTACTGCCCCTCCGACAATACAACACTCCCTCAGTACTGCCCCTCCGACAGTGCAGCACTCCCTCAGTACTGCCCCTCCGACATTGCAGCACTCCCTCAGTACTGCCCCTCCGACAATGCAGCATTCCCTCAGTGCTGCCCCTCCGACAATGCAGCGTTCCCTCAGTGCTGCCCCTCCGACAATGCAGCGTTCCCTCAGTGCTGCCCCTCCGACAATGCAGCGTTCCCTCAGTGCTGCCCCTCCAACAATGCAGCGTTCCCTCAGTACTGCCCCTCTGACAATGCAGCACTCCCTCAGTGCTGCCCCTCCGACAATGCAACACTCCCTCAGTGCTGCCCCTCCGACAATGCCGCATTCCCTCAGGGCTGCCCCTCCGACAATGCAGCGTTCCCTCAGTGCTGCCCCTCCGACAATGCAGCGTTCCCTCAGTGCTGCCCCTCCGACAATGCAGCACTCTTAAAGCAAGACAACCTTGTAAACATATAAAGTAAGCAACTGAGATTTGGTTCTTCAATTCAGGAGTGTCCAAACTACAACTATGGACAATCCAGTCTAATTGGCTCTGGCTACACACTTTCTATTTATATATCTTACTTGTTAATTTAAATTTTTTGGGGCTTGAAGGTTTGAAAAGGGCTCTTTTCAATGTTGATTGCTCAGTGGTGGATAATTCCAGACTCAGAACCCCAAGTTCTGCAGCTCTAGTATCCACAGGATGGGATACGTACTCTCTAATGGGAGCATTCACTGAAACTTTGGCCTGGAATTTCCTACAATGGTGTAACGGCAAGTTCGGCCAAAATCTATGCTAAAATTCACTTGTGAAATTTCCTGAGAATCTCATTTAGAATACGATGGAATGTAAAAAAACGGCATAAACCAAACGGCAATCCGCGTTAATTGGGGCTTGAGGAAAGTGCGTAACTTGCGCTATATATATTCGTTCTTGAAGTCCTTTATGCATGAAAATTAAAATTTGTAGTCATCAAGCCATCCTTTATGTACATTAGGCACATTAATTAGCATGTCTAAGAAAATATAATCGTGAAAGCTTTTCAAGTAACTCATTCTGATGCCGTAAAAATGCATTCAGAAATACAGTGCAGGCCTCAGTGATGAGAAATTTTTAAAAAATGATTTAAAAATTAATTAAACGCAAGAAATATGACTTTAGGTCCTGCTGCTCCTAAAATTTTAGGCATAAATTTACAGACCATTCAGAACTGGCATAGATGCAGGAAACTTGGATTCTTCGATCTTTTGCGTGATGGGGCAGAGCAGCATTGAAGAGCGGCAGAGGGTTTCGGCAGAGGTTCTGTTGATTCAGTGCAAAAGATCGAGGAAACTCGTAACAGCGTAAAAAGCATGCTTGAGCCACAGGCCCAAATATCCTCGACCTTTTGCACTGCAAATCAGCATGTACGCCATATTTACGCCGTTGTTTCTGCAAATTTTAAGGAAACTCCGGGCCATTATGTGCAGCGCAGGAAACTCCACATTATGCACTAAATAACGAATCCAATAAGACAAAAAGTGTGGTCAGTTCTGCTTTCATTGGCGAGAACATTAAGAATGAATAGCCGTACTTGACTATTCGTCAACGTCTCCAGAACTCTTCAGCAGTTTCCCCCTCAAAAAAAATGTTGCAGATGAAACACTCTGATTCTATTCGATTTTTGTGGTGTAGCACTTAAATGCATTTTGGACGGGATAGTGGAAATTTGAGGGGTAACATTGGTCTTGGGCGGTCACGCAGAATGCACAATAGCGAATCGGCAGCCCATTTTACACATTACTTTTCCAAGTCAATCGAAAAGCAAACGGGTGGCATGTAAAACAGGCAGAGTGCCAATTCGCTATCGCCCATTTCGCACTGCTGCCCAAGAGTAATTTCACCCCCTTGGTTCTTTCCAGGTTAAAACTTTTAACCACCACATCTTTTATAGAAAAATGTTTTTACTTGTAGTTTTGTTATGGTAATGCAGGCATCTCACAATTATGAAGCATTAAGCACTGCACACAAGCCACCCAAAAGTTCAAAGCTGTGAAGGCCATGTGTGTAAACTCATTTGTGGAAGAATCTGCCCTGCAGTAACAAGAAGACTTTTACAATTCCATTGCCAGATTATCCAACTCCATTGCCAGATTATCCAACTCCATGGTTTAATTTCCGTGTCCAAACAAATAATCAGAACTAAAAGTTCTAATGTCCGATTATAAGTTTAGAATGTAAAAAGGATGTTCTCTACTGCCAGGTTAAGCCGTTCCAAGGAATACTTGGGATTTTTTTGTAAAAACAGCTGTGTGAAACAGATACTTTCTGATTTGATTCTGTTATTATAGAAGGTCCCAACTCATTTACTGTCTTACCCTGGAGTATCTATTTATATAAAAGTTTTTGAGGCCAGACATCACACTTTAAAGTGTCAAAAATATAAAGAAAGAGGGGGGAAAAAAGGACTTTTCTTTTCTGACTCAGAGCTGAAAATGTACAAGCACCTGGCAATCTAAAAACTTTCCTCAACAGTAATTGACTGACCTCAGGACCTCCTTGGATCCCTTCTTGGCTCAATAGTGGCCTTAAAAGGACAGGCCAGGTTAGCAGCTCATCATAATTGTCTTCCAGATCATTTGTGATCAACACCATGGGAAATAACCTCAATACTTACAAAAGTATTCTTCATTTATGTCACTTAGCTTGGTTTAGAGTACAGGACCTGACCTTTATGGAACATGGCATATAAACCACAGGTCCTTGTATGAATGACTCTACCAAGAGTGAATATGAAATAGAGATACAATTATTTGATAACATTTTGATCCCAATTTAGACTTTATTTGTATAATCCATTAATTTTGCAATATTTGTCCTTCCTAGGTCCCAAAGCTCCGGATATATATGGAGAACGAATAGACCGTTTGGAAGATGAAATGCGACGTTTTTCCCAATCATTTGAGAGACTCCAATCCATGGTGAGTGGGATCAGTGACAGTCTCAGGCTATCAATTCAGGAAGACACCAATAAAATGATTGTATCATTGCTGAATAATCTAAAATACCCAGATGCTGCAGTAGGCTTTGGATATATAACTGATGGCCTGGAAAACTTAGGTAAAGGAGAACCAGCATACCCACCAGCAATGGGAGACTTGGTAGCCAAAGTGACGGAGGTTAAGGATGTCTTGAAAACAAAGAGTGACTTGCTTGATGAAGTTCATGGGATGGTGATTGGCCACGATGGCCAACTCAGGCAACTTCTGGAGGCTAGTAGACCACCTTCACCTTTGGCAACTGTGGATTTCCTAGATAGTTACATAGATAACAAGCTCACCAAGTTCAGAGCAGACCTACTAGATGGCTTTGAAAACAAATTCACAGATGTACAAACTGTCTGTGATTATAAGGTAAACCTGGTCCAACAGCAGTGTGAGGAGCAGAAGAACATAAACCAAAGACTTCAAGAAACAATAGATGGGAAAGAATCTGATCTAAAAAGGGAGATTAATAACTTACAAACTCAAATTGATGGATTGGCAGTAACTGAACATTGCTGTGACGCTGTTAAGTACCTGACAAAAAAAATGAATGCCCTGGAACAGAACCTTAAAGAAATCTCAGACTATCAAAGGTCATTAACAACCCGGTTTGAGAGTGAACAGCCACAATTCTCCACTATTCATGTAGAAAATGTTTATGATAGTAGGCTGGACGACATTGAGGCTAAAATCAATGCAACGGAGAGGAACTTGGAAGAAAATTGTCTGACCATAGAAAACAACATGAAGGGACATCTTGGTACTGAGCTGGATGGTATGAAGACTCTCCTGCACGATAAGCTAAAGGACATCGAGGGCCGGGTTAGCATTATCGTTGAGGAGTTAAGCAATGTAACTGTACCTGCCAACCTAGAGGGAGAAGTAATCCCAATGCTGGAAACAGAGCTTGCCACTATTAAAAAGCAAACTAATGAAGGTCTAGATAATTTGGAGGGAAGACTAATAGCTTTGGAGAATCTGTGTACTGCAGGTTGTACCTCAATTATTGGTGATATTGAAACTCTCAGAACAGATATTGATGATTGCCAGAAAAACTGCCAAGAGATTGTGACAAAACTAGATAAGAACGCTGGTCTCCTCAATAAACTTAACTACTCTATGTTTGAAATACATAGAAAAATTAAAGAGGAAGAAGAATCCAGTGCAGTGCAGGGAGAAATTACTTTACTAAAGATCAACATCAACTCTGTTAACAGAACACTAAAAGGGATTAAAGATTCTGTCAGCAAATATGCTGATGAGTTTGCATTTGCCAATTCAACCTGGGATGAACATGAGCGCAAAATGACAGATGAAGTCCATCTGATCCAACAGATCGTGAACAGCCAAGGTTCCCAGCTCATGTTTAATGACAAGCGTGTCCATGAACTCAAAGGCGATCTGCAACGAATTAACCATAGGATAATGACAGACCTCCACAACTGCAAGCACAATGCTCAAGATATCCAGAAGGAAGTGTCGCAAGTTGACAGACGGGTAGCTGGGATGGAGAGTCTGTGCAGTAAACTCAGTGCAGTATCAAACAGCCTGGATTATATTAAGGATGGTTTGGATAATCATGCCGGTGATCTGTGGAGTTACTTAGACCAAATGAATGGAACCCTTGTGATACACAGTCAAGACATCATTGGTCTGAAAGATTCAGTCCGTGAATGCAATACCAGGATTACAGGCATTGGAGATCGAACATTAGATGGTAAGCATCATGAATGCTGTACCTTCACCACAGCTATTAATACAAAATTTACAAATCGGATTTAGAATATCCAATTCAAAAACCTCATATAGTCCTTTTTAGGAATTTGGAACAAATCCAGTTACATCCCAATATTCTTACTGTCTTTATTATGAAATAAGAGTGCACAATGCAGTGAAAAACATCGAGACAATTATTCATTGCACACAGCATTGATGCTGTCAATCAATTATACGGCAGTAATCTAGAGAATAGGGTTTAGACAGGATCATAAATCGCAAAGGTGAAATTCAGTTTGTTTGATCGTCCGTCGAATCCTGTAACTAGACTGCGGCCTTAAATCCACTTATAAGAATTTGGTTTCTAATACATAACAATTTACATGAGTTTTAAGAACAAAATCTTAACTTTTTTTTTAAAGTTGAACTGAGGGTGGTGGGCGGCTGGCGAGAGAGACTTTTCCCGCTATGAATGAGAGTCTAGAACCATGGCTCACAGTCTCAGGAGAAGGAGTCAGCCATTTAGGACTGAGATGAGGAGAAATTTCTTCACTCAGAGGGTTGTGAATCTTTGGAATTCTCTGCCCCAGAGGGCTGTGGATGCTCAGACATTGAGTATACTCAAGACAGAGATCGATAGATTTTAGGACACTAAGTGAATCAAGGGATATGGGGATAGTGCAGGAAAGTGGAGTTGAGGTAGAAGATCAGCCATGATTTTATTGAATGGCGGAGCAGGCTCAAGGGGCCATGTGACCTACTCCTGCTCCTATTTCTTATGTTATGTTCTTATGAATGCTTAATGATAAAGGCATTGTGGAACCCTTATCCTGGAATGTTACTTTAAAGGTAAAATTTCACTGCAAGTTTAGCATTGGTGCGAAGCAGTTAATCTTTGTTCCAACGCTAAACTTGTGTTGTATAGATAAGGTGTTAAGACTCAAGCTAGCTCCAAAGCAAAGTAGAGTGAGGTTCCCTGCTCCTGCACCTATTGTCTAGGCATCAGTTTGTATTTTCATGTGTAGTTCTCTTGACAGTGAAATTACTGGGCACATAAATTGAACCATTTTTATTTTAACTGAATTTGAGAGGAAAATGTTACATTACAATCTAGTGGCATTGTCTAGGTAAATTGTATTTAAAAAAACTAGTGCAACACTTAGCAAATGAAAGAAAGAAAAGGAATAAACTGTGTGTAATATCATGTATGGTCTTTTTACAAGCAAACATGTGGGATGTGTGATAGTTTTAGTCTGCCAAATTCACACGCCTACTTAAAACAACATAGAAACGTAGACCTTTACAGCGCAGAAAGAGGATGTTCAGCCAATCTTGACTGTGCCGGCTGTTTGCCAGACCAGTTCTAAACAAATCCCACTGCTCTGCTGTCTCCCCATAGCCCCGTATCTTTCTCTGGTTCAAATGTTTATGCACTTTTCCCTTAAAAGATGCAAATGGTCTTTGCCTCAACTACTCCCTGGGGCATACCCTGACAACTCTCCGTGTAATGACATTTCTCCTAACCTCTCTCCTCACTCTCCGTTAACATTTAAAATTGATTATTCCTGGTCACTGACTCCCTAACCAAAGGAAGTAGACTTTTCCCCCCACTCTCAAAATCCTTCATAATTTTAAACATCTCTTAAAACTTCTCTTAGACTTCTCTGCTCCAGTGAAAATTGTCCCAGTATCTCAAGTTAAGACAAAACAATTAATATTCGGAGGGGGGGTTGCATGGGGGGGGGGGGGGGAAACAAACTTTCTCAATGTATAAAAGTTTCTGTCCATAAGAACAGAAATCCAAATATTGTTTTGTGTCTATTTGGAACTGTCAATTGCCTTCAGTACAACATGTACGAGTGACTTACCTAAAACTATTGAAATTAGGCAATTGCTGCACAAACCATCAACATCCCATTACTGAATGCTAAATTATAATTCATCATTTGGACAGCAATCATGGGTTATTGTAAAATTAAACACCAAATTGTTATTTTTTTTATTGGGCTGCAAATGTCAAGCTAAATTTAAATTTAATGTACGTGAACTATTTAAGCAGCAACAACAACAGGCGACTCCAATCACTTCAATAACCTTGGAATGTGATTTACTTCACAGAAGGAGGAACATTTCTCATTTCTGTTGTAGACATAAAATGGCGCAAAGTTAATGGCTCATTAGTAAAGAAATGCTGCAGCCCCAGCTCGCACATCATTTACTTCAAGAAAAGCATTCAATTATATTTTGACACAGACATTATTTAAAGAATAGGCAGGATTTTGCTGACACAGGTCATAGGTTATAAACACAAAATTATAGCAATTCCAAATATCACAAACTTCAAATAGTCAACTCGCTAACACACTAAAAATAGGGAAGTTGAAATCTCCCAGCAGAGCCGATTTGTTGCCCACATATAGGCATTGTTGAAAATCTGCAGTGTGGCCCATCAGTACAGAGGCTGGGCCCGCATAAACCACACTAGCTTAGTTCATGCCCACTGCTATTTGATTGCTTTTTCACAGCATATTTAGATAACACTTCTTATAGCATAGCCATGGTAAGTTTTTCCTAATTTTATAATGTTGTAACAAGCTAGAACAAACTATAGGGTGTATGTAGTATGTTGTGCACGTCTATATAGCAAGCAGGAAAAAAGGAAAAGAAAGAAGAATTATTGAAATATTTTATCAAATGGAAGCGTGGAAGACAGTGTTGCTTCAACACATTGACAGTTCTCCACACAATGACCATCACCATGTTAGGGAGCAGAGATGCTTCACACTGATCCTCTGGTACTACCTTGAGTACAGTGTATCATACATTTCCCACCCCCACCCTCACACCTGCACCCTGATGTTGAATAGGCTGTTGTGTAAGCACTGAAAACACAGAAAAACTCAACAACTCTCAGCAGTGTCCAAACCCTAACCGTGGCCCGTGAGCCATATGTAGTTTCAAAGCCCTCAAAGTACAAGCAACTCAATCTCACTTGCACTTATGTTTCTTACTCAATGGTTTGTCCCTTTTGAAGGCCTGGTTGTTTAGAAAGGCCTGGTTGTTAGGGAAGACCTGGTGGTTTGTTGCTTCATTGGTGTATCAGAAATCAGAACACCAAGATCTGTTGTATCAGCAACTTAAGATATATGCAACTTAATTGGAATTGCATAGAATGTACAGCATAGAAACAGGCCAATTCGGCCCAACAGGTCTATGCCGGTGTTTATGCTCCACACGCGCTTCCTCCCGCCCCTCTTCATGTAACACCATCCATACCCTTCGATTCTTTTCTTCCTTGCATGTTTACCAGCTTCCTCTTACATGCATCTCTGCTATATGCATCAACTACAGTGTCATTAGTGGACACATATACATTCCTGTATGAAAATGATAATCCATTTAATGTGTGATCAAAATCATTTAAAACATAAAAGGGTGGGGTTTTTTCCGGTTTTTTTCTGTATAATGCGAAGTTGGAGACATTTATTCCAAATCAACGTGAAGGGGACCGATGATCTGTGCTGTCAGTTCACTATCCGTTCCCTGTACTGAGGCCTTGGATTCTCCGTCACGTATTTCCTTATAAACCAGCAGCTGATGTGCGCCTTGAGGTCCTCCTCGACCACAAATTTCAAGGCAGCCTGTGCTAGCCGCACGCCAACTGGGTTTAAACTGGAATATGGGTTTAAACTTTATACATGATGACCTGAGGCTCCTTGGTATGAACCTATTCAACCTAGGAGGACCGAAACCCCAGACACTCCTGAAAGGAAGCGAATGTGGGTTATACAGAGGGAAGCTGTGGTACAGTATGTTGTATTGGGCAGTTCCACAGATAGGAAAAGTTGTTACATTGGAGAATTCTGCAGAATAAAAGCAATATTACAAACAAACAAAAAAGCAAAACAGACACTTCAGCAGGATAAAGAATTAAAGGGGACTGTACCATCTTGTAGGAGAAAAAGGTAGCCTCCACATAGCCAATGCAGAGATGTATCCAGCTTGGCAGTCAATGGAACTGAATATCAAGCAGTGCGTATAACAGGCGGCCAATCCGATACTGCCAGTTCTGTGCCACCACCCGAGACGATTTTCTAGGCCATAATCTTAAAAGATTTTCCTTCAAGTTGATGCAAAAAAGTTGCAAGTGGGAAAGATGGTAATTAATATTCATAAATGTTAATCTTAGCTAGGCTACAAAATATTTATGTTAATATATTGCTATATGGGCTGCTGCTGTGGATGGGGATGGGGTAGGAACTAACCTTGCTAGCTGAAGTGGTTTAGTGTTTGACACTCAACCGGAAGATAAAGAAAGGCAAAACAGAACTTGCATTTATAACAAGTTCAAATCTTACGGCTGCTTGACATTCAAGCTTCCTTGGCTAGGTGAGTGCATTTTTTCAGTTCTCACCAACTAAAGGAGCTACATTTTGAGTTACACCTTATGACTCCAATCATTGAGCAGTCCTCGGGACACAATGCCCCCCATTTGTCAGTTGCTGGCAGTGGAAATGCTTCTTTCTCCAATATAAATTGTACAAAGGCATCACAAATAGGCTTAAAAAAAGAATGCAACAGGAAATTGTTCAATCTGCTTATTTCAAATGCAAAGTACTTAAGAGTCAAGCATTATTGGGAAGGAATATTCAGCATGTCAGTATTATTGACGAAAACACTAGCGATTATTCAGTTTTAAGTGCGTGTAAATGAGCTGCTTTTTATGGTTCTAACTCCTTCATACTTTCATCATCTAGCAAACCCCTAAACTTGATCTGCCATTTTTCACTAAAAATTCCTTTAATTTCTAAAGCTTTATTAGTGTTTCAGTCTGCAGCACTGTATAAACTGTTACTTGATATTTGTATATTGAAGAAACAATAAGGTAACACGATGCTTCTACTGGGCTGAGATTTAGAAGTTTCCTTTGTGGTCTTGACCACCAATCTTAAAATCCAATCTTTAATTTCCATTTAAAATGAATACCGGATCTCAGATCCCATCAAAATGTGTGTGGCTGCCTGCCCACTTTGTTTCTGCTTTTAATATACCTCAATGCTGTGCTTCCTCTTTTAGATGACAGCAGACAATAGTTCAACTACAAGCAATTAATCTTTAATGTGAAATTTTAAAACACACCTTGTAGTAAAGACAAAACTGCAACTAGAAAAGTAATCTTTTATGAAAATAGCTAGAAAATGGATTATTGATTAAGTACCCTCGAGATGTATAAAGACGACTGACTAATTGATGATCGATGGGGGGGGGGGGCGGGGTGAAGAAATATTTTGCCCTCGTATTCTTTAGTATTAACTCGCGAGGCTCAGATTATTCAAGGTACAGTACTACCCGTTGTGGAACTGAACCATATGGATCAGGAAGCTGAAATATTTGCGCTGAGTTTCAACCAGGGTGGCAGTAGGGGCCCTACAATTGGTATCCCTGATCTAGAGGAAAACCAGGCAGGGCTCCTACTCCATATTGACACCCAGTAATCTTGCTAGAAAGTGCATCTCTGTGGATGTCGGGTTAGGTCAGGAGAAGACCTCGCTGTGATACCCTCCATGGTCACGTTGCTGACGCTCACCCTCTAAGCTGGTACATGGCGAACCTATCAATTGGGAAAGGAGGGTTGCTGCGGCCAGTAGAATTATACCCCAGCATAAGTCCGAGCTTTCATAAGGAGAAGGGATAAATTGGAGACTTTTAAAACTGTTCTGTAGAATGGAACCAGGGTACTATGAGCAATGTGCCATCAAGGCCTTTGAACATCTTTTTCTGATTAACAATGTTAATTTTGAAATGATGACTTGGTTTGAGATCACCTAATTCATAGTCTCACAAGTTTGTATTATGATTGCAATTTGAGTCTATTATGTAGCCTGTTTGTGATGATTTTCATCATTCTGATGGATGATTTACAACAGATGACACCCACAGATGCAGCTTGACGAACATGTTGACAATTTTGTGGATAAGCAGACTTGGTGTAATTACATCATGTGTTTTTTTTAATAACAATTATTGGCATTCCACAGGAAATCCAATTAATTTATAAAAATGCATTTTTAATCTGAAAGCAAATTATGATGCAGGACACGACTGTACTGAATCCTGAAACATGTGGTTTATTGCTTTCTGGTGTATATAGTTTATTTCAAAAGTTACAATTAGCCTTGCGAATGCCACCTGGTCTCCATTCATAAGTCTTTTGGGAAGCAAATTGTTCTCTATTTTCAGTATATCTGCAATGTCACAGTCTCACCAAATTCAAATGGTTTTAATGAGAAGATTGAGGTTTGTCAGTGTGACATAAAAACTTGGCTGTTAAACTGTTCTAGCTGGGACTCCATTAAAAGCAATGAATAGCACCACTGTTTAGCTTGTAAGGATTAAAAGAACGTTTTATTATTTATAAGTGTCCAACTACACTGATCAGTAGAAATATATGGCAAAGTCCCCAGAACAAGTTCCAAAGTTCTTTCTGAACAGGGCTACTTCACATTTATTTGTTTTCAAATTTGCTCCATTTCAACCAAATGCCGCAATCCAATTAAAAGAACTTGAATTTATACGGCAGCTTTCATGTCCTCAGGACACCCAAAATGCTTTACAACCAATTAATTACGTTTGATGTGTAGTCACTATTGTTTTGTAGTTAAACAATGCAGCCAATTTGCACACAGCAAGGTCCCCAAACAGTAAATTGGATAAATGGCCAGTTAATATTTTTTGGTTGCGGGAGGAATGTTGGTCAGGACAGCAGAACTCCCTGTTCTTCTTTGAACAGTGCCATAGGATTATTAATGTCCTCTTTAACAGTCAGATGGGGCTTTGGTTTCCATCTTGTCTAAAAGACAGCAACTCTGACAGTGCATTTACTCCCTCAATACTGCACTGATTTTCAGCCTAGATTATGTGCTCAGGTCCTGCAGTAGGGTTTGCACCCACAACCTTCTGACTCCTACGGTTTCAAGTTTTTAGACGCAGAAACCGCAGCTCTCAAGTTACGTGACGAAGACAATGACAATGGCCCGGAATTTGCAGTCAGCAGCGAAACTAAGGTGTTCGCTGCTGGCCCCAAAGTACACTTCACACAAGGATCACGCGATCCCTGTGGCGAGAACTTGGGGTTTTCTGACCTTCAATTCAAATCCACGGACGTTAGTGGGGATCCGTTTGTGTGCACTGCTGTGACATCAACAGGCTGTCTAAGCAGCCAGTCAAAAGGCAGAATTCTCACAGACAGCGAACAAGGAAGTGAGTAAGCTCTTAAAATTCTAAGTTTTTCAAAATGTTAGAGCAAAAAAAAGATTGGGGCTCTCACATGAGGAAAAGGCAAACCTGAAATTAAGATGGACAAAATTTTTTTTTAAATGTAAAACATTTTTTGAAAAGTATCTATAAAATTAAAAATGAATTAAAATGGACAAATTTCACACTCTAAAAAATTTAAATTAGTTGTCCAAGCCCTTAACATTTGTTTAGCATTAATAACGCTGTCAAAATCCCAGTTACACCTAATCCCTTTGGGTCTAACTATTAGTGAGGAATTTAACAGCGTACTTACTGTGGAAGAGCCAAAGTTTTAATCAGTTTCCCTCATTTGGCTGATTACACAGATTGCCGGCTCTGTGGGAGGGGGGGGGGGGGGGTGCACAGCGGTCAGTTTCGGAGCTGTCACTGACAGACCTCAGCTTCAGCATTTCCGTATGCGCCTGTGCCAAATCCCGAAGTTGTGGTCAGTTTCAAAGGCGGAATGACGGTGAACACTGCCAGTTCACCATCATCCCGACCGCAAATTCCGGGCCATTGTGATTTGAATTCAAAGCTGTGATTCAGTACTATGAAAATTAATGTTAAAAATGTGGATTTAGATTCAGCCAACCCTGCTTATGTGCACATGCTCAGATTTCTCTCCTCGCTAACAATAGAAGCTTTATTACACTAATATTGAGACACTTGGAATTTCCAGCATCTTATATACCACCTTCAGAGTTGCTATTGTACTGAGCAGTCATTGCGTGTTCATGCACTTACACTTCAGTGCTCAGGCCAAGATCTACCCCCTAATGTTTAGAACTAACCTTTGAATGCATGAGGTCTGTCTGAATATTAAAGCTGAGCTCTAAAATTACAAAAACTTATAACCTAAAAAAGTGAGACCACAGAATAAATTGCTGAAATACTTTTGATACTTAAAAGAACCTTAACTCAACTCAAGTGAGCAAAAGCCACTTACTAGCATTAGGGCCATTGTGTAATTTCTGGTGCCAGTCACACAAAGGCCACCCAGTAATTTAGGGCCTGCACAAAACTACAGTATGATTCTACCCACAGGAAACAATTATATTCACTATTCAATTCCAAAAATAATGTGAAGCATCCCACTTTGGATGAGGGACAAGGATGAGAGGAGGGAGAGTGAAGGCTTAAGACAGGAATGGGACTTTTGGTATCAGCAGCAGTGTTTAGACGGTGCCAATAGTAAATGGTATTTTAACATCTATAATCCTACTGCAATCACTGGTTGCAACTGAATACCAAGAAGTGTGTTACAAGTTTTTTGCTGTGTTGTAACTGAAATGTGAGACTTGGACCTGTTTTGTAACTAAAGAACTTGCCAAGGGCCTGACATGTGACGGCGTTAAACTGGAGTTCTAAATTTAAAAGAGATGTGATTTAGTAGCTGCGGTTGCAGTTTTTGAATAGGTAAACTGTTTTAATATAGGTCCTTTCATGGTATGCTGCTTGACATAAGAAAACTACTAGGCACTTAGTCTAAGCGTTAAACAAAGCTTTTATCAACTGTTTTACAACATGGCGGTCTAGTTGTGTCCTTCACTAGTTCCTGTTAAGAATTTCCTGCGCAAGCTGGGCCCATGCCCGAGTATTTATACTCTCCCTGGACGGCGCCACCCGTAGGCCGCTCAGTATTATTTCATAAGTCTTTCTTTCATGAATGACTGATTCATGTCACTGCTTATTCTGAGTTGGCAGATATCACAATCAACAGTAATATTAGAGGCCCTGCATCATAGTGCTTTAATGTGCCAGCTGAATATTTGTCACACAATGCCATAAAATGATGCTCTTTTAAAAATGACTCCTGTCTAAAATTAGACAAGCACACACTTGGGAGAGACACTTGGAGGACTAATTGTTCACAAACCACAAAAAACACTTTATCTTACAGTTTGTGATGTCATCTGAAACCTTTAATTGAATTACAAAGCATAGTAATTCACTCTTCATCTTTATTACACTTCGCAGTCCATCGCGTATTAAACCTGCTGTCAAATAAGCGGCTTTTTGCAACAAAAAATCTATTATAAAGATCAAGTGCTTGGCAATGAATTTAAGGTAGTTGTCTAATTTTAGGGATTCTCAGAGATTCTGCTTTTGTTCACACAACAGATCAAACCTCTTTAGGATCTCATCAGAACTGCTGGATTGAATTTGTCCTGTAGTTTACTGGTAATTGTTTATCATGAATATTGTAATTACCTCACAATTAATTAGTACCGTTAAATGCAGAGATGATTGTAACAAATGGTACCATTTGTTAGTCTGTGTTATTTCAAGTGTTAGTACATACCAAAGACAGAACTGAGATAGTAACAATACAGGTATTGATGCAGAACTAGCACATATTCTATACACATGGAGCTTGGTGATAAAAATAGGTCATGCCCATTAGGATAAGGGTCCTCAGTGGGGGGGTTTCAATTCCAGATAGTTAGCAAGATTAATTCCTCCTTTTGGATTACAGTAGCAAATTAATATTTTTTTATTAAAGGAAAAATAATGTCATAACTAAATCTATCAGCTTCCCCTGGATTGTCTGGTGTTCCTGGTTCAGATGGTTCACCTGGACTTCTGGGATCACCAGGTGACATATTTTGCATTATCTGGCGAACAATTAAACAGATGCACACACTACACTGACTTAATTTCACATACAATCAGTAATTAAAGTTTACTTGTACAATAGCTAGACAATGACAGTTCTCAATATTCGTCTTTTTATATTATGTCGAAGGAAATTACTTCCACATCTAGGCAAAATTCCTTATTAAATGAAAAATGGCAATATAAAAATGAATGGAATTAAATTCCAAACTCTTTAAATACAATGGCAGAGTTTCAAAACCTAATTGTGTTATTTTGAATTTCAGGTCTACAAGGACCCGTAGGCCCTCCCGGATCATCAGGTAAAATTGCGAATAAAAGTATGAGAAAAATATTTTTAAACTACTGGTACCAATTATTTTCCAGTCAGTATTTTGTTAAATATTAAAAATACTGGTAGTGCAACCATCATAAAAGATTAAGGTTCCACATTTGCAGATAAATTCCCAAATTTTAGAATCATTCCTTATCAGTTTTTATTAATTTTCAGAGTAAATTTCCCACAGCACTTTCAAATTCCCAACTGTCTACCCTTTGGCCCTTCATTCACCGTGACATTTCTGCAGCTACCGATCTGCTCAATCAAACCCTTATCTCCACCTTTGATGCCCGTATCCCCAGTAAAACCCTTACTCTCTCTCATCCTGGTCATTCCCCCTGGTACAGCCCCCATCTCCGCTCCCTTAAGTCCAAAAAGACTTGAACGTTTATGGCGGACAACTGGTTTAGCCATTCATCGCCAGACCTGGCGGAATCACATAACGCACCGTCGGATCCAGCTCTACTCTGCCAAAACCGCTCACTACTCCAGGAACATCCTGGAATGCAAAGATAATCCCCGGCTTCTCTACATTACAAACAGTCTTCTTAAACCCCTCTCCCCTGCCCCTTCCACCCACACCTCCCAACAACTTCAAGGAACTCGTGGACTTCTTGTCACAAAGATTGAGACCATCCGTTCAGCTGCCTCTGCCGCTTCCCTCGATTCTCTTAGCCAGCCAAGCCACACTTCCCCCAAGGTTCTCCCCTGCCCTAGCCATGAACTCACATCTTTCCCTAATTTATCCCCAATCTCTCCTTTAGACCCTCTCCTCTCCCCCTTTGACCTCATTTTGTCCATGAGACCCACCTCCTGCTCCATCGACCCTATTCCCACCAAACTGCTGGCTACCCAACCGCCCTTCCTGGTCCTTTTTTTAAAATTCGTTCATGGAATGTGGGCGTTGCTGGCAAGGCCAGCATTTATTGCCCATCCCCAATTGTCCTCGAGAAGGTGGTGGTGAGCCGCCTTCTCGAACTGCTGCAGTCCGTGTGGTGAAGGTACTCCCACAGTGCTGTTAAGGAGGGAGTTCCAGGATTTTGACTCAGCAACGATGAAGGAACAGCGATGTATTTCCAAGTCAGGATGGTGTGTAACTTGGAGGGGAACTTGCAGGTGGTGGTGTTCCCATGTGCCCGCTGCCCTTGTCCTTCTAGGTGGTAGAGGTCACGGGTTTGGGAGGTGCTGCCGAAGAAGCCTTGGCGAGTTGCTGCAGTGCATCTTGTAGATGGTACACACTGCAGCCACGTGCACCAGTGGTGGAGGGAGTGAATGTTTAAGGTGGTGGATGGGGTGCCAATCAAGTGGGCTGCTTTGTCCTGGATGGTGTCGAGCTTCCTGAGTGTTGTTGGAGCTGCACTCATCCAGGCAAGTGGAGAGTATTCCATCACACTCCTGACTTGTGCCTTGTAGATGGTGGAAAGGTTTTGGCGAAAAAGGAGGGGCGACACTCGCCACAGGATGGCCAGCCTCTGACCTGCTCTTGGTGCCACATTCTTTTATGTGGATGGTCCAGTTAAGTTTCTGGTCAATGGTTACCCCCAGGATGTTGATGGTGGGGGATTCGGCAATGGTAATGCCATTGAATGTCAATATTAGACTCTCACTTGTTGGAGATAGTCATTGCCTGGTACTTGTGTGGCACAAATGTTACTTGCCACTTATCAGCCCAAGCCTGAATGTCATCCAGGTCTTGCTGCATGCGGGCATGGACTGCTTCATTATGAGGAGTTGCGAATGGCACTGAACACTGTGCAGTCATCAGCGAACATCCCCACTTCTGACATTATGGGGAGGCGGGGGGGGGGGGGGCGGGCGGGAAGGTCACTGATGAAGCAGCTAAAGATGGTTGGGCCTAGGACACTACCCTGAGGAATTCCTGCAGTGTTTTCCTGGGGCTGGGATGGTTGACCTCCAATAACCACAACCATCTTCCTTTGTGCTAGGTATGACTCCAGCCAGTGGAGAGTTTTCCCCGATTCCCATTGACTTCAATTTTACTTGGGCTCCTTGATGCCACACTCGGTCAAATGCTGCCTTGATGTCAAGGGCAGTCTCTCTCACCTCACCTCTGGAATTCAGCTCTTTTGTCCATGTTTGGACCAAGGTTGTAATGAGGTCGGTAGCAGAGTGCTCCTGGCAGAACACAAACTGAGCATCGGTGAGAAGGTTGTTGGTAAGTGCTGCTTGATAGCACAGTCGATGACACCTTCCATCACTTTGCTGATGATTGAAAGTAGACTGATGGGGCGGTAATTGGCTGGATTGGATTTGTCCTGCTTTTGTGGACAGGACATACCTGGGCAGTTTTCCACATTGTCTGATAGATGCCAGTGTTTTAGCTATACTGGAACAGCTTGGCTAGAAAGCACAAGTCTTCAGCACGACAGCCGGGATGTAGTCGGGGCCCATAGCCTTTGTTGTATCCAGTGCGCTCAGCCGTTTCTTGATAACACATGGACTGAAACAAATTGGCTGAAGATTGGCTTCTTTGATAGTGGGGACCTTAGGAAGAGGCTAATATGGATCATCCACTCTGCATTTTTGGCTGAAGATGATTGCAAACGCTTTAGCCTTGTCGTTTGCACTTGCGTGCTGGGCTTCTCCATCATTGAGGATAGGGATATTCATGGAGCTTCCTCCTCCCGTTAGTTGTTTAATTGTCCACTACCATTCACAATTGGATATGGCAGGACTGCAGAGCTTTGATCTTATCTGTTGATTGTGGGATCTATTAGCTCTGTCTATAGCATGCTACTTCCGCTGTTTAGCATGCTTGTAGTCCTGTGTTGCAGCTTTCCCAGGTTGGCACCTCATTTTTAGTTACACCTGGTGCTGCTCCTGGCATGCCCTTCTGCACTCCTCATTGAACCAGGGTTGGTCCCTTGACTTGATGGTAAAAGTAGAGTGAGGGATATGCCGGGCCAAGAGGTTACAGATTGTGGTGGAATACAATTCTGCTGCTTCTGATGGCCCACAGTGCTTCATGGATGCCCCATTTTGAGCTGCTAGATCTGTTCTGAATCTATCCCATTTAGCACGGTGATAGTGCCACACAACACGATGGAGGGTGTCCTCAGTGTGAAGACACGAATGTGCAGTGGTCACTGCTAACAATGCTGTTATGGACAGATGCATCTGCGAGAGGTAGATTGGAGAGGACGAGGTCAAGTATGTTTTTCCCTCGTGTTGGTTCTCTCACCACCTGCTGCAGGCCCAATCTGGCAGCTATGTCCTTCAGGGCTCGGCCATGTTCGGTCAGTAGTGGTGTTACCGAGCCACTCTTGGTGATGGACATTGAAGTCCCCCACCCAGAGTACATTCTGTGCCCTTGCTACCCTCCGTGCTTCTTCCAGGTGGTATTCAACATGGAGGAGTACGGATTCATCAGCTGAGGGAGGGCAGTCGGTGGTAATCAGCAGGAGGTTTCCTTGCCTATGTTTGACCTGAAGCCATGAGACATCACGGGGCCCAAAGTCAATGTTGAGGACTCCCAGGGCCATTCCTTTCCGACTGTATACCACTGTGCCGCCACCTCTGGTGGGTCTGTCCAGCTGGTGGGACAGGACATACCCAGGGATGGTGATGGAAGAGTCTGGGACATTGGCTGAAAGGTATGACTAGGTCAGGCTGTTGCTTGACGAGTCTGTGGGATAGCTCTCCCAATTTTGGCACAAGTCCCCAGATGTTAGTGAGCAGGGTCAACTGGGCAGGGTGTGCGGTTTTCGTGTCCGAAGCCGGGTGGTCCGGCTGGTTTTATTCTTATTATTGCTTTTTGTAGTACAGTAGTTTGTTACAACTGAGTGGCTTGCTAAGCTGTTTCAGAGGTCAGTTAAGAGTCAACCACATTGCTGGGGGTCTGGACTCAGATGGGTTTTTACAACAATCTGATAGTTTTCTCCAATTAACTGAATTTAAATTCCCCAGCTGCCGTGGTGGGATTTGAACTCTCAATCTCCAGGTCATTAGTCCAGGCCTCTGGATTACTAGTCCAGTAACATAACCACGAGGCTACTGTTCCCTCATGTTAGTGAATATTGTTAACGATTCCCTCTCCTCCGGTACTATTCCCCTCCCATTCAAATCTACCATCATAATCCCTCTCCTTAAAAAAAAAAAACTACCCTTGACCCCTCTGTCATTGCAAACTACCACCCCATCTCCAAACTCCCTTTCCTCTCCAAAGTACATGAACACGTTGTCACCTCCCACATCAGTATCCATCTTTCCTACAACTCCATGTTTGATCCTCTCCGAGCAGGGTTCTGCCCCCTATGTGATCGCGGTAAACTATACCTCCTCATCCTTTTGACCTGTTTGCAGCCTTTAACACAGTTGACCACACTATCCTCCTCCAACACATCTCCTCCATTGTCTAGCTGGGTGGGACTGCCCTCAGCTGGTTCCATTCCTCTCCATCCTGTTACAGCCAGAGAATCACCTGAATGGCTTCTCTTCCCACTCTGTCAGTTACTTCTGGGGTCCCCCAAGGATTTATCCATAATCCCCTCCTATTTCTCATCTACATGGTGCCCCCCTCGGCAACATCATCTGAAAACACATTATCAGATTCCATATGTACGTTGACGACACCCAGCTCTACCTCACCACCACCTCTCAATGCCTCCACGGTCTCTGATTTGTCATGCTGCTTGTCCAACATCCAGTATTGGATGAGTAGAAATTTCCTCCAATTAAATATTGGGAATACTAAAGCCATTGTTCCTGCCACAAACTCCGTTCCCTAGCCACCGACTTCATCCCTCTCCCTGACCACTGTCTGAGGCTGAACCAGACCATTCACAACCTTGGTGTCCAAGCTGACCCAGAGTTGAGCTTACGACCCCATAGCCTCTCCATCACCAAGATCGCCTACTTTTACCTCCGTAACAGCACCCATCTCCGCCTCTACCTCAGCTCATCTGCTGCTAAAACCATCATCCATGCCTTTGTTACCTCTAGACTAGACTATTCCAATGCTCTCCTGGCCGGCCTCTCACCTTCCATCCTCTATAAACTTGAGATGATCCAAAATTCTGCTGCCCATACTCGCACCAAATCCCATTTACCCATCACTCCTGTGCTTGCTATAGAAACATAGAAGATAGGAGCAGGAGTAGGCCATTCGGCTCCTCGAGCCTGCTCCGCCATTCAATGAGATCATGGCTGATCATCCAAACACAGTACCCTGTCCCTACCTTCTCCCCATACCCCTTGATCCCTTCAGCCTTACGAAATATATCCAACTCCTTCTTGAATATATTTAATGAATTGGCATCAACTGCCTTCTGTGGTAGAGAATTCCACAGATTCACCACTCTCTGGGTGAAGAAATTCCTCCTCATCTCTGTCCTAAATGGCTTACCCCTTATCTTTAGACTGCGACCCCTGGTTCTGGACTCACCCGCCATTGGGAACATCCTTCCTGCATCTAGTCTGCCTAGTCCTGTTAGAATTTTATAAGTTTCAATGAGCTCCCCTCATTCTTCTAAACTCCAGTGAGTATAAGCCCAAGCAACCCAATCTCTCCTCATACGTCATTCCTGCCATCCCAGGTATCAGTCTGGTGAATCTTCGCTACACTCCCTCCATGGCAAGAACATCCTTCCTCAGGTAAGGCGACCAAAACTGCACACAATACTCAAGGTGTGGTCTCACCAAGGCCCTGTACAACTGCAGCAAGACATCCTTGTTCCTGTACTCGAATCCTCTCGCTACGAAGGCCAACATACCATTTGCCTTCTTAATCGCCTGCTGCATCTGCATGCTTACCTTCAGCGACTGGTGCACAAGGACACTCAGGTCTCGTTGCACTTCCCCTTCTCCCAACCTATTGCCGTTCAGATAATAATCTGCCTAATAATATCCTACATTGGCTCTCGGTCTGGCAACACCTCGATTTTAAAATTCTCATCTTTTTTTTCAAATCCCTCCATGGCCTCGCCTCTCCCCATCTCTGTAACCTCCTCCAGCCCTACAACCCTCCAAGATCTCTGCAATCCTCCAATACTGGCTCTTGCACATCCCTGATTTCCATTGCTCCACCATTGGTGGCCGTGCCACAACTACCTAGGCCCTAAGCTCTGGAAATCTCTCCCTAAACCTCTACTTTCTACCACTCTCTCCATCTTCAAGACACTCCTTAAAATCTACCTCTTTGGCCAAGCTTTTGGTCACATGTCCTAGTTTCTCCTTATGTGGCTTGCTGTCAAATTTTGTTTGCTAGTCGCTCCTGTGAAGTGCCTTGGGCCATTTTACCTAATTAAAGGCGCTATATAAATGCAAGTTCTTGTTGTTGTATTAAACATGCAGTCCCCTGGATTCCCTTCGTTCATTTTCTAATAACAGAACATTTCAGTCAATTGTCATAGTGTTAAATTTGTAACTCGGAATACAAATATTTTTAATATGCCAGTCAGGAATGACCAGCAGTTCGCAGGACTGGTGCATGCTGCCACTAAAAACATTTATAATCTTGTTAATATTGAATGTTAGAAGGTAAGTGAACTGGAAATGTAAATAGTTTCACAACAGGCCATTAAATATGCTGTTCGGGTGCACCTGCTCATATTTTTTCATATTCCCAGCTAATGGTAGATTTGGACAGAGGTGAAAGCCCCCTTTCATAAAGACACAGGACATTTTGAGTGTGTTCCATATGTACAGTCAAATATAATTCAGCTACAAAAAAAAAACTCTGCCCAAATTTTTATATTTTGAATTTACTGCACTTGAGTAGAACCTAGATTTGTGCCTCTGCCATTCAGTATTCATTATCCCGGTGGGCAAACCTGAATTGCTTGTTTCTTTGATTTAAACAACAGCTCGTTAGAGCTACAGATCAGATCGGTTCGTGATTTAATTAGCAGATGGTTCCTTAGATTTAAAAAGACCGCTTTGTTCCATTGTGTTTTCAATGTAGATGTGGGAATTGTTAATATGCAACAGTTGATATGCTGTATATCCCATTTCAATCCCTTCATGGCCTCACTTTTGGGGTCACCACTCCTAATATCTGTTCTTTGGCTTGCCATCCATTTGTGTCTGATTACACCTGTGAAGCGCCATGAGACAGTTTCCACTTTAAAGGCACTATGTAAATGAGAGTTTTCTCTATCTCCTCTCTTTGTTTTTAAGGTATGTCTCCTATTTTTAATTGGATGCATTCATGCACGCATAAGAACAAACAAGGAGTTATATTTTATGCATAAGGCATTAAGCTCAGAGGTTTTGAAACAGATTTCTTTTGAACTCAGTTGTCAAAACGAGGCTGAACTCAAGAGTACAGAAGCAGCAACTTTGTTCATCTATTGGCAGAAATACATGAACTAAAGCAGAAGCCCTTATTATCAAGGGTAATTCATCTATTTCCAACTTTGTCATTCCGTTTACAAACATTTATTGTAATTTTAGTATCTGAAAGTTGTGCTTCGGTTGACTACTTGCGTAAAGTTATGAATTGCTTTAGTCTATAAATCTTTGCGGTATAATGTACACCATTTCAAAAAGAACGTAATAGCATGGTGCAAGACTACATTATGTGCGCAGATTACGGCAAGTGAGGTGTTTATTAGCCCTTGCGAATGCACCTCCACTAAGGCATGGTATAAAAAGGGTAGTGTTCATTTCAGAAAGAAATGTCTGTTCACGGGGCTAAGTGCAAGACTGTTGGGAGAAGACGACACTAAAACCCTCAAAACTGTAGTACCCTCCCAGTTGGCAAGATTTTGTATTCAGTAGCTTACCACAGAGTGTCAAGTTTTCTTAATTAGAAATGGCATTCTGGCCGTGGTCTTCTGCTTCTGCAATCACCAGGCCAAACTATTATCCCTATTACAGTGAATGGAAGGAAAATCGTGGGCTGGCAAGTGTAGAAGCAGAAAACCCAGCCACAATGTGCATCACATGCTGTAGTCATATTAAGAGAGCTGCACAAGAGGGTCAGTGTACAATAGATCAACAGCAGCACTTCTGTAGGCACCATATTGAATGCATCAGAGGTGTTCCCTTTTGAACTTCATTCTAGCTTTTGAATTCTCTGCACGTATTTGAGTTTAATGTGAATAATAAGAGCCGGGAAATATTTTCCTTGATAATTGTGCCAAGTTTCACTTCAGTTTTGTGCTATATACTTATATCCACCTGGAATTGAGAAGGTCTAAATTTAACGGCACTATTCAAGAGATGTACATTCCAATTGCCCACGCTAGGTTCAAGTCTACATCACAGGGTCCAAGGACAGTGTTCACGTCCCACAGACCTTTATTTGGGTTAATTTGGCACTAATCACACATCCATATTAATTTTAGAGCATTGGACTATATTATTCAACTTAAAATGTAAATAATAATGCACATCTATTCCTAATTTCTACAATAGATAACCCAAAGGTCACATAGCATTGGTTTATATCTAATTAAGAAAAGCCTAAAATTCAAAAGTTAAGATCATTTAACAGTTTTGTTTACCGTTCCCAACATAGGAAGCGCCTTGAACAGATTCTTTCCATCACAAACATTTCCTGTACTGGCAGTAACCAGCTGGCCAGGTTTTTTTTCCCTTGATAAAAATCAGCAGCTTTTACTTATCCCCAGACTGCTTTCACTAAATAGATTCAATATGCATGAATGTTTTCCATTATTGAACACTGCTGTCAATGTTTAGTAACGAATTATGTCATAGGTCTTCATGTGGATTTTCAAGTAAAATTCCAAGTTTTTTCATTGCGGTACATATTTTTTTTTTTGTGTTCATTAATTACAAATTTTACTTCCAGGAAACGATGCCTTTGCAAAGCGTGTTGCATTTTCTGTGGGTCTGACTGAAAAGCCCTTCACTGCCGATAACAGTGTTGTAAGATTCAACAAAATTCTCATCGATGATGGAAGTCACTATGAACCCCGCACAGGTATGATGTCGTCTGGCACATTCGTAGCTGTTTTATTGGCACAATGCTTTTCATCATTTCAGATCAGTGTAGGCCACTTTGCAGGTCACAGAAACAAACCATTTCTGTGAAGCAAATTGCTGAAACTAATACAACTTGCCTTTTCCGAGATTGTGCATGCTACACATCAATCCACAGCAACCTGCTCCCATGTCTTGGCCATTTGCTGCTCCTTGACCGGCAACTAGGAGTGGGGACTGGGATAGCACACCCTCCAATTATCCATTCCTCCATGTGAGCTCAGCTGGGATCAGAAACTTACCGTCTGGAGAAATTACACACGACCCATTTCTGAGCACTCTGCGCTACCTTTCCCCAACCACACCAGACATTGGGAAATTAATAATGGCCCAGAAATTCGGGTCGGGGGCTTCCCGCAGGTGCAAGCCCCCGACCTACACTTACCTAGCGCGCCGGCAGTTGACCTCTTGGCCTGCGTGGAATTCCTCTCCGAGGCCTGCGCGCTATGCTGGCGTGTCCCAGGGGTGTAGTTAGTGCGATGCTTCCCCTGGGATCACGTGAGCAACAGACAGCCAATCGGAGCAGGGAATGCTCCATTCATAAGTCTTGACAGATAGGCCTGTCAAAACGTATAAATGCTGAGGCTGGAAAACTGTACTTCACCTTCAAATAATTTTTTTTTTTTTTTTTTTTTTAAATCACACTTTGTAAATAAACTATAAATGACATTAAATAACTATTTTAAACAAAAACTTAAATTTTTGAAAAAAATAATTTTATAAAAAAAACGGCTAAAAATAAACTTACCTTGCTTTAAAGTATTTAAAAGTAAAAAACCTGTGAGTCATAGAGTTTTACAGCACAGAAAGAGGCCCTTCGGCCCATCGTGTCTGCGCCGCCCATCCATCCCTGTCCAGTCTAATCCCATTTTCCAGCATTTGGTCCATAGCCTTGTATGCAATGGCATTTCAAGTGCTCATCCAAATGCTTCTTGAATGTTGTGAGGGTTCCTGCCTCCACCACCCTTTCAGGCATTGAGTTCCACATTCCAACCACCCTCTGGGTGAAAAAGTTCCTCCTCAAATCCCCTCTAAATCTCCTGCCCCTTACCCTGAATCTATGCCCCCTTGTTATTGACCCCCCCACTAAGGGGAAAAGTTCCTCTTTATCTACCCTATCTATGCCCCTCATCATTTTGTACACCTCAATCAGGTCCCCCCTCAGCCTTCTCTGCTCCAAGGAAAACAACTCCAGCCTGTCCAGCCTCTCTTCATAGCTGAGGCGCTCCATCCCAGGTAACATCCTGGTGAATCTTCTCTGCACCCTCTCCAAAGCAATCACATCCTTCCTATAGTGAGGCGACCAGAACTGCACACAGTACTCCAGCTGTGGCCTCACCAGCGTTTTGTACAGCTCCATCATAACCTCCCTGCTCTTATATTCTATGCCTCGGCTAATGAAGGCAAGTATCCCATATGCCTTTTTAACCACCTTATCTACCTGCTCCGCTGCCTTCAGGGATCTATGTACATGTACACCAAGGTCCCGCTGACCCTCTGTACTTCCTAGGGTCCTACCACTCATTGTGTATTCCCTTGCCTTATTTGTCCGTCCAAAATGCATCACCTCGCACTTTTCAGGGTTAAATTCCATTTGCCACTTCTCCGCCCATCTGACCAACCCGTTTATATCGTCCTGTAGCCGGAGGCTTTCCTCCTCGCAATTTACCACCCCACCAATTTTCGTGTCATCTGCGAACTTACTGATCATACCTTTTACATTTTCATCCAAATCATTTATGTAGATCACAAACAATAAGGGACCCAGCACCGATCCCTGAGGTACCCCACTGGACACAGGCTTCCAGTCACAAAAGCAACCTTCGACCATCACCCTCTGCCTCCTGCCACTCAGCCAGTTTAGGATCCAACGCGCCAAGGCACCCTGGATCCCATGGGCTCTTACCTTCTTGACCAGTCTCCTATGCGGGACTTTGTCAAAAGCTTTACTGAAGTCCATGTAAACCACATCCACAGCATTTCCCTCATCCACCCCACTAGTCACCCCCTCGAAAAATTCGATCAGATTTGTTAGACATGATTTACCCTTGACAAAGCCATGCTGACTATCCCCGATTAATCCTTGCCTCTCCAAGTGGAGATTAATTTTGTCCCTCAGAATTTTTTCCAATAATTTCCCCACCACAGATGTTAGACTCACTGGCCTGTAATTCCCTGGTTTATCCCTGCTACCCTTCTTGAATAATGGTACTACGTTAGCTGTTCTCCAGTCCTCTGGTACATCCCCTGTGGCCAGAGAGGTTCTGAAAATTTGTGTCAGAGCCCCTGCAATCTCCTCCCTTGCCTCCCACAGCAGCCTGGGATACATCTCGTCCGGGCCTGGGGATTTATCCACTTTTTGGCCCGCTAAAACCGCTAGCACCTCCTCCCTCTCGATGCTAATATGTTCAAGTATGTCACCGTCCCCTTGCCCGATTTCTATGTCTGCATCGTCTTTCTCCATAGTGAACACAGATGCAAAAAATTCATTTAAAACCCCGCCTACATCCTCTGGCTCTACACACAGATTGCCACTTTGGTCCCTAATGGGCCCTACCCTTTCCCTGGTTATCCTCTTGCCCTTAATATACTTATAAAACATCTTAGGATTTTCCTTTATTTTGCTCGCCAGTGTTATTTCATGGCCCCTCCTCGCCCTCCTAATTTCTTTTTTAAGTATGCCCCTGCACTTTTTATACTCCTCTAGGGCTTCTTCTGTCTTTAGTCTTCTGTAACTGCCAAAAGCCCCCCTTTTATTTCTAATGCATTTTTGTATATCCCTTGTCATCCAAGGTTCCCTTTGCTTGTTGGTCCCACCCTTGACCTTTACAGGAACATGTTGGCGTTGTACTCTCTCTATTTCCCTTCTGAAAGTCTCCCACTGTTTTGATGTGGATTTTCCTATAAGCAGCTGCTCCCAGTCCACTTTGGCCAGATCCTGCCTTATCATATTAAAATCGGCCTTCCCCCAATTTAGAACCCTTATTTCCAGGCCGTCTTTGTCTTTTTCCATGACCACCTTAAATCTCACCGAATTATGGTCACTGTCGCCAAAATGCTCTCCGACTGACACTTCCACCACTTGCCCGGCTACATTCCCCAGAATTAGGTCCAGTACCGCCCCCTCTCTTGTAGGACTTTCTACATGTTGGCTCAAAAAGCTCTCCTGGATACACCTTAAGAATTCTGCACCCTCTAAGCCTTTCACACTCTGACTGTCCCAATTTATATTGGGGAAGTTGAAATCCCCCACTATTATTACCCTATTATTTTCGCACTTCTCTGAGATTTGCCTACATATCTGTTCCTCTATCTCCCCCTGACTGTTTGGGGGCCTATAGTACACTCCCAGCAAAGTGCTTGCCCCCTTTTTGTTTTTAAGTTCTACCCATATGGCCTCATTAGAGGAACCCGCTAATATATCATCCCTCCTTACAGCAGTAATTGACTCCTTAATTAATATTGCAACACCCCCTCCCCTTTTACACCCCCCTCTGTCTCGCCTGAAGATTCTATACCCCGGAATATTGAGCTGCCAGTCCTGACCCTCCCTCAACCATGTCTCCGTGATAGCAACAATATCGTACTCCCATGTGTTCAACAACAACTTCAGTTCATCCACCTTATTTGCAAGACTCCTTGCATTAAAATAAATGCCTTCCAGCCCTGCCATATTCTCTTTTGCCTTCACATATTTGCTCTGCCTTCCCAGCGGACTTGTTTTTCCCTCTGTATTTGGCCGTAAATCACCCCCTACTATAGCTCCACTCTGTACCCCAACCCCCTGCCAAGTTAGTTTAAACCCTCCCCAGCAGTGCTAGCAAACCTCCCCGCAAGGATATTGGTTCCCCCCTGGTTCAGGTGTAAACCGTCCGACTTGTACAAGTCCCACCTTTCCCAGAAGCAGACCCAGTGATCCAGGAAACTAAAGCCCTCCCCCCTGCACCATCCCTTTAGCCACGCATTCATCTGTTCTATCTTCCTATTCCTATACTTACTAGCACGTGGCACCGGGAGTAATCCAGAGATTACAGCCCTTGAGGTCCTGCTCCTTAATCCTTCACCTAGCTCCCTAAATTCTTGCTGCAGGACCTCATCCCTCTTTTTACCTATGTCGTTGGTACCAATGTGGACCACGACCACTGGCTGTTCTCCCTCCCCCTCCAGAATGCCCTGCAGCCGCTCAGTGACATCCTTGACCCTGGCACCAGGGAGGCAACAAACCATCCTGGATTCACGTCTACGGCCACAGAAACGCCTATCTGTTCCCCTTACTATAGAATCCCCTACCACTATTGCTCTCCCACTCTTTTTCCCCCCTTCCTGGGCAGCAGGAGCACCCCCAGTGCCAGGAAGTTGGCCGCTGCTGCCTTCCCCTGGTGGAAAAAATGTTTTAAATAATTGACCACTTACCTTTGAAAATGAAGTCCTTACGGCTGCTTTTTATATTTCTAAAATGTACAGACTTACCCGCATGTTAAAACCTGTAAAAAAAAAGGAAGTTCAACGCACACGCGCAGACTCCCGCGCGCATGCGTTCGACCTCTGAACCCCTTGGTTCAGAGGATCGGAAGTGCCGGTTTCCCGCGCATGCGTAGTGCATGCAAGATTCCGGCACTGCCATCGGGTCCACGCGTGAGTACTCCGTCCGTACTCACGCGTTGGGACCCGAATTTCTGGGCCATTGATTTTTTGTTCCTACTTGCTACCAGCTGGCAGGAGAAAGTGTGGCATGCTCCCATTTCTGTACAGCAAATTGCAACTGAAAAATTCAATTGCTTTTAATCTGTTCATCCAATTCCTTCTTTTACATCTTTAAAATTTGAAAATTCAGTCTGCCTCATGTAATAATATCAGTCTGTAGTGCAGTAGACAATGGTTGAAAAGAGTAGTCAGATGAGAAAAATCAAGCTGTAACTAGTTAGGTGACCAAGCTTAGTATTAAAAATCCTTTAAAAAGAGTTCCACAGTTCAAAGATACAGGGAAAGTAGTGCATTCAATGAGATCCACGAACTCAGTGGTTACACTGGGGCTGCCACAGTAGATACCTAACCTGCAGTTCCCAAACCATAATGTAAACGCAGTCTTCTCCCATTCCTGTAGGTAGAAGGGGGGCATGAGGTAACTTTGCAAGCCATACAGGTAAGTATAGAAATTTAAGCAGAAATCTGCTACAAAGATTGCTGGGACTCAAGTCCTTCCCAACCTCCATATTACCTACCATCGCTGGCTCACAATTGAATAATGAATCACGTGTGGAGCTTTTCTCATTTGCACATTGAATGTATTTAATCCCGTCTTTCGGATGAGACGTTAAACCAATCAAGTAGATGTAAAAGATCCTATGACACTATTGCGAAGAAGAGCAGGGGAGTTATCCCCGGTGTCCTGGCCAATATTTATCCCTCAATCAACATCACAAACAGATTATCTGGTCATTATCACATTGCTATTTGTGGGAGCTTGCTGTGCGCAAATTGGATGCCGCGTTTCCTACATTACAACAATGACTACACTTCAAAAGTACTTCATTGGCTGTAAAGTGCATTGGGACGTCCAGCAGTCATTAATAATCTGTTCTGCTACCCCCAAGTGATCAGTGATACCTCACTTATTTTGAAGTGCATGGTTTTACTGATTCCACTTCCAACCTTGCAGCAGTGAAACCATCCTCATTTCTATGTGGAGGTACTTTTTAATCAACTGGTGAGTCAGAAGGGGCAGTAAGAACCATGGTTGTTGCTATGCTGAGTGGCCAAAGCACATTAGCTCTCCTCAGAGAGTGGAGAGATGTCAGTCAGTATCATTCACCAGTACCCAAGCCATTGGGAAGGTTATGGAAGCCAAAGTTAATAGTTCTTTTGAGGAGTAATTTTGAAACTGCCCATCTGGAAAAAGCAGTAGCTTGTGCATGTGCAGTTTTACAAAAGTTTTTAAAAATTTACTTTGGCTCCCATTAACTTCTGAAATCACTGGGGAAGTTCTGTGCAGGTGAAAAATACTGAACCACTTCAGTCTCTGTGCAGAGGGGAATTTCATTTCAAGTCATTGCCTCAAGCAGAGGACAGAGAAACATCTGCTATGCATTAGCTCCATGAATTTACCTCCTTCTTCTGGATGGTCTCCATCTTCAATCCAACACAGTTCCAGGTAATTGCAATTCATCATGCTATTTCATTGCTTATCTGCTCAAACAATTCCACATTGATTCCATCCTTTTGCTATGGTGACCCATAACCATTCATATATTGCTTCCTTTCCCTGCAAGATTGTTTCCTGGTCTATAATCTCTTCTTAATTGTTGTTTTGTTGCCAAAATAATACAGTACAACTTGTTTGAGTCGCAATCACTTTCATTGCCCGACAAGTGATTTGATTTGGAAAAAAGGCGTGATGAAATGTCTAGTTGGAATAGGCTAGAAATTGCAGTCGGAGGCGTACCTCCGCAGTACGGCTCTGACCCGCGAAAGAATTACTGAAGTACCTGCTGGTGGCCAGGCTGCAAAAAGTTCCGTCTCAGGCCTCGAGGCGGTGGGCAGCGGAATGGCCCAAGGATCGCAGGTGGTGCGGAAGCGTCCCTGGGATCACGTGGGCCCGGCGCTCCAATCAAGAATTCCATTTCAATAATTTATGAAGGGAATCCCCTAATTTTTAAAAAAATTCGCTTATGGGATCTGGGCGCCACTGGCAAGGCCAGCATTTATTGCCCATCCCTAGTTGCCCTTGAGAAGGTGGTGGTGAGCCGCCTTCTTGAACCGCTGCAGTCCATATGGTGAAGGTACTCCCACAGTGCTGTTAGGTAGGGAGTTCCAGGATTCTGACCCAGCAACGATGAAGGATCGGCGATATATTTTAAAGTCAAGATGGTGTGTGACTTGGAGGTGGTGGTGTTCCCATGCGCCTGCTGCCCTTGTGGTCGAGGTCACGGGTTTGGGAGGTGCTGCCGAAGAAGCCTTGGTGAGTTGCTGCAAACTGGTACAAACTGCAACCACAGTACGCCGGTGGTGGAGGGAGTGAATGTTTAAGGTGGTGGATGGGGTGCCAATCAAGCAGGCTGCTTTGTCCTGGATGGTGTCGAGCTTCTTGAGTGTTGTTGGAGCTGCACTCATCCAGGCAAGTGGAGAGTATTCCATCACACTCCTTACTTGTGCCTTGTAGATGGTGGAAAGGCTTTGGGGAGTCAGGAGGTGAGACACTCGCCACAGAATAACTAGCCTCTGACCTGCTCTTGCTGCCACAGTATTTATGTGGCTGGTCCAGTTAAGTTTCTGGTCAATGGTGACCCCCCAGGATGTTGATGGTGGGGGATTCGGCGATGGTAATGCCGTTGAATGTCAAGGGGAGGTGATTAGACTCTCGCTTGTTGGAGATAGTCATTGCCTGGCACTTCTGTGGCGCGAATGTTTCCTGCCACTTATCAGCCCAAGCCTGAACACCGTCCAGGTCTTGTTGCAGGCGGGCATGCACTGCTTCATTATCTGAGGAGTTGTGAATGGCGCTGAACACTGTGCAGTCATCAGCGAACATTCCCATTTCTGACCTTATGATGGAGGGAAGGTCATTGATGAAGCAGCTGAAGATGGTTGGGCCTAGGACACTGCCCTGAGGAACTCCTCCAGCAATGTCCTGGGGCTGTAATGATTGACCTTCAAGCACCACAACCATCTTCCTTTGTGCTAGGTATGACTCCAGCCAGTAGAGTGTTTTCCCCAATTCCCATTGACTTCAGTTTTACTAGGGCTCCTTGATGCCACTCAGTCAAATGCTGCCTTGATGTCAAGGGCAGTCACTCACACCTCACCTCTGGAATTCAGCTCCAAATGATATGCAATGGAATCCCCAAATCTAATAATTATACAATGTACAGAATTGGAATTTTATTCATAATTACCTTCATTCCACAACCTCACTAAAAGCATCATTAAAAGTGTAATCTGGACCAATATTTGCACAAACTCATTTAATACAGTATATGCATAATTTAGGATATGAAAATGTTTAATTAAAACCTTAGATATCCCCTTACGCTGATGCAAACAGGCCCTGTACCTGCTTGCGTCAACCATAAGACTTCCGTGCACAATCGCTGGCCAATCGCTGGTCAGATAGCTCAACTTTGCGCCAGTGATTGCTTTTTCGGGGCCCCAGCGGATGGCCTGTCAACGCTTACATCGACAGGCTGCAAGTTCCAGATTTTGCGCATGCGCAAGCAAAAATCCCGAACTTGTGGGGCATTTCAAAGGGAATACGACGGCGTACTGAGAGTATACACAACACAATTTCAGGGCCAATAACTCAGTAATATCATACTTGGTGACAAGACGCTCTTTACCGACCAAGCAACTACAAGGTTTTCACCCACTCAGCTAATGCCCCCAGCGATTCCTGACAAGTGGCTTTCTGCAAATGGAAAAAAAGAAATGTAGTGTATATGATTAGTGTGCCGTTTATGAGGTACTAAAATGTTCTATGAGGATTGTTCTGGCCACAAATTTAAAATTCTCATCCTGGTGTTCAAATCGCTCCATGGCCTCGCCCCTCCCTATCTCTCTAGTTCTGACCACTTGCACATCCCTGATTTCCATCACCCCACTATTGGCGGCTGTGCCTTCAACTGCCTTGGCCCCAAGCTCTGGAATTCCCTCCCTAAGCCTCTCCACCTCTCTTTCCTGCTTTAAGATGCTCCTTAAAACCTACCTCCTGTCCCAATATCTCTTTATATGGCTCGGTGTCAAATTTTGTTTTGTAACACTCCTGTGAAGCGCCTTGGGACATTTTACTATGTTAAAGGCGCTCTGTAAATTCAAGTTGTTGTTGTTGCATTTGATTCTCTTTCAAAGGTTTTTCCACCGCTGCATGTTGTGAGGTTCTAAAGGTTTATAATTCATTTGTTTTGCAGGTATATTTACCGTTCCTTACAGTGGACAGTACCTCATTAGTGCTGTACTGACTCCGCAGAGAAATGAGCGCATCGAGGCTGTGCTGACTGTATCCAACGTGAGCGTTGCACAAGTGGACACAGCTGGCTACAGGACTGAACTATTAGAAATTGCTTTGGATAAAATTAAGAATCATCCTGGAGGAGGTCTTGCGGTGTTCAGCCTAATTCTTGGTCTGAAAACTGGTGACGAAGTGAGTGTTGTCGTCATGTCAGGAAAATTGGCTTACGCAGGAACAGAGGAGCTGTACTCTACATTCAGTGGTGTTCTACTGAACGATTCACCAATGCACAGTTGACAAAACCCAGGTAACGACAAGAGCAGCTAGAACCGAAGGAATTGGCCATCATCTGATTAAAAATGCTTCCTGTAGATCTAACAGTGAACTAACTGGAAATATTCATTTCAAATGTAACATTTGGCAGACTGAACCACACTAGAACCAAAAATGGTCCATGGCCAATCTATATTTTTAAATCAAGAACCACTAAGCAAAACACAAACTGGTTTGCTGCCTATTCAAGGTAAATATGGTTACATCTTCAGAAAACAAAGGGCTTTAGGTCACTGCCTATGATATGCTTGTATTAACCCTTTGAGAACTACAGTAATATTTCTGCAAAATATTGACAATACCATTTTTTAATTCTAGGAACAGTGATTTAAGGAATGTCCTTTGCTTTTGTACATATATATAATTCTATTTTATAGTACTTATTTTCAGAAATTTCCAGTTTTATATAATTCATGCAAAAAGATACTTGTACTTTAAAAGCTTAACGTCTCAGTGCTCAAAGGGTTAAAAGGTTGAGGATTTTATACAGGATCTTAAAAGAAATGTTGCAGTCAGCGGCCATTTAACCACAAGAATTTTTTTCCTCAAAGGAAGTGCCTCATAAAATAATAAAATGCACGATATTGAACAGCATCAAGTACAACCTGACGCAAGACAAGCGCTGGGGCAAATCTCAACATTTGGAGCTCTAAAATATCCTGCATTAGTTAGATGATCTGTATTATACTGGCACCATCACTGCTCGCTAGGCTGCTTATCAGGATGTAAGCTATCAATAGCCAGTTAAACATTACGTTAGCTGATAAAACCAGAACAGGTTTTTTTTATTCATAACAGCAAAAATGTTGACTCAGGTAGCCTAAAACATCCATACAGATGCCAGTGTTATTTCTTTTTTAAATGTAAACTTTAAATTAATTCTTTTCTATGAAAATCTGTCAATTGACCTTCATCCTAAGTACTGGCTAATGTACATAATCTGTGCCAACATTCATGTTTTCACATGAAACAATGTATGAAATCAGAGTCATTATGGCACAGAAGGAGGCCATTCGGCCCATCAAGTCCATGCCGGCTCTCTGCAGAGCAATCCAGTCAGTCCCATTCCCCCTCTCTATCCCTGTAGTCCTGCAAGTTTATTTCCCTCAAGTGCCTATCCAATTTCCTTTTGAAATCATTGATCGTCTCCGCATCCACCACCCTCATTGGCAGCGAGTTCCAGGTCCTCACCACTCGCTGCGTAAAAAAGTTCTTCCTCACATCCCCCCTGTATCTCTTGCCCAAAACCTTAAATCTGTGTCCCCTAGTCCTTGTACCATCAGCTAATGGGAACAGCCTTTCTGTCTACCTTATCCAAACCCGTCATAATCTTGTACACTTCTATCAAATTTCCCCTCGACCTCCTTTGCTCCAAGAAGAACTCCAGCTTCTCCAGCCTAACCTTGTAGCTAAAATCCCTCATCCCTGGAACCATTCTAGTAAATCTCCTTTGCACCCTCTCAAGGACCTTTACATCCTTCCTAAAATGCGGTGACCAGAACTGGATGCAATACTCTAGTTGTGGTCTAACCAGAACTTTATAAAGGTTCAGCATAACTTCCCTGCTTTTGTACTCAATACCTCTATTTATGAAGCCCAAGATCCCATATGCTTTGCTAACTACTCTCTCAATATGTCCTGCCACCTTCAGAGATCTATGCACATGAGCCCCCAGGTCCCTCTGTCCCTACACACTCTTTAGAACTGTACCATTAAGTCTATATTGCCTCTCCCTATCCCTTCTGCCAAAATGCATCACCTCACACTTCTTTGTATTAAATTCCATCTGCCACTTGTCTGCCCATTCTGCTAGCCTGTTGCAGTCGATTGGTATCATCCTCACTGTTTGCCACACCTCCAAGTTTGCTATCATTGGCAAATTTTGAAATTTTACTCTGTATTCCAACATCCAAGTCATTTTTATATATATATATATCAAAAAAAGCAGTGGTCCTAGCACTGACCCTTGGGGAACACCACTGTCTACTATCCTCCAGTCTGAAAAACAACCATTTACCACGACTCACTGTTTTCTGTCCTTAAGCCACTTTCTTATCCAAGCTGACATTGACCCTCCTATTCCATGAGCCTCAATTTTGTTAACCAGCCTTTTATGTGGTACTTTGTCAAACGCTTTCTTAAAATCCATAGACAACATCCACTGCATTCCCTTCATCAACCTTCTCTGTTACTTCATCAAAAATTCAATTAATCAAACACGATCTGCCTTTTACAAATCTATGCTGGCTCTCCTTAATTAGCTTAAACCTCTCCAAGTGCCTGTTAATTTTTTCCGATTATTGTTTTTAAAACCTTACCCACCACTGATGTTAAAATGACCGGCCTGTAGTTACTAGGATTGTCCTTACACCCTTTCTTGAACAAGGGTGTCACATTTGTCACTTTCCAATCCTCTGGCACCTCCCCCGCATCTAGATAAGATTGGAAGATTATGGCAAGCCCTTCCGCTATCTCCACCCTCACTTCCCTTACCAACCTAGGATGCAAGCCATCCGGACCAGGTGACTTATCCACTCTAAGCATATCCAGCCTTTCCAGTACATTTTGCCCATCAATTTTCACCCCATCCATTACCTCTACCATCTACGCTTCTACCGATATTTTGTCAGCATCCTCTTCCTTAGTAAACACCGATACAAAGTACTCATTAAATATTCTAGCCTTGCCCTGCACCTCTAAGCATACATCACCTTCTTTGTCCCTAATAGGCCCCACCCCGCCTCTTACTACCCAGTAGAAGATTTTTGGGTTCCCTTTTATATTAACTGCCATCTATTCTCATATTCTCTCTTTGCCAGTCTTATTTTACTCTTCACTTCCCCACTCAACTTATTGTATTTGGCCTGGTTCTCACTTGAAGAATTCACCTGACATGCATCATACAACCTCTTTTTTGTTTCATCATATTCTCTATCTCCCTCGTCATCCAAGGAGCCCTGGCTTTGATTCCACTACCTTTCCCTCCTGTTGGAATGTACCTAGCTTGTACCTGAAACATCTCCACCTTAAAGATCACCCATTGTTCCATTACAGTTTTTCCTGTCAATCTTTGGTTCCATTTTACCCTGGCTAGATCCCCTCTCATCCCATTGAAGTTAGCCCTCTTCCAATTTAGAATTTCTACTTTAGATTGTTCCCTACTCTTCTCCATTACTAATCTAAACCTTATGATATGATGATCACTATTACCCAAGTGTTCTCCCACAGACACTTGGTCAACCTGGCCCACCTCATTCCCCAGCACCAGATCCAGCAATGCCTCCTTCCTGGCTGGGCCGAGAACATACTGGTCAAAGAAGTTCTCCTGAACACATTTCAGAAATTCCTCCCCCTCCTTTCCCTTTACTGAACATTATCCCAATCGATATTTGGATAATTAAAGTCCCCCAATATCATCACTCTATAGTTCTTGCACATCTCTAATTTCCCTGCACATTTGCTCCTCTATCTCTCTCACTATTTGGAGGCCTATAGAATACCCCCAATAGCTTCATCATACCCTTTTTGCTTCTCAACTCTAAACAAATGGATTCTGTCCTTGCCCCCTCAAGGACATCCTCTTTCCAACACTACAATGTCTTCCATAATCAGTGCTGCCACCCCACCTCCCTTTTTCCCTTCCCTATCTTTTCTGAACACCTTGCATCCATGAATATAAATCTTGTGTGCACTTGCCATTGCATTTTTTTCCCACTCATTTAAATATCCAAAGATTCAGACAGCATATGTACAGAGATGAAAAGCAATTACCTAGGCTCAGTACTAGCAAACATCTATCAAATTTTGAAAAATGAGAAAGAGCACGCGCACAGATGTGTATGCATCTGGACGTATGTGTTCAAGAATTACAAAATTTCAACTAGTGTACTAAACATGGTCCGTCCGTCCACTGGTTCGGTTGTCTTTAACAATTAAATGATACTCGACATTTGATCAAGATGAATAGTCTTTACATAAATTTTTAACCAGTTGCCAACTCCTCGTGCTTCCAAGGTTTGAATGTTATGGGTCTATAAATATTTTTTTGCACCAGCAAAGCATTTGTTAAACTAGTGCTTTATTAGATCTGTAAAATTCAGTAACAATTCTGTGGCAGAAACTAAAAATGAGATCTTCAGTGTTGATTTAAAATGTTCATGATTGGTTGTGAAAGGTCAAGGACTGTGTTGTGGATGAGTGTATTTAAATTAAATTAGCTATGTTAAGAAAATAAACTTTCAAATGCAAATTTTGAACAGGCAGAAACAACCTACTAAATTTCTGATCAAGTGACTATTTTAGGGAAGGCGACAGTTATCCGAGATAAAGCATCAAACTGCGAGAACGTTTGCAGTAATTTAAAACGTTATTTGTCCAAAAATGTATTAAAATGAGAAAAAGTATAATTGTTTCTTATTTAGTAATAAATGCTAGCATTACATTGCAATTCAGTCATGTTTTGTAACAGATATTGAAGAATTGTTCAACATACATATGAACTTGAAGTCCTCTTGTTTTGTATATTAGTGTACATCTTTGAACATATGGAACTAAACTTTGTGAACAAGCAAGTTATGGTGCTATTTTCTGTAAATTAAATACACATTTTCTACTGTTTAATTTAATGTTTGCAATAAACATATGGTTTGAAATTATGCCAGTACACATTCCAATGGAATCACATTTTTAAGTATTTAAATGTCCTGCATGCCTGAGCACCCTGCTAGTTTAGTGAGTAAAAGCATCTTATCGTGCCATACAGAACCCAAGAAACGAGGAGGGTCACAGGCTCAGTCCACGCTTTCTCCCAAGTTATACAATTGCTTCTGGGGTGGTAATACAGGTAGTATATATTGGCCTCAGCAACTTCAGATTTTGATCATTGCCCAATGACAATTGTCTGTAAAAAGTGCTCTGCAATTGCATCAACGTGCCTGTTTTGGTAATAAAAAATAAGGAAGTTGAGTACTTTTCAGGGGATGGAATATTCTTGGGGATTTTTATTGTAAATTTTTGTATTGCAATACTGGGCAACATTAACATAAGGATTTTTTTGGAGCTGGTGTTTGGGGAGAAAAATGTAAATTGCATTCTAGGCTATGGAAAAAGCAGGGATAAGAAACCTTGAACTTATAGTTGTTTGGAAGCAGAATGTGAAAATATGTAAGATGTACACTGACCTTTGACACTATTTCTCATGTGCAACCCTTGTGGTTTTGGATTTGGCAAAGGCAAAAGATGGCAACTCCAATGCTGAAAGGACAGTTGCACATTTTGCATTGCTGCAAAGTGATTTAGGTGCTGCAGCAACACAAAACATGCAGCACAACTGTGGCTGAACCAGTGAGAGGTCAGGAATGAACTGAGTAACATTACCTGGTTAGGAAATAAAGGCTCCTTTGAATGATGCAGCAGGCCAGTCCTGAGTCTAGCAACAAAACTGATTCCAACTTCCTGTTCTGAAAGGTGGCAACAAAATACATCCAGCTTCTTGCATTAAAAGATGGCTATCAAATGTACAAGCCCATCTGCTGACTGGTGCTGAAAGGTCCACTGTGAAAGTGTACATTGTTCCTGCCTAGGGCATTCATGGACACACTCTCTTTTTCTATTGCATGCTGTGCCAAGATAGTAATCTGGTATTAACATACCTGGAGTGTGTCCAAACAGAACAGGTTAAGTTCTGGCCTGTTTGATGTGCCTTGTTGCCAGCGGGTTTCCTGTCCATGGACTTAACATCACAGCATTTGAAAAACTGAAGTGTCAACCACACAGTCCAAAGTCCTAGTTGTTTTATACGCCAGATAGTCTCTGACTGGTTTCATCTACCCAGAGTCAAAGATACTTAAAGCAGAAAGTTTCCATCCTGCGAAAGAAGCACCACCTCAACAGCGAGATAATCTGTAAATTACACCCGAGTCTATTGGGATCACCACAAAGCTAGCTTCCTACTCTTGGTCAATTTCTATGATTTAGGAAATTAGGGAATGACTGGGAGACCACGGAGCTAAAAAGTTCCACTAAAAGCTCCATAAGCAGGCTGGTGTTTTCATCCAAAAGCAGAACTGATGCCATCAATTGTAAAACAAAAATATACGGTTATAATTATGCATGGAGTGGAATGGCTCTGAACAGTTCAGGACAAACCAACTGTGCCCAGAGAGGTTTGAAATTAAGGACAGGTCCTATAAAAGTTATACTTTTTTTTTTTTAAATCTTTAAATATCCTGAATTCCCTTTTAAACTCAGTTTGTTAAACTTTAGTGGAGCTTGATGCAGTAGGGACTTCTGAGGTTGGGGTTAAGGGATATTTTTGGGACACAGTGGACAGATCTTTGCTCTGAATCTGGCCCAGTGTATACCTAAACTGAGAGTCCTTGATGTGGTCACTGTCAAAAGCAGAAAATGCTCTTTTCTCCAGTGGTAAAATCCTCAATGAGCAAAACATCAAATATAAATATTACTACATTTTTTATTCCTTGGCTACGTTAATCAACAGTATTAAACCGAGGAGCAAACATTGACATTTCACTGTAAAAATAACATATCAGACAGCCCATCACTCATTAAGTTCATTTCTTTAATTACTCTAGTTATGTTTAAGAAATATTCAACAGCAGTCTTTGAAACACATTCACTTTAACAATTATATAAATTATAGCAACTTCAATGTGGTAAACCAAGTACATTTGGAAATTCTGCTACTTTTTCCACACCATATTACAGGTTGATTATGTAGTGATTTTCTGGCTTTGCACTTGAGACTTATTTTAACACGCCCTGGAACAACAAACTCCCTTTGGATCGCAAATATGAAAATTGAGCATGTAGGATACTTACCACTTAAGATTGTGTCCATTTTAACCAACATTCATAACTGCAAAAAAAAACTCCCACAGAACTGATGGTTTAATAAATATCTTGTATTACTCTTCAAGAAGCCAAATATTTTCCAGGCCAATTAGGAGAACTATGACTTGTGTGCATTTGCTTTCTATGCTACACTGTGCTTTGACCCTGATCCAGAGCAGAAGTGTTCTATCAAGTGAACATCTGCTGTGCAATTTGTGCCTTACTAAAAAAAAAGCAAACCCTTAAAAAATCTGCTCATTTCACACAGGGAGCACATGCAGCACAGTTAAAGTAGAAAAATGAGAAAAGTCATTCTTTGCAAATGTTTGAACTTTCACAGAAAGAACATACATTTCAAATGGTCTGTTCTATTGATGTCCAATCAGTGCTTGCTGAATGGTAACAATACAATTCCTACATTCAGATCAAAATGCAACCCAACAAAGTTTTGCATTTATATAGAGTGGAATGACAGGGACAAAATACCAGTCTTTAAAACCTCATACTCTGTAATAACTGTACCGTAATGCAATGCAACTTTGCAGTTGTAAGATTTACTACTTCCCTCTTACAGACATCTCAGCATCATGCACCAAGCTCCAACAAGGACTGAATATGGTCTCAATGTCTGCACAATCACAAACTAAGCCAAAAAGGAGTCATGATTTGAGCCGGAGAAACAGGATTTGTATTTTTGTTCTCAAAATTAAATTCTTCCTTTTCACACAACACTCCATCTCATAGCTCATTCAAGCTGTCAACTCAACTGAGGTTAGTCAGTTCAAGGATTTAAATTCACAAGCTTTATGTTTGGCAGTTGTGTGCTCTTTAGCTTAAACTACCAACCTGCCTTACACATCTCAGTGGCATTTCTATCAAAGAGTCTTTGGACTGCGATCCCACTGTAATCACATTTATATCTCACAAACTATGGGTCAGCATGTTCATTAAACATTTTGACATAAATTGCTATACATTTCTTACACAAAAGGTCTTTATGGCTTACTTTACTCATTTGCACTACAGGATCTATTGGCACTTAATTTCACCATTAATTCCACACCAGAGTAAATCTTCAAGGGTAAAAATGCACTGGGGTCAAACTTGTCATGGAAGTTGTTCTCTGCTGATGCAACTCCAGTTAAGGAAGTGCTGTATTTTATTTGTAACAGCAAACTAGAACAAACCAATAGCTGGCTGAATTTGGATCTGCTATAAATAGCGAATTTAGAAAAAAAGTCAAAATGAACAGAGATCTTTGTTAATACAGAATTTTCTAAAACTGGAGTGCACACTGGCAAAGGTTCTCACAGACTGCATAGATAAATTGGAATAGTACATTTAACATGTTCCTCCTCTCCATGTGGTTTTCAGAACATCGCTCTACTTGATACAGTTCCAAAAAAGAATGAAGAAAAAGTTTTTTTTAAATGTGCCATCACACTGTGTAGTTTTAAATTTCCTACAATTATTCTGCACTCCTTTTTAAGAGGCACACCAAGAGGCGCCAAATCCTCGGTAGGCCCTACAAAACGATTTAAGGTGAGTGAGACATGAGCTTCTTTTATGTCGTGCTTTTTTGCTTTCCCTCTCCTGTTGATTTGTTTTCTATTCAGTTCCTTCTTTGCTTTGCGCTACACATCTGCCACAGGGAAATACCTCTAGATTCCTATCTGTGGCTAGGCATTATGACTCTCTCACTCAAACTCCCGTTCTGGCCTGGCTTCCAGCTACACTTCTGGGGTTTAGGTGTCCAACTACCTCACTCCAGCTTCCTCTCCCTGCCCACGGCCAGGCTTCTAATTACCTCCACTCCAGTTCCCCTTCCCTCTCTGACAATTCCTCCAGTTACTGCACCTCCCTCTCTCCTTTTCCTGGCTTCTATTCAGTTCAACAAAAAAATAAGTCAATGTCCCTCCCCAGTATTCCAGTGCTTGATTTCTGTGGTAGACTACCCCTTTCTAGTATTTTTTGTCTATGCCTTGCTTCGTTTTGCCGAGTCCTTCTCACTCGCATCCATATAAGGCAGCTTCTTTGATGCTACTTGTGGGTGCAGCTTATTCAGACTTCCATGCATCACAGAAAGTCTCCATTGCACTAGAGTGGCCCACTATAATGACGCATGGAGCAATGAAGTATCAGTTGCCCAGAAACAATTGTTATGTATGAGATTTGCATCAATTTCTACAGTTTTGATGGGACTGGAAATTCTATGAATTAGGAAATAAGAGATTACTATCATCTGTATCCTCATTGGGACTACAAGAAAATGTGGGAATTCTCCCAGAGATGAAAGTGCTGTGCCATATGCACAATGGCTTTCCAAAGTCAATTCAGAATCTCCAATCAACCATACCTTAGCAGTGCCTGATCACAGACACCAACAAGCGGTATTTGTAGTCTGTGATGTACCTTCATTTGCATCTTCGTCTTCCTAAAACAGTCAGCGTGTAAAGTGCTTTACCTGCAATCTGAACTTCCCAATTACAGCTAGATGGGGAAACAGTAATGCGAGACTGGTCACAAGTGGTACCTGCTGAAACACCACTTGAGTTCACTCGGATTAATACTTACAACTAGCATTTTAACTGTTAACCAGGTTATAGATTCTCCACGTCATTGGACTTCAAATCAGAAGTTACAGATCACAATGTGCTAATACAACTGAAGGCACTGATAGGCCGACATGTTGCTCACAGTTCTTGCAATGTCTTATCATTATTCTTTAGTGATTTTAAGTTCATTGAGCTCATCCAGATCAAGTTCACGAAGTGGTTCCCGCCAATATGCGAAATGGCTGTATTCAGGGTATAGAAAAGCTGAACTTCTTTCTTGTGCTATTAGTGGAAATACATGTTCCACTAACTCACCCAACCGTGGATACCTAAGAGGGAAAAAGAACATTTTGATAAAGAACTGCAAAACATTCTTTCACACCATACATCACTGACATATAAAACATGCCAATATCACCCGAGACACAGAAAACATCCCATGAAAGTCCTAGTAAGCAACAAACCAACAAGTGAAATCAATCTATGCCATATTGGCACTGGGCATGTGAACCACTTATTCCAATTTCCTTTCCATTTCTACATGACAAGTGCAATCATGCAGTCAAACACTATGGTAGGCCAGATCAGCCCAGAATTAGGAACATGCCATTGCAATTGTCACAATGTTAGATAACAAACAGCCCTACAGTCTGTGGCTTATAGGGGCACTTCACCGTCAAACTGTACCGTCAGTGCTGCTAAGCGGATCATTCCTAAACTCAACACTGCAACAATGGGTTGGCCGAGAGGTCACTTACCGTCAATTAGTCAAGGTCCATTTGAGCATCCTGCTAACAAGTCTGGTACGATACTGCAGTGGTTATGTTACTGGATTAATAATCCAGAGGGCTGGACTAATATTCGGAGTTCAAATCCCATGGCAGGTTGAGAATTTTAATTCAGGACCTACAAATATCTTATTTAGATTAAAAAGAACAAATCTGGACAGAACTGATGACAGCATATTTCTAGTAGGGGGTTGGGAGATCCGATGCTGGCTGAAGTCGCTCCATTTCCACTGCGATTCACCTCTTCTGCACATGCACGATGTTTCAGAAGTGTGCTGCGATTTAACGATTGTTTAAATTGTTTTCAATTATTTACCCGCGGCTCCCAGATTGTCTTCTCTCCATGCCCCCTCAAAACCGATGCAAGATTAAAAGCAATGTACAGTGTGAAACATGTAGTAGGGTGTGCTGGGAGGCAGGTTTTGAAATGATAGGAGCAGTTGGTCACTTTTTTTAAAAAAAACATTAAAACCAACACAGTTATACTTGTCAAACAAACAACTTGAAGATAAAGTCATTGCAAGAGTGTCCGGAGGTATTCCTTGAATGTAGTAACTTAATCACAGCTCCTATATGGAGACAGATGTTAAATGTGCATTTTGATTGTAGACAATAGCAATACATAAATCCCCAGGATTATATGCACAAAATGTAATTACTATGCTTAGAGCAGAGGCCTTTAACCTCAACATAAAATAATAAATATTTTACAAACACCACCCTTAATCACAAGATAATGCATGAAATGCAGAGAAAGTATGATAATTTTCAAGCAGTTTACATGCCTGTAGTGGAATCAATGCGTTGGAAACACAAGATTAACTCACTGCACCAGCAACATTCAAATTGTGAATATGAAAATCATGTGGAGCACTATTACAAACAAACTACCATCTCGGTACAACAGCTACCAGCACACTTCTACTGTAGCTGTCTTACCTCCAATTAGATTTCTACCATAATGCTCTTTTTCCCCCCACAGTCTACCTACCAAATTATTTGCTGCACACAGAAAGCTCACCATCTTCACAGTACAGGAAACTTTCTGGTATTCGGCACTGACGGGACCGAGCTGGTGCCGTTCGATCAAAACTGCCGTATAAACCAGCGGCAATGTTAAAACATAGAGCTTTTCAGCTCCGTGTGATTCAACAAACCCTGTTGCTTAGCAACAGCTTCAAAACAATCGGCTGCAGCTGCAAGCGTCTCTAGCTGAAGCTGTTGCTTAGCTACAGACCTTGCAGAGCCTGACTGGGGAAAAAAAAAAGCAACGAGAAGTAAAAAAACTTATAGAAAACGGCTCCTGAATTTTGCCGGTAGATAGAGCTTTCCGGACTTTTAACCTCCGGTTAAACAAAAGTTTCCTGTAGTTACTGAGAGAAAGGAAGAAACCCATGACGTTAAGTAGCCACAGCCAATTCCTTTGAAGCAATGCTTTGGCTTCAAATACTGTATCACAGTACACGAGTTTAGAAGGTTGAGGGGTGATCTAAATCAAGGTGTTTCAAATAATAAAAGGATTCGATAGGATAGATACAGACAAACTATTTCCTCGAGTGGGGGAATCCAGAACAAGAGGGCATAATCTTAAAATTAAGAATTCGGCTATTCAGAACTGAAGTCAGGAAACACTTTTTCACATAAAGGTTAGTGGAACTCCGAAACTCGCTCCCCAAAAGGCTGTGGATGCTGGGTTAATTGAAATTTTCAAGACTGAGATCAATAGGTTTCTATTGGGTAAGGGTATCAAGGGATATGAACAAAGTTGGGTAAATGGAGTTGAGGTACCGATCAGCCATGCTCTAATTGAGTGGTGGAACGGGCTGGAGGGGCTGAATGGCCTACTCCTGTTCCAATGTTCCTACTTCAAAATGCTGGAAAACATTCAAAAATCAAAATTTCTCTGGAGGCTGGGGGAGGGGGGCGGGGAGTAATACCCCAGAATCCCAAAGAAATGCATTTTGCACCAGCAGAGCTCATTGCCCCTTCAACGCTCTTAATTGGGTTGCACCAGTGTCAGAAACAAAACAAACAAATTTATACGCGCTCCTTTTTTAAGGGGCATAACTGATAAAGAAACTGCAGTGCCCATCGTTCGCGAAAGGCCCGAAGAGCACGGGCAGGCACTGCATGCTCCCTCTCCAGGGCCACTCGAGAAGTGGGCCCAATTTATTTAGGTACAATCCCAAGGTTGTGCATTCCACTATAGTTGCTATTTACTTTGGGATATTTGAAATGACCATCAAAAAGCAATTTAAAAACTATCGTCGCTTTCTATTAATGAGCTGATTTGATTTCGGTTAACATTGTTGGCTACTTACGATGACTTGTTGCTCTTGGTTTGTTCCTGAATTAATTCTCCTTTGGGGTTCACTATGAAAATCCTGCTTTCTTTGACCCTGACGACTTTATATGCATAAGCATCCTGCAATTGAATATCAACAAAAAAAGTCACCACAAACGTTTCAAGAAATGACATCAGATTTAAAGAAATTCCAAGAATTTTAGCTTTATTCATGATCCTTCAGCACAAAGAAAAGCTTTCAGAAGTCAGCTTTTGAATCACACTGGCCAGGCAGGTTAGCAAAAACAGTGCCAACTGTACTGTTAAAATGATACAAATCCAAGCCTCAGACTTGCCTGACGCATGAAATTTGCTGGCTTCAATTGTGATGTTTTATCAACTCTTAGCAAGCACGGTATGAATATTCCACCTTGATGGAATAACCAACACTGTCCATTTCCTGTCAACTGGTCATAGGACACCAATGTCCTGAGAAATCCACAGCGAGGATAACCCGCCCAGCCTGTCTCCAGAGGTTTTTACTGTGATGAGCGGTATATGTACGGGGCAGATGGCATAGAAAATGGCAGAAATAGGATTAAAACGGTATTTAATTGCAAGATTGTTTGCTTATGCATCCAGCTCTTACTTCAAAAGACACTTCACTTACATTAGTCCGGTTTCCAAAAGCAGCATAAAATGGACACCTATGTGGATTAAATAGATTCCGGATGTCATTCAAGCAATGAATTTTGAACACTTCTGGTTTCTTCTCAATTACTTCCCTGAAAAACAGAAGAAACAAGAAGTTTTTGGCATTTTAATCGAACTGTATTATTGCAAGATTTTTTCTATTTTCCAAATAAATGTGTGTAAAATACAGACTGTGCCAATTAAAATGATCCATTACTGCATTTTTAAAAACATTATTCAAGAAGGCATTAACCGGGCAACACTTTTTGTAACGTGCTGCAATAAGGTTTATACAAACCAAATGAGGTAACGTGCTGTAATAAGTTTTATACAAACCAAATGAGCAGTTTGCTGTGGGTTGGGATCGGGGGGTGGGGGAGGGGGAGTAAGATCGGGAATCGGGGGGGGGGGGGGGGGGTTGCAGGGAGAGCGATGAGAGATCGAGGGGCCTGGAGGTCAGCGATCTTGGGACTGGGAGCGGCAATGATCGGATGGTGATTGTGGTCAGTACTTACCTTTTTTTATGTAGGCGATGTTTAGGGCTGGTTTTCCCTGAGGCAGCCAGCATGGAGCCAATGTTGGAGTGAGGACCTGGAGTAGGTGCTAGGGCCCTTATTTGCACATGCAAACGGCCCAATGCCTGCTTCAGGCATGGGTAAAGGACGCCTCTTGTTTGTCCTCATCCAATATGGCGGACGACGCACTTCCAGTTGGATGTGTGCGCGCACTACTTGCCCGCGATTTGGGGCCTTAGGAGACCACATAGCGCCTGAAAAACTGGCGCTACGCAGCCCAATTTAACCCCCACTATCTACATGTGAGATGAAGTGGAGTTATAGAATAACTTATTGTTTGGAATTAAAAGACACTGGAAAAAGCAAGTCACTGGCATTCCCAGCAGCGTCGTCAATAAAATGTAAAATGATTGATGTGCAAAAATCAAGAGGATGCAAGTATTGCAAGTTCAGTACAGTTTTTCCATTCGATTTTATTTTTAAGAAAAGATTGAAAATTGCATTTCTGAAAGGGCAAAAAAAGGAAAAACTCATTTTACTACCTACAAGCAAAGGTTAGCAGCACAATGCTACACCCATGTGGAGATCCCAAGTTATCATCAAACAACTCTGTCAGCCACTGTGGTTATTTAATGATCGAGATCTTCGGAAAACTGGAAGAGATAAGCCCTGGTTGAATCAATAGGGGTGTTTGCTGCCATAGTCTGTGGCCGACTTCAGTTGGCAAGTGTCAAGATTTCCCCTGCTACAAGTAATCGTGAATTCGTCAAATAGGCAGATTTTTCATAAAGTCTGCTGTGACAATATAAAAGTCAGAACAGTTTTTATTTGAAGTGTAAACACATGTAGGAATTTTCCTCTTTAAATGTGTCTGCACCATGAAGCTTAAGTGATGCTTAAAACCCAATTAGATTTGCAGGCATAGATAAATGATGGCAACTTTGCTATTCATGAAATATATTAATACTGAAAAGAATCATTACCTGTGTAATGCTGAAAACAAACTACTGGGAGCCAGCAGGAGGGGTCCTCTGGGAAGTACAGTACCTCTGTCATTAACCCAGTGCAAGTATCCTCTGGTTATATCTGCCATTCCTATTGCACGGGCAGAGCAGTAAAGAAATTTGTAGCCATTCCTGTATAAAAAGTCAAACAATACGATCAATGACAATGGTATTCTTCACCGTTGTCTTGCATAATTGCCATAACTACAATTTATTTTATGTGGACTAGGTACTTAATAAAATATGGCATGATTTCAGTAAATTTACTAGCATATTAAGCCTCAGGGTAGAAACATTTGGATTAATTCATCTCCCAAATAGAAAATCAGTTTTTTTTAAAACTCTCCACATTTTTGACAATGAGAGCTGTGCATGACACCGCTCTGTCAACCAACTCACTAAAAACATTATATATGGAACCCTGCAAAGACAAAGGGAATGACAAAGAAAGATAAGAAATTCTCACTGCTAATAAATATTTGTGGCTTCGAACTTCAGGAACTTTTATTGTGGACTCTGATCATTTTGTGAAAGTTTTAACAGAGGAGCGGGATTTGACTAGGAGAAAAACATCTGCGCAGACTTGATTGGCCTAATTGCCTGTTTCTGTCCTGTACTATTCAATGCTACATATTTCATTCATTTCAAGGATGGATACATTAAATAAGACTGAACGCTGTGGAGTGTCAGCACACTGCCTTTCCACCTCAGAATGAAGATCAACTCCACCTCGAGTGAGGGAATGAAAGTCAACTCCACCTACAGGCGATAGAGAGAGATGGATGACTTTCATTCTGTCTACAAAATGCTATGTGGAATGAATTCGGGAAATTTCACCTCAGTTGAAACTCCGCTACTCCACAACAGAAAAGATACAAAATTGGCCATTGGTAGGGGTTAATTGCTGGGCAGTGTTGACTGACCTGGAATTGAGTTTCAATTGCATTGAAAAGTGTCTCATTTCCCAACGTTAACAAACCGCATTACTTTTCTAAACAGAAACATTTGTCACAATGCCTACAAAACAGAGCATGGGCTTTCATTACTTTGACAAACACGCAGAACCACACTCTTGAAAGATTTTGCCCCTAGATGGGGAGAAGGGGGAAAACTGAACTGATACTGAGTATCTGATGGACACAACATAGCAGCATTCAGTGCTTCAATGATTTGAGCTTTTATCAGTTCCACTAACTTTTCAATGTTTTTCCCCCTAGAAATAACTAAAATTCACAAGGTGTGAGGTTCCAGTCTGCAGAATGGCCCAGTGGTGAACTGTGACAGGAAATAACTCACTACAGCTCACTTAATTGCCTGCACATCAAGTGGCAGAAATCTAGCTTACTGTTCCATGAGCACAAGAAACTGGGAGCTAACATTTTGTGCACAGGCCAAAAATGGGGGTTGATGCTAGACAAGATTTTTCCCTCGGACCCGTGCAAAAAACACAAACCTCACGTCAACAAGAGAAAAACAAATGGAAACTTGTTAGCTATAAACCTTTATCACACAGTGAGCTGCTACCCTAGCTTTTTGACAAATGATTCACTGCAATAGTTTCTGTGCTTCCTAAATGTCAGCATGGCCTTGGCAGCTACAGAAAGAATGAGAGTCACGAGCAAACCAGATATTGTTCACGTTTGAAGATTTCAAACCACACGTGTTACCTATTGAAATTTACAGGGGTAAAGTAGTTTAACTTCACTTCACATATCCATTGAACTAGCAAAAATATTAAAAATAAGCTGTGTAACTTGCGCATCAGCATCATACAAGCTGTTTTGGACTCTAGGGGAATCGAGGGATATGGGGATCGGGCGGGAAAGTGGAGTTGAGGTCGAAGATCAGCCATGATCTTATTGAAATGGCGGAACAGGCTCAAAGGGCCATATGGCCTACTCCTGCTCCTAATGCTTATGTTCTTATGTCAAATTACAGCCCAAACAGACAAGATTATATTTTAAAGACTGTATTACCTCAACAAACTAAACTAGAAACCATCTCAAAGATAAATCAAGCAAATACAGTCTATGCTGTTAATTCAGTTGCTAAAGTTAAACTACTGGATAATTTGAAATTGAATTTCACAGCTTCCAGGGCTATTTTATTCCAATTGCTTAAATCTAATTACTGGGTAATTAATTTTTTTCACACAGGAAAGCAACTTTGAATTAACAGTTGACTGTAGATCATTTACTGATGTTCCTTAAAGAGTGTTTATAGGCATTCTAAACTAAATGTTCTGCCCATTGACTGAGCGAGTGGAAAATCTAGCCCTTTAGCTTTACGAAACAAGGTATTTTGTTGGTTCTATATTTTTGGACAAGAAATAAACTAACTTCAAAATAAAACATCCAGTAGCCAAATTATTGATCAAAATTATCAGCAGTTAAATGAGTCAGGAATCCATATTGCAAAATGCAGCACACAAACTTTACTGAAACCTAGTTAGCAGAAGCTATAAATAAAACATAAGTTTAGACTGAAATGTTCTTACATCATTTGAAACAATACTGCAGCACCACCTGGTGGTGGAATCTAAAAAATACACATTATGCACAAAATCTCTCTCAATTCTCACTCTCCGTCAACTACACTTGGATGCCATCTTAATTTAGTTCATTCACTGATAACAGTAACACCTATACAGTCCTACAGTTTGGTAAGATGACTGATTTTTTTTTTAAACCAAGGTCTGAGTTTACAACAATTTTTTTTTCCACTGTGCACTGACCAGTTCCTACCTAAAATGGCAATCGGGGTACTTCTTTCTTAGTCAGTCCCTCGGAGCCAAGGATGACTTGCCTCCACATTAAAAATGAGTTCTCAGGTGACTGATGAGTCCAATGCGGGACCTACAGTCTCTGTCACAGGTGGGGCAGATGGTGGTTGAAGGGGCGGGTGGGTGGGGTGCTTGGGTGGACGTGCGCTCCTTGCGCTTGCTCCCGGCGAAGAGACTCGAGGTGTTCGGCGCCTTCCCGGATGCTTTTCCTCCACTTTGTGCGGTCTTGGGCCAGGGATTCCCAGGTGTCGATGGGGATGTTACACTTTTTCCAAGGAGGCTTTGAGGGTATCCTTGAAGCGTTTCCTCTGCCCACCTGGGGCTCTCTTGCCGTGCCGGAGCTCCGAGTAGAGCGCTTGTTTTGGGAGTCTCGTATCGGGCATGCGGACAATGTGACCTGTCCATCGGAGCTGATCGAGTGTGGTCAAAGCTTCGATGCTGGCCTGAGCAAGAACACTGACATTGGTGCACCTATCCTGCCAATGGATTAGCAGGATCTTGCGGAGGCAGCGTCGGTGGCACCTCTCCAGTGCTTTGAGGTGCCTGCTGTACATGGTCCATGTCTCTGAGGCATACAGCAGGGCAGGTATCACTGCTGCTCTGTAGACCATGAGCTTAGTGCCGGGTTTGCAGTCCTGGTCTTCAAACACTCTCTTCCTCAGGCGACCGAAGGCTGCACTGGCACACTGAAGGTGGTGTTGGACTTCGTCGTCGACGTCTGCCATTGTTGACAGTAGGTTCCCGAGGTATGGAAAGTGGTCCACGTTGTCCAAGGCCTTGTCGTGGATTTTGATAATCGGGGGGCAGTACTGTGTGGCGGGGGCAGGTTGTTAGAGGACCTTTGTCTTACGGATGTTTAGTATAAGGCCCATGCTCTCGTACGATTTGGTAAAGGTGTTGACGATGGTTTGGAGTTCGACCTCCGAGTGAGCGCAGATGCAAGCGTCGTCTGCATACTGTAATTCAACGACAGAGGATGGGACGACCTTGGATCTGGACTGGAGGCGACGGAGGTTGAACAGTTTCCCATTTATTCTGTAAATTAGCTCCACTCCAGTGGGGAGCTTACTGAGAGTGAGATGAAGCATTGCAGCAAGGAAGATTGAGACCAACGCTCTTCTCGATCTTCCTTGCTGCAATGCTCCATCTCACCCTCAATCGGGGTACTATTTATGTCATTAATCACCTAAGATGTCATTTTAGGAAACTGATTTTTTTTTTTACAAATTTACCTAACTGGGCCTTTTCTGGCTCTGGCTGCTGTTCCTGGCAGGTTTTGCCTGGCGGGGAAACCACCACTGCTCCCCTGCTCCGGTCTCAGGTTAAAATAACATCGGGCTCCGATGACGTCAACAGAGCCCGATCTGCGTATTTAAAGAGGACCCAACCTCTTGGGCAGGTGTCCTTGCTGCCTGCAATTTAAAACTGCAGACGGCCACATTGGGACAGGAAAGGAGTGGGCAAGTCCCCCATTCCATTTTAAATCCCACAAGCCTGGCTTCCACATAAAGAGATATTAGGACAGGTGACCAAAAGCTTGGTCAAAGAGGTACGTTTTTAGGAGTGACTTAAAGGAGGAGAGGTAGAGAGGGAAAGAGGTTTAGGGAGGGAATTCCAGAGCTTAGGGCCAAGTGAGCTGAAGGCACAGCTGCCAAATGTGGAGCGAGGAAATTGAAGATGCGCAAAAGGCCAGAATAGGAGGAACACAGAGACCTGGGAAGGTTGTAGGGCTGGAGGAGGTTACAGAGATGGGGATGGGCGAGGCCATGGAGGGATTTGAAAACAAGGATGAGAATTTTAAAATCAAGGCGTTGGCTGGACAATGAGCCGACGTAGGTCAGCGAGCACAGGGATGATGGGTGAACCGTACTTGGCGCGAGTTAGGATATGGGCAGCAGAATTTTGGACGAGCTCAAGTTTACAGAGGCCGGCAAGGAGAGCTTTGGAATAGTTGAGTCTGTAGGTAACAAAGGCATGGATGAGGGGTTCAGCAGCAGGCGGGGCAGAGACAGGTGATGTTATAAAGGTGGAAGTAAGCGGTCTTGGTGATGGAGAGGATATGGGGTTGGAAGCTCAAACACTTGAGCATGGTTTCCATGGTGCACTAACCCATCAATACTCACTTGAACAGCACAGGAGGGCCAACACCACCTGTAAAGCTATACTTCAGCAGGAACTGCTGTTTAACAGGGAAAAATTGAAAGGGTCACCAAAAGTGGTGATTGAGCATTTACTATTTTCTGTTGAATGATGTTGAACAGATGTAAATACATACTGGTGTATTTTGTGGTAGAGTTTTGCAATGCCCTGGTGGGTCCAATCCTTTCCCAGCTGTGGCAAAATATGGCCCAAAGCATCGGATCTGGAAACACACAAAAGAATCACTGGTATTAAACATGTACATTCAGTATTTCACTGAAACATGGTTCAACGGCATCCGAGTTCAGAACACAAGTGGATCAAAGCACAAATTGTCTACATGGGGACTGAGGCAGAATTCTCTCCAAGGTGGTCACATGGGGATTTACTGCTATTTTACACGAGTTTAAAAAATGTTTCCAGCAGCAGCATCACTCCTTGCTGCTGTTTGTAGGAAAATCATGCCCTTATTTACTGTACTGAAGAACTAACTAATGATATTTTTGTTTGACTAGGTTACTTTGTATATTTCTGTGCTCCAATCTTCTTCCTTGCACTGTGCACCACCGCTCAGCCAGAAATGTGGGCCTGGGCTTGTTCCCTGGGCATCAATGCCCCTTTTTAAATGCTCAACACGAGCGGCTGCAAGTAGAACTGGGTCACTCTCCTCCAGTTCGCTCGAGCTTTACCAGTGAAAAATTGCCTAACCTCTAATCTGCTGCTTCTTTGCCTCCAGCACAGCTGAAATGAAGAACTTGTTGTATTGGGAGTCATTATTCCATGACAAAGTGCACTGAAGCACACCATGTGCTGGCTGCTGGAGACTGTGTCCTTAGAGTTAACTGCTGCAAGCTGCATTTTAAAGGAATGTGCATTTCAGAATTTTCAAATCTGTCCAATCACTTTGCAAAAACTAGTGGGAACCAGAGTAATTCAGTAACATAGTGGTTAAAAAATGGAATAACCACCTGCCATTGGATTAATAATTTACTATGAAGCCTTCTTAAAATTACAGCAAAACCAGTGCACCAAACTGTGCTGGTGTTGATTTTCCAATTAAATCTTGCATTAAATCAAAGTGATCAAATCAAGGTTTCACTGAGTGAATGTCTACAAGTCATGTGAAACCAGCAGCTTTTTTCAGGGTAGACATGCATGCAAAATTTACATAAAGTAAAGTCAACCAATGCCCCTTATTTTCTTGAAAAACAAGATAGGCACAACACCATAAAAAAGCAGGAGCAGTCAGAGACTCCTTTTAATGAAGCGACTTGTTCCGTTCATTCACGACAACACTCGGTTCTCAATTTAAACAGCAGAACCACTCAATTAAAACAACACGTGAAGGAAACAACAAGCATCAGTCAGAGTACCTGGCTCGAGCAGGGGTGACGTGAAGAGAAAGAAGAACAGCGACACAACCAAGAGTGCATCTCAGCTATGAAGTGAACAGATCCTGAAGAACAGCTTGACTCACTGGAGATTATGGAGGGAATAAGGATTTTAGCAGTGAAAACATGGGGAGCCTGCTCACAGACACAGGTGGGATCTAAACTAAATAAACACCAATGTAAAAATACTTTTGAATTTAGCATAGGCCCGGATTTGCAGTAAGAACGGTGAGGTTATCGGCACTCACCATTATTATGGAGTAAATCGGACAGCAACTCTGGCGCCTGCATGCATAGTTAAACGTGGAAATCAGGAAGCTGCTGTCCGAGTTGCTTTGCTCTAACAGTATCGTGCTGAGAGACTCGGCATTCACATACAGGAAACTTTGGTTTATCCGGAGGTTATATGTCCGGAATACTCGATCTAATGGCAAAAATCAGGAGCCGTTTTCTGTAAGTTTTTTTTTAGTTCTCGTTGCTTTTTTTTTCCCCCCAGTCAGGCACTGCAAGGTCTGTAGCTATAGCAACAGCTTCAGCTAGAGACGCTTGCAGCTGCAGCCGACTGTTTGGAAGCTGTTGCTAAGCAACAGGGTTTGTTGATTCACACGGAGCTTTTCAGTTCCGTATGTTTCAACATTAACGCTGGTATGTCCGGCACCAACTCGGTCCAGTCAGTGCCGGATATCAGAAAGTTTCCTGTACGTGGAAGAGCGTGAGTTTGCGGTACTTGCCCACTAAACACATCCAATAAAGTTAGGGCTTATCCATTCAAGTGTAAGTGAATTTTTATCGGCGTGATAAGCAATGTCCCCTCTAAGCAGCCCAGCTCTCTGCCGGTCCCGCGCAGCCCGGGACCAGCCTTTCCAAAGCATGCATGAAACTGTGAATGGGCTGCACACCCAAAAAAAAAATAAGGGGAACATTAGTAATAAGTCTCAATTACTGCCAATCAACCTCTCTGGCATTGAAAATGTACTTTAAAAGTGTGGAGATTTAAAAAGCTTAAATAATTTTTTTTAATCTTTACTTATTCTTTGTTTCTTTTATCTCTCTCCCTTAATCCTATCTTTCTTTCCCTCTCTTTATTTTGCTTTCTGTACATGATTTGGCATTGAATTAAATATTCTAACTGACACTTGCTGGTTTAGACTCTGCGTATCGCAGTAAGGTTCTTCAATCTGATTGGTTGAGGAGACACACCGTTGCTTGACCTGTTCACACAGGCCCCAGATCCCCTGTAGAGGGTGCTGCTTTGTTTCGGATTTCTAATACCGCAAGTCGCAGTGCAAAAGCCCACAGAAAGTCTGTGGGCAAGTGTAATGCATGGCTAGCGCCGTTAGTTCGCCACTGACCGCGAAATCCTGGCAATGGTCTACTCTTAAAACAGACTGAGTACTAATTTCTCAAGCAACTGCTCAGAAGTATCGCAATTGCTGGATCTCTAAGCGCTTTTAAGCAGAGTTATCAATACCTCAGGTAGGCTCATCTTTTAATACAAAGTAATGCAGATATTAGTTATTTTCTCTTCAGGAGACACTGGGCTGATGAAATTAGAATCTGTAAATTTAGGTGAGTGAATGGCCCATCAAAAGCTATGAAAATCTGTGCACTTATATAGCATATGCTTTAAACTGCATTTAACCAGAATACTTGACATCTAGCAAAAGGTAAAAGAATTAGGACTCCAAAGAAGTGCGCAATTAACCAAACTGTGCATTTATGTGGGCTTCACTATATTTCTCAATTGGTACAAATAAGTGACTAATTCTATTTTGCAAATGTTGGAATAGGGTTCATGAACTGTTCATCTTTTTTCTCAGCATGGAAAGGGGTAGACTTAATTCACATTACAGGAAACTTTGTGCTATCCGGCACCCACGGGACCGAGCTGCTGCCGTTGCCTCAAAACTGCCGTACTCTCCAGAGTTAATGTTGAGAGATACAGAGATTCTTATCTCCGTATTTGACAACAAACACTGTTGCTTAGCAACAGCTTCTAAACACTTGGGTGTGGCCCTAAAGCTCTGTAGCTGAAGCTGTTGCTATAGCTACAGACCTTGCACAGCTTGACTTTTTTTTTTGCTTTGTTTGAACAAACAAAAAGAATAAAAAACGGCTGCTGATTTTTGCCGGTGGCTCCAGATTGCCGGATAGCTCACCTCCGGATAGCACAAAGTTTCCTGTACCATCAAAAGCAAAATATGATCTTCAATTATAAAATTAGATGTGGATCCCTAGGAAGTTATAAATTTAGTTTAATGAACACATACTTCAGCAAAAGTAACTATGGGTACAGGCACACTTACTTTGTTATTGTCCCATCAATATCGGATATAATAACCTGATCATCCCAGTTCCAGAGGTAAATGGTACCTTCACATCGGCAGGTTCCCTGATATTGAGTTGTCACGCTGAACACTGCATTATTTGGGCCATCTTTCAGGTTCAGACTTCTCTGCAAGGCATAAAGAAACAAATATGTAATGCGGATAATTCAACACTGTAAAATTAAATACTGCTGCTTCACTCCAAACAAGGAAACGTCATCTGCCTAAATTGCATTATCTTCAATCATGAAGAAGTGTACCTTGCCCACATTACACTTTTCAAGGCACTGTCATTTTAAAAAAATCAACTTATAATATTGGTACAGGAAACTTTGTGTTATCTGGAGGCTAAATGTCCGGCAAGCTCGAGCCACCAGCAAAAATCAGGAGCCGTTTTTTTCTTTTCGTTGCTTTTTTCCCCCCCCCCAGTCAGGCACTGCAAGGTCTGTAGCTATAGCAACAGCTTCAGCTAGAGACGCTTGCAGCTGCAGCCGACTGTTTAGAAGCAACAGCGTTTGTTGTCAGATACGGAGATGAAAACCTCCGTATGCTTCAACATTAGAGCTGGAGTGTCCGGCAGTTTTGAGGGAACGGCAACAGCTCGGTCCCGTCGGTGCCAGATAGCACAAAGTTTCCTGTAACTCAATGTTAACCTGAGGCACAAATTTCATGCCCATCTATATTTTTTAAATACAGTCTTGGGGGGTTGGGGGGGGGGGCGGCGGGTAGAGTGGAGAGATAGCCAGTCATTGACCTGGAACGTCAAATTCTGATTGACCTCAGCAGTTTATAAGTAACTACAATAACTCCATTTAGAGCACTGGCCACAAGGGGCATTCTGGGTTAGCACCACAACCATGCGCCAGGCTGCAGACAAGTGTAAACAATGCTACAGGAGGTCTGCCGGTAACAATATAAAATTAGAATGGTGTACAAGTACCATTCCAATTGAGATCCACAGGGGATCTGTGGCGTCTGTGAGCAGGCAAAGCAACAGCGTAGCTCTTCAACCAATCAGACTGAAGAATCCTCACTGAGACATGCTGAGTCCAAACAGGAAGTATAAACCAGAAATTATAAATTAGATTTAAATCATGTACTGAAAGTGAAATAAAGACTGGGAAAGAAAGATGGGATTAAGAGAGAGAGAGAGAGAGAAAGATAAAAGAACGAGACAGAAAAAGTAAAAAAAAACTCCAGAACGAATTAAATTCTGAAGTAATGAGACACCACACATGTAAAATTAAATTTTCAGGGCCAGAGGTGTTGTTTGGCAGTAATTATGACGGATCACCGATGTTCCCTCTAATTTTTATTTTTTTTGAGAGTGTGCGGCCCCTTTAATGCGCTGCGTGGCCCATTCACATTTCCGCACATGCGTGGTTTTTCCATTCAATAGCCGGTGACGGGCCTGCGTAGGACCTCCAGACCGCTGCTCGGCCACACAGCTTAATGCGAACATTGCTGATCACGCTGTAAAAAAATTAATCAGCCCTAACCTTTTCTGGTGTGTATAGTGGGTAACTACCGCAACTTCACAGCCTTGCATGGATTTCAATGCCGAGTCTATCGGTGAGATACTGTTGAAGCGCAGCCTGTGGAGAAGGGTAAATCGGACTGCATCTTTCGGATTTCTGCAGTTAACTGCGCATGTACGTACTCCGAAGTTGCTGTCCAATATACTCCATAATAACAGCGAGTGCTGTTAGCCTCGCCATTGTTCTCAACGCAAAATCTGGGCCCGTGAATTGAAGCCCCACTTCAGAGACATGAGCACATTATCTAAGCTGACACTTCAGTAGGGATGCAAAAGATCCCATGCCACTATTTGAAGAGGAGCAGGGGAGTTCTCCCAGTGTCCTTGCCAGCATATATCCCACAACCAACATCACTAAAACAGTTAGCTGAGCATTCAACTCATTGCTGTTCGTGGAATCTTGCTGTGCACAAATTGGCTGCTGCTTTTTCCCAAATTACAACAATGACTACACTTCAAAAGTTATTTAATTGGCTGTGAAGCACTTTGGGATGTCCTAAAGTTGTGAAATGTATGCTCTAAATGTCAGTTCTTTCTTTATTCACCCCAGCCAGTAACTTTTCCATGTAAACTTTCTAGGTACAGCAAGTATTAAATATGAAACCGGATCAATAATTGATTTCATGATTTAAGTTATAATATGGTTGAAGCAGAGATTTAAGAACTATTTGCTTACTAGTTTTTCCGTGGACAGTCTCAGGGATTTTTTGTACGTAGCGGGACTGCTCTGACAAGGTGAATCTCGACATTTAGAACCTGGCTTTGGACGGTCCTTGATGGTACTGAAGTCATCATCACTAGAAGTTAACTCTTCCTTAGGCCTGTTCCATAAATAAATAATAAAGTATTAAAGTATTAAAAATTTAATCAAACGGCAACATTTGACATATTAAGGCAGTCATACGCAGGTTTCCTTATTACATATTACAATTGATTAGAATGTTCATAGAAAAATAAAGTATAAATTAGTATGTGCACTATATAAATTACACATTGTATATTGAAAATGAAAACACCTGTTGCCAGAAGCACATATGATATCAAAATACAAAATATCAGTCTGCATAAACAGAAACAGGGCGACTAATTTTGATAATGTTGTAGTTGAAGGAAAGCCACAGGGAACTGTTCAAAGATGTAAAAGTTGTTATGAGAGTGCTGACTTACACAAAAATCATGATGATCTTTTGGGTATTGAGAGATTAAACAGCCCCTCGAGCCTGTTCCGCCATTCAATTAGATCATGGCTGATCTGTAACTCAACTCCATTTACCAACCTTTGGTCCATATTCTTGATATCCTTACCTAACAAAAATTTATTGATCTCAGTTTTCAAAATTTCAATTAACCCAGCATCCACTGCCTTTTGGGGGAAGGAGTTCCAGATTTTACTCCTAAATAGCCTAGGTCTAATTTTAAGATTACGCCCTCTTGTTCTGGATTCCCCCACCAGAGGAAATTGTTTCTCTCTGTCTACTCTATCGAATCTTATCATTTTAAACACCTCGATTAGTTCAACCTTCTAAACTCATGCAAATACAAGCCAAGTTTCCGTAACCCATCCTTGTAAATTAACTCTTTAAACCCTGGTATCATTCTGGTGAATCTGCGCTGTACCCCTTTCCAAGGCCAAGGCAAACTTCCTGTTCCCATCCACACAATTTACTGTGCACTCAGACATACAGCTCTAGTCCTTCATCCAAGTCATTAATAAGTTTGATGAAAAGCTGAGAACCAACCGAGGTCCATCCAGCCATTCCATAAAAAAAAATCTCAGGATCAAAATACGGCTGCAAGTCATTTCCAACTTGTTTTATGTCCGTAATTTAAATTGACTGTTCTTAATCATTGACCCTTAACCTGCCCAGACACCATGAAATCCACATGCAGTTTTTAGATGCAATTTATACATTGCTATAAATTCATTTTTACCAGTTGGTCATCCTGCACAGTTGGTCTGCCAGAAGTGGTTCACCTTCTGAACCCTCAAAGCCTCTCCACCACCTGCAATACTCACATCGCCTGGATAGGTGCAGCTGCAACAACACTCAAGAACTTGGTACCATCCAGGACAGAGCATCTGCACGATGAGAGCCCCTGCCACGGTAGTCAATATGCACCCCCTGTACCATGAGCAGACTGTGGCTGCAGCATGTACTATCTACAGGATGCACTGCAGCAACTCGTCGAACTTACTTCAACAGCGGCTCTCAGCCCCTTGTTCTCCAACACCAAGGAGGACAAAAGCAGCAATATTATGGAAACACTACTTCCCTCAAAGCCACGCACTATCTTAAAATGGACATTAACTGCTATTCCTTCACGGACACAAGGTCAAAATCCTGGAATTCCCTACCGAACACCATGATGGAAGCACCATCAGCACAAGGAAAGCAGCAGTTTAAGAAGGCCCACCATCACCTTTTCATAGCAAGTAGGAATAGATAACAACCTGGGGAACAATATTTTTTTTTAAGTGGCTTAGCCACTTATACACTGGTGTGATTTTTTCTATATACAGTACTGAAAATAACCGATAAAAGCTGGATGTTGCTTCCTGTTCATAACATATATTTTGTAGTCACTGATATTTAACAACAAATGACTTAGTGAATGTTAGAAATGGTCAGGTTTATTTTAACACTTCAAAACAAAATCAGTTGCCACATATAGCTAACAACCATAACTTTTGTGAAGGTCATAAAAAGAGTTGATGCTTGAATATTACCTGCAACCCACGAGTAAGCTAGCTTGTTTAGTTTCACTTGTTTCATTCTGATCGTCACCTTTTTTGATACTGGATTCTGGCTAAAAATAAAGACACTGCGTCAAAGCTCTTTACATACACAAGGCTAAGCCGTGCAATAGCAAATCCATTACAAGGACAGTGCCTGGCTGAATTACTCAGTCTGTAACTTAAATGCATCAAAAAATGCAATCCAATCATGTAGCACATTTTTATACAAAAGATCTCTTTTTGCTATGTAGCTCCTTTCTTATATTGTGTTTACAATTGTAAAGGTCAGGTTCATTCTGAAATGAACTGAAATCTAGTCTCCATTTGTCACTATTAGCTGCCCAAATGATGTGCGCTGGCTCAGAATCAATGTAAATCTTGCATAAGTGTTAGGTAACTACAAACAGATTAACTAGCAGATTCCCATATCGTACCACTCCCCCCATCAGTAACTGTGCTGTGTGTGTGTCTGGTTTGTTCTTGCTTCATTTACTATTTCATTAAAAGTGGTAAAACAAAGAAACAGTAAAAAGAAAGCATACCTCTTTTACTGCAGAGTTTTTTCTGCGCCAGGAGAACCACCACCCACCAGTCTTTTTTGGCATCTTTTCCTTTACCAGCTTATCTATAGTTGCCTAAAATGAACAGGAACACCCAACTTAAGGATCCAGCAGCAAAAATGTAATTATGAATCCCCAAAACCACTGCACGATCAGCTTCTTTATTTCTCCTCCCTAAATACACATTATCCTAATCTAATGACACTTCAATATTTTATTGGCCCAGAACTTGGTGTCGGGGGCTTGCCGCGCGTGCAAGCCCCCGATATGCACTCACCCTGCGCGCTGACATCTGAAGCCCGGGCTTGCTTGCATTTCCTGTGACAGGCCCGGTTCAGATGTCAGCGCGCAGTGCTTACCTGATCCAGCGGCGTAGTTAGTGCGATGTGCCGGCTGGGATCAGGTGAGCACTGTACAACCAATCAGGGGAGGGGAAGGTTCATTCATGAGTTTGAGAGTAAGAACTGTCAAACTCATGAAAACTACGGGGGCCCAAAACACTATTTAAACTTTAAATAAAAATTTAAAAAACATCCCAATCATTAAATTAAGTATAAATAAGTTAAAAAAAATAATTTAAACAATAATTATTTTTTTTGAAAAAAATAAATTTTTAATAAAAAGGGTCTAAAACTAAACTTACCTTATTGTAGATTCTTTAAAATAATAAACTTGTGGGAAAAAAAATTCTAAATTACACTAAAACACCACTTGCCTGTAAAAATAAATACTTACGTGTGCTTTTTACAAGCGTAAAGACCGGAGGCCTTTAGACATGCGCAAATCCCCCAAAACAGAGGAAATCCAAGACGCACGCGCTGCCCCCTACAGTGCACGCGCTAGCCTCTTCAACTCTTGGGTTGGAGGAGAGGAAATGCCGGTTTTCAGCGCATGCGCTGTGCATGCTGAAAACCGGCATTTCCTCCGGCCAGACGCGTGAGTACCCCTTCCGTACTCACGTGTTTGGGGAGGAATTACTGCCCCATTATAACAAGAACAAATACCATTGAGCGGAGTACATTAAGTTTGAAATAATTTGAGATGTTACTACATGCGCTATTTAAGGGCACATTTATATACAAGTTAGGGAAATTTTCTCAAGGAAAAGACAAGTATGTTTTTCAAAAGTGCCAGTTAAGCTGCCTTGGGCATTGCGTCTGAAGACATATTGTAGAAATACTCAATGGTTTATAAAATGGACAATAACAATACTAGACAACACTATTGGTTTTTCCGTTGATCCGGTTAGCAGGTTTAAAAATATTTGATGACCAGTCCACACCTGAAACATCAACTTGTCCTCACTATAGATACTGCCTGACATGCTGAGTGTTTCCAGCATCTTCTGTTTGTTTCCAGATTTCCAGCATCGAGAGTTTCTTGTTTAAAATATTGGGACAGGGTTCACATAGGAGAGGCAGTAAAGAAAGAAAGCTCAGACAATTACATAATTACCTTTGCCTCAAGGTTGTATTATGAGTTGCCCTTTTGTTTAATGGGTAAATGCACCATGAGATGCATTATTGGGCCATGTAGAATTCATCATGTGTTTCATTGCTGAGTCATTCAGAGCAGGAAAGCCTCTGATCTATGCTGAATGAGCTGATCTCAGCCAATGTAACAGTAATGGTAGAACAACTGGCCTCATTATTCTCCAGAGTGAAGAAGGGGAGAGGGAAGAAAAGAAAAATATCAGTCAAGGTTCCCGATCACTAGCTAGTGGCCACTGCAGATGTGAACACCAGGTGAGGGAAGGAGAGACTGCAAGACATGCCATACTCAAATCGCCCACCAATCCTCACTATCTAAACTCACACATAGAGAACAGTCAATTCAGCAGGATGTTGAAGAGTTACCGACACCCAAAGAACCATATTTTAGCATTGGTCGCTGTCTTCAGTAGAGGGACAAGCAACAATTATTTTACTTGGGAGACAGTGCACTGAAAAATAGGATGTGTTTTTACAGCTCTGAAAAATAGGATGCGCTTTTACAGTTCTGAAAAATTACAACCAATAAGTATAACATTGACTAACGATTATTGGAAAAAAACATAATTCACCTTGTAATTTCTAAGTATATTATTATGCACAACCCCTTTGGTGAATCAGAACACCTTGCCAAATGTATAATGTGTACCTTGGGCAAGTTCTTCTGAAAAGCTTGAATGCAGAGAATCATGGGAGCAGCAACTGCCCAGTTGTAATACCTATAAAAAAAAAGGTCCAAGGGTTTATACCAGTGTAATAAAGAAATCTAACTTTAAAAGATTAATTTTGTACTATAACCTCCAATTTTCAATAATGCCACTTTTACCAAGTTAAAAATATGCCAACTATAGTCTTTATGAACAAGGACGAATTTTGCTATCATTCCACTTCAAATTAATTCAGTGTGTGAAACGCTTCAAACATTTAAATTTGATAATGGCCTATATAAAGCAAGTCATCCACTTCCTTCCTTCCTGCCAGACACAGCTTTCCCATTCCATGTAGAGTTAGGAAAACAATTCTACATGCTAGTTCACATCCATGCTACAGTTGATGAGGCTATTTTTTATGACACTCTCTCATCAAGACCTGGAATTGGAGTCAGAGGTTTAGGGAGCATGTGCTCGAGGCAGAAAAAGCATACTCCAACAGGAAACTCAGTCTGCCATTTTGAATTATTTACATGACTAAACAGCCATTTTAGGAATTCAAGCTTTTTTATGGTGCCAATTTTGAAATCAGAATTATCAGCACCTTTTGATTATTGTGTTCAGAGCATAATTCTGAACATTGTGTTCAGAATGCTACATGTTGTGATGGATGTTTATGGGCTTGCTGGCTTCCGTTACCCAGAATTAGTCCAAAATCCACATACAGGCATACAATTAAATAAATGAAGCGTGCAAAAATTAAGAATCTTCAGTACATACTTAATTATTAGAGAAATTCAATACACGGGAGTGAACAGGTCAGGATGGAACAAAGAAAGTTGTTGAAAAAAACACCTGTAAACAATCAGAATAGCTGTACTATTACTAAAATAAAAACAGGAAATATACAGCAGGTCACTCAGCACCTGCAAAGAGCAAAGACAGGTTAACGTTTTGGGTATAATTTTTTTTTCCACTCAACAGTTGACTGACTTGCTGTATATTGCCAGCATTTTCCGATTTCTTTTCCGATTTTCATAAATTGCAGAGGTGTTTTATTTGTATTTCACCAATATTAAATCAGGATAAACACCAATATTAAATCAGGATAAACACAATGTGCTTATATAACATTTGCATATTGATTATTTTAGCCAATTTTCGCACATTTCTGAGAATTCAATATTTTATACCAGATTGCAAACTACCATTTTGTGAAAACAGAAACTTAAGCGGCTGTATAATAATATACTAAGTGTTTGAGGCAGCTTTTTGTAACAATATGTATTGTTATGGAGTTTATGAACTTACTTTTTATTGATTCCAATAACCAAATTTGGATCATCAATAATTCCAGGATTTTCAACCAGCTCCTGGTATGTGACCATGTGCTGCACAAATTTCTCTGTGGCACAGTTAATAAACTGTTAATAAACAATCATTTCAAGAGTCTCAGCTGAGAAAGACTACCATGCATGCAAAGAATTTGGCATTGACATCTCACATTCTTAAAATAAAACACAAAGCTAAATGACTAATCACAACTTGGCCAACTGATCAGATAATATACAAATCGTCCATCAAAGTCAATCAACCTAGTTCCAAGAAACAAAAACAAAAAACTTGATGATTTGTTCTTTTGGTGATGCTTGTCCATTTACCGCTGCCTTCCTACTGGTGGCAAAACATTCCATTCTCTCACATTGAAATTGCGTTTAGGTGGAGGGGAGATGAGGAGAAATTTTGTTGGGATCTGGAACGTTCTACCTGGAAAACTGGTGGAAGCCGATTCCAGAAATAACTTTAAAAGGGAGTTGGACGGGTACTTGAGGGTGTGGAACTTACAGGGTTATGGACAAAAAGCGGGGATGTGGGACTAAGCACGACTGCTCTTTCGAAGAGCTGGCACAGGCATGACGGGCTGAATGGCCTCCTTCTGTGCTGTAGGATTCTATGATTCTAGGTGACTATACACACTCTCTGGGAACATTTGATGCACAGCACCTTCGTGAAGTAAATGTGTATTTTTTTTAAGTATATATTTTGCAGACTGACACCGCAAATGCGAGTTTGTATACTGCAATTAGTTTTTTTCAAAAAATCCAGTATTTAATATTGTGTTTCATTAATTAAGGTCGACTACATTCGTGGCAAAATTAACTATCTCTTGGCCCAATCTTTACATTTTTCCTCCTACAAATGATAAAGAAAAGTTGTGGACCAAGTCATAAGCACTACTGAAGCACCCATCGGTGCATCTCCTGTTGCAGTTCTTCACCAGTTAACGAAGAGAGTAAGCTTTCAAACTTGGCAGTTTAGAAGACTTTTGTATAAATTGCAGATGAAAAAAAGAATTGCACCAATGCAAAACACATTTATATTTGTACTTTAAAAAAAACGTATAGGTACTTAAAAAAATGTGTAGGTACTTAAAGAAAGCAATCAAAATTCAATAAAACAGATTTGTAATAACAGTTGCACCAGGCCTGGAAGAATTTTCACACATCATGTTAGCTAAAGGCAACGCAAAGAATATTTAAGTACCAACATGCAGAAGACACAACAAAAACATTTTTAAAAGAGAAATGAAAAAAAAAAGCAATATCCTGAGTGATCAATAGTCAGGCAGAACGGTTATTGTATCCAGCGCAATCAAAAATATTAGAATTCTCCACATACAGACTACAGAAATTAGTGATCAAATAAATGTTGGATAATGACCATTTAAGTCACTGTATTCCAGTTCACTGTACCTTGGGAAATCTCATTGTTATCACTGAGACCACCACACAGAGAGAGATTTACATCGGGCAGTTCGCTAGCCGAATCAGACAGATAGTCCGTGCCACTATCTCCAGCTGCACTTCCTACTGATTGTGGAGATTGGGACTCTGAATGTGTACCAGGTTCATTCAACTGCTTAGAACCCAAATCCTGTTCACTGAAAAGGAAGCAGCAGCAGTTATGTCCAGTAGTAGACGAAATAATTAAATGCAATATATTTTGCTGAAATGACAAATTACACATCAATCAGCAAATTTAAACACAAAGCATCTTGTGGTAATGCTTAGAGTGTGGTGATTTGATTACATACATCCTGTACCTGTGGCATTAACATCATAAAAAGGCAAAAGATGAGAGCCACCATGTTATAAATGGGGTGCAACACTGCTACGTTCTCGTCATGCATCCTGCGATTTCCTTTCAAGGGAAACCAAAGCAGCAAACAGCAGACCAAACCTGGACAACCCGATTCCGGTTTCAGTGGTACTGGATTAACTTGCATTGGTTCTTCACTTTTCATTCTTCAACTTAGTGTCGAAGGGCTGTCAGCTGCAAAGCGCTCAGTAATAGAGAACCTCATAAAGTTAATATCTTTCCTGCCTCTTACAAAAGTACAGGATGTTCTTTCTATTTCTTCCTCCCCTCTTAACCCAACCCCACCCCCCCCCCACCGCTGTCTCTGCACCTGCTTAATATCTGTTACATCTCCAGCTTTTTCCAGTTCTGATGAAGGGTCCCAGACCTGAAACGTTAACTCTGTTTCTCTCTCCACGGATGCTGCCTGGCCTGCTGAGTATTTCCAGCATTTTCTGTTGTTATTTCAAGAAACACATGTAGACTCCTTCTTTGCCAATATGCTTACAATAAGAGGCTAGTTCAAATCTACATGGAAGAGCTATTTATGTGATATATGTTATTGTTAACGTGGAGACCTTACCAACTACTTCGTTTCACTTTGACATTGTATAAGTCGGCCAATTTAAAGTTGCCGAAGTTTATAAACCTCTTGATGAAGCCTGGAATGCCAACCTTTACCAAAGCTTCAAAATCCATCCATTTATGTTGGGGCCTTCAACAGCCACCACAACTCCCGCAGCTACAGAGAATCTGACAGAAATGGACTGGATTTTGTAGCCTGAACTTCTATAAATGATCTATACCTCTTGCATGATCTTAAACAGCCAGCCACATTCTTTTATGCATGGTGGAGGCCGGGCTACTTTCTTCACCTCAACCGAGGCACCTCAGCAGGAGGGCCACCTGTTTCCAGACTTCTCTGGAGTTCTTGGAACACCACCGCATCATTCTTACTCGGATAGATGTGATGATCCCGTAATAACTACCATCCCAAGATTAAGGTGAAAGTACAGAAAAGCAGACTGGCAAAAATACTTGAGAGTTGACTGACATGTATACAGTGTGCACACCTGTAAAAAAACGCTTACCCTCACTTCTTCAAAGCAATCTTCAAAGCAGCCACTAAATCCATCCCACATGGCTGTTAAAAAGTTTATATACCCTGTTTAGATGGGGAATGTGCAGAACTTCTGAAACAGTATGAGGAATCTGGTGACTCGGAAATAGCAAACCACTATATTGACAGCCTCAATGCCTGTTGCAACGTTAGGAAGAAACTACATCAGATATGGCATGACAACGTCTAGCAGAAAAGCATGGTCTCTCATTAGGAAGTTTGGAGCAGCACAGAAACTAGCACCCATAGGTCAGTGTAAGAAGTCCATGAACAGTATCACCACACACCTGAATAACATGGCAAATGTCAACTGGGACGAGATCTTTGAAGAATCAGTAAAGTGGAAGTGGCGTAGATGCAGAGTGGTCTCACCTCAGTGAGGAATACACCTTCCAACCATTCTCCACTGAGGAAGTGAAGATAGCAGGAAAAGCTTGCAGCCTTGACAAGATTTCACCAGAAATGTTACTACACCTTAGAAAGAAGAGCATAAAAGGGCTGAAAATCTTTATATCCCATGCCTTCCAAGAGAGAGCAAGATGCCCAAGATACTAGGGTGATAGCTATACCAAAACCAGGGAAGAATCATTCCCTCCCAGCTAGTTACTGTCCTATATCACCTCTGAAATGTGCTTAAAAACCCCTGGAGTAGCCAATTCGGCAAAGAATTATGCCCATAGTAGATGCACCTCTGAAGGGTGAGCAGGCAGGCTGCAGACCACATCTTGTGACCAAATTCTTGCTCTTACCACCTATTTAGAAAGTGGTTTCCAACAGAAGACGACAGGGGCTGTATTTCTTGATGACAGCGGCATATGATACTGTCTGACACACTGGCCTACTGGTCAAGATGTTAATGGTGTTACCTCGATCGGGTATTATGGCTACGGAGATGATGTATCAAGACAGACAATTTCAGGTGATGTTATGCAATAAGCTGAGCACATGGAGGATCCAGAAAAACAAACTCCCTCGGGGACCTGCTCTTGCTCCAACTCTAACATATTTAAAAATTATCTGCCTCTAACAATTTCCAGGCTTCAAGAGACAAAGACTTCAAAAAGAATGAGGACAACGTTAATGAAGACATTGCAGCCATCAGTGACTATAGAAAAATGTGGAGACTTTGCTATCGGGGGGGAGGAGTGTGAAATATTAGATGAAATAAACATAGCGAGAGAGGAAGTGTGAAGGGGTTTAGCAGCTTTAAAAGTGGATAAATCCCCAGGCCCGGATGAAATGTATCCCAGGCTGTTAAGCGAAGCAAAAGAGGAAATAGCAGAGGCCCTGACCATCATTTTTCAATCCTCTCTGGCTTCAGGTGTGGTGCCGGAGGACTGGAGGACTGCTAATGTGGTACCCTTGTTTAAAAAGGGAGAAAAGGATAGACCGAGTAATTACAAGCCAGTCAGCCTAACCTCGGTGGTGGGAAAATTATTGGAAAGAATTCTGAAGGACAGGATAAATCTTCATTTCGAAAGACACGGATTAATCAAGGACAGTCAGCACGGATTTGTTAAGGGAAGGTCGTGTCTGACAAACTTGATTTAATTTTTTGAGGAGGTAACAAGGAGGGTAGATGAGGGTAGTGCGTTTGATGCAGTGTATATGGGCTTTAGCAAGGCTTTTGATAAGGTTCTACATGGCAGACTGGTCACGAAGTTAAAAGCCCATGGGATCCAGGACAGTGTCAAGTTGGATTCAAAACTGTCTCGGAGACAGGAAGCCGAGGATAATGGTTGATGGGTGTTTTTGTGACTGGAAGGCTGTTTCCAGTGGGGTTCCGCAGGGCTCAGTACTAGGTTCCTTGCTTTTTGTGGTATATATCAATGATCTAGACTTGAATATAGGGGGTATGATTAAGAAGTTTGCAGATGATACTAAAATCGGCTGTGTGGTTGCTACTGAAGAAGGAAGCTGTAGACTGCAGGAAGATATCAATAAATTGGTCAGGTGGGCAGGACAGTGGCAAATGGAATTCAATCTGGAAGTGTGAGGTAATGCATTTGGGGAGGGCCATCAAGGAAAGGGAATACACATTAAATGGTAGGACACTGAGTAGTGTAGAGGAACATCATCATCATCGGCGACCACTCGAATTCGAGTATGGTATGTCCTTCATCAGTCATCTACTTGTGGGTCTTCAGGTGGCCGTGGAGGCAAATCCGAGATCCACAGACTCTACTACAGTGTGGGCATGCAAGACTATTAGTAGTGACTGGAGTATGAGTCTTCTTAAGTTGTTGTCTCTCCTTACGGCGCTGGCGTTTATCCTCAGCGGCACGCTGGAGATTCTTTTCATGTAGTGCGGCACCGTTGTGGATGCATTTTCTCCAATTGTCTCTGTCCAGTGCGATTTCCTCCCAGTTATTAATATCGATATGGAACTTTTTAAGGATTACTTTGATGTTATCTTTGTAACACTTCTTTTGACCACCAGGAGACCTCTGCCCTTCCTTCAACTGGGAGTACAGAACCTGTTTTGGGCAAAGGGACCTTGGAGTGCATGTCCACAGATCCCTGAAGGTAGCAGGCCAGGTAGATAAGGTGGTTAAGGCGGCATACGGAATGCTTGCCTTTATTAGCCGTGGCATAGAATACAAGAGCAGGGGGGTTATGCTTCAACTGTATAAAACACTAGTTAGGTCTCAGCTAGAGTACTGCGTGCAGTTCTGGTCACCACATTACAGGAAAGATGAGATTGCATTAGAGAGGGTAAAGTGGAGATTTACAAGGATGTTGCCGGGAGTAGAGAATCTTAGCTATGAGGAAAGACTGGGTAGGCTGGGTCTATTTTCCTTGGAACAGAGGAGGCTGAGGGGAGACCTTATTGAGGTGTATAAAATTATGAGGGGCATAGATAAAGTGGATAGAAAGGAACTCTTTCCCTTAGCAGAGGGGTCAAAAACCATGGGGCACAGATTTAAAGTAATTGGGGGAAGGTTTAGAGGGGATTTGAGGGGAAATGTCTTCACCCAGAGGGTTGTGGGGGTCTGGAACTCACTGCCTGAAAGGGTGGTAGAGGCAAGAACCCTAACCACATTTAAAAAGTACTTGGATGTGTACTTGGGATGCTCTAACCTGCAGGGCTACGGACCAAGAGCTGGGAAGTGGGATTAGGCTGGATAGCTCTTTGTTGGCCGGCGCGGACACGATGGGCCGAAATGGCCTCCTTCCGTGCTGTAACTTTCTATGATTCTATGAAACCCATTGTGGGGACTCAAGCTATTGAATGGATAACACAAGTACAATTCCTACCTATGCCCCGTGACACTTCTGACATTTTTGACTGATAGTTTGTATCTTGAATTTTTTTCCAGTCTTTACTGTACCACTTCTGAGTTCACAAATAATTATTTACGGAAAAGGATCGACATATATACAAGACCCAATAACTATGTGAGCTTTACTGAAACAGCAAAACGATTTTGGTCATTTGTAACTTCCAACAGCAGACTCAATAAATTCTCCCATTCTCTATTTCTCTCTCTACTGCATTCACACTCTCAAACTATCTGAGCGTTGCTTGCACTCTTTTTACGTCTTTTATGAGTTCTCCATCTCTGAGCCAATTAGTTCTTCAAAATAAATCTAATGGCCTTCACAGGTGGCAATTTAGGAAACCAAGAGGCCATCGCCTGTTTGGTCAACTAAATTGTCAGCACACTATAACATCAAAAGTATATGCAGCAAAATTAATTTGTCCAAAAACAAATTTGGTTAGATTTTTCAAAATCTAAAACCTATCGTGAACAGTTTAATAATACCACAAATTCTAGGGCATCATATTTCACTTTCTCCCAGCCATCCCGGGTTATTCCTGCCTGCCACAGCTTCCAACCCTTCGAGTTTCATACTTCACATTTTTCCACTTATTTTTGTACCTGATGTTCTCCACATTTCATCTCCTCTTCCATTTCCCCTCTCTTTTTAACCTGCTTTCATCCATTTCCTCTTAGCCTCTCATTACAACCACCAGTAAGAAACTGAGGCCTGATGTTTAACACAATGTTTAGGACCGCATAGCTCATCTTATTGTTCTTTACAACACACTGTCAATTAGAGTAGTCCCAAGTAATCAGATTACACAACTCCGTATCAGTACCATTTTGTTTTAGTCAACACAATTCAAAAGAACTATATACAAGTACATTTTACTGTCTAAAATGAGTCATAAGAGTCACAACGGCACAGAAGGAGGCCATCCGGCCCATCGAGTCCACGCCAGCTCCCCGCAGAGCAATCCAGTCAGTCCTATTCCCCCACTCCATCCCCGCAGCCCTGTAAGACCACCTCCCCCAAGTGTCCATCCAGCCTCCCACTGAAAACACTGAGTGTCTCCGCCTCCACCACCTCAGTCATCAGCGAATTCCAGGCCATCACCACCTGCCGTGCAAAAAAGTCTCTCCCCACATCCCCCCGCATCTCTCGCCCAAAACCCCAAATCTGCATCCCCCCGTCCCTGCACCATTAAGCAGTGGGAACAGCCTCTCCCCGTCTAGCCTATCCAAACCCGCCACAATCCTGCACACCTCCACCAAACCACCCCTCAACCTCCCCTGCTCAAATGAAAACAAATCCAGAATAACAACAGAAAATGCTGGAAAAACTCAGCAGGCCATGCAACATCCATGGAGAGAAAATAGAATCCAGCCTCTCCAACCTGTCCCTGCAGCCAAGATCCCCATCCCCGGAAACACTCCGGTAAGTCTCCTCTGCATCCTCTCAAGGGTCCCCACATCCCTCCCAAAGTGCGGCGACCAGAACCGGATGCAACACTCCAGTTCTGGCCCAACCAACGCGCCACAAAGGTTCAGCACAACCTCTCCACCTTTGCACCCAACACCCCCACCTACGAAGCCCAAGATCCCACATGCCCCGCCACCCTCGGAGACCCACGCACACCAGGTCCCTCTGTCCCTGCACACTCCTCTGTCCCCACAACATTAAACATAAGATGATGTCACAGTCGAATAAACATCAAATAAAACATTTCCTGTGCCAAGCAGCCTTTATGGTTAGAAGTAACAGAGTAAATGAATATACTGCTATTATCAGTCTGCTGAATTCTTTTGCTGAATTCCTTTTATCTGTACATTTTGATCACAGTACCTCTTTGGGAAATACAGAGCCGCAATATTAGGATCCAACTTTTGTAGGTCATCCAAATAGATATCACAAGGACCCAGATGCTGGCTTCTTTTAGGTCCACCTATCCCAGAACACAAAGAATGTAATATTAGCGTTCATTTATATTCTTTGCATCTGCCATTTAAAAAAAAACCTAAATATGATTAAAGCAATCATTCTGACGAAAGCTCATCGACCTGAAACGTTAACTCTGTTTCTCTCTCCACAGATGCTACCTGACCTGATCTGATGATTATTTCCAGTGTTTTCTGTTTTGATTTTATGATTATTGCAATCCCGTCTCAGTACCTACCATGTATTTGCTTGAAAAATAGTTACACGTATCAGTTTAGAATGAGTTGTTAATATTGAAATTGGATAATATTCAGTATTGAAGTTTGAAATATAACAGCTGCCTATTTATCTGCTCGTATATACAAATATAAACTTTCTGGGACTAGTTTAAACTAATTTTAATAGTGAACGAATAAATCACATCAATTCAAAACTCACTACTTTGTCCAAAACCTCATTTTTAAAATCTTGAAAAAGGTCTACCAAATGCAAAGAGCTATTTTATTTGAGTGCAGTCCATTCATGTGGTATCAGTCTTCATTCCAACCAAGAACTCTGAACAGTTTGAGTGCGGATTCACTGAACTGGTTCACCTTGTTGCTCTCCATTAGGATCCTGGGAGTACCATACCTCATTACTTCATTTGTTTGTAGTTGACAGGGTCTCAGCTGAAGCCACTGTCTCAAGTGTTGACACATTACCCAAGGCTTCAATCTGTCTACTACCAATTTCCAGAAATAGGAGTTGCAACTATAGGCAGAGTTCAGGAAAGAAAATGATAAGTGAACAAAATAAAATTCCAAAAAAAACCAAGAAACTTCTGATGGAAATCAAATCTGCTACCTGCAGTTTTCCTTCCAAATTTGTTGACTGGGACAAAGAAAATAAGCGGACTGAAACAATCAGGGTCTCTGAAGCATTTTGTAGTGGGATCGATGGGAGTGGGGTGGGGGGAAGGCAGAGATAGAGAATGGAGTCAACAGGAAGATTGAGACACATATTGGTCAAAGCAATCATGCAAGTGTATCCAATATCCACCCTCAGTTACGGGTTGCTAGTTAACAACAGAAGTTGAAAGTAAAACACAAGACACAAAAGACAGAGGAATATGCAAGTGGAGATGCTGAAGGAAGGGAGTTCCACAGGGTTGGTGCATCATGGCTGAAAGAGTGGCTGCTCCTGGTGGGGAGACAGCAAACTATTTGATGATAACATGAAGCTACTATTGAGTAACAACACAAAAGGACAGACCAAGTAAAAGTTTTTTGAATTTGTGGCTGCGCACAGCACTCTCAAACAGAACTTACATTTATAAATACCTTTAACATAGTGAAACATCCCACGGTAGGCATCAAATCCGAGCAGGAGTAAGTTGGAGGAGGTTAGGGTAGGTGACCTTAACCACACTAGTTACATTCTACATGGTGTCAAACCCAAGTGGTCGAACACTGCAACGTTCTAGATCAGTACCTTACCATCGTTTTGTTCGGCTTTACATCGATGCAGAAGTGGCAGGATAACTACATCCAACGTTACTGCCATCGAGTCTCTCCTATTGTGGGGTCTTTATTTCTACATATTATGTACAGATTTGTCATATCTCTAAATAAAACCACTGTCGCTTAAATACCCTATTCAGGTCAGCTGAATCCATCATCAGCCCATCTATCATCATGGTTTGTAAACATCAAAAGCATCAGGCCAGGTTAGCAACCAACCAATCATTACAACCATGCTGCAGACCTGTGAACTACCCATGAACAGCACCACAGGAGATCCAATATTGTCTGGTGAAAACATTACCATTTTATACGTGACTGAATAAACAATGATTGGGAGTATGTTACACATTTGGGCGATTTGGACGACAATCTAAAATATGGCATGAAACTTGAACCATTTACAGTCTTCTGAATCTTGATTCTGACCAACACCTTTGAACATATTTCTAAATATGATATTCAAAACTATATGCATTTTACATTTTTTTCTTTTGGAGTTTAATTAATTGCAATTTTGATATTTTACTACTGCTAGGTACAGCCAAGCCTTTTGTGAAACTCTAAAATATGATAGGAGGAAGAGTTAAGGCCGCTGCTCAAGTCCTCCCTGTAGAAATCCATGTAATTGTAGCTGCTTCCTTCTAACTGTAGCGGAGAGCGACAAGAGAGCAGCAAATTGCTTGTAAATTTCAAGAACCAGGATCAGCGACTGGTTTGCTTTCTCTTTTCTGTAAAAGATTAGCCTGCATCTAAAACTCTTCTGTTTGACAGACACACACACGACTCCAACAACCTGACATCTAGCTAGTCAACTGCTCCCTGAAGTGCTGCACCTGGTGGCACCAATGAAATGAAAGTTTATACCATGAAACTCATAAAAGTTGATTTTTTTTCCAATTGCCACACTTTATAGCTTTTTACAGTACTTTGTATACAAGAGAATTTATGGTAGTTAAGGGTGAAATCATAAAACTGATTGCTTGAACAATGTTAAACCACGAGTGATTTTACAGTACACAACACACTCCCAGCTTTTCCATCCATCCTGTGCCCCATTTCCGCTCCCCTCGCTTGAATGTGCCAGCTCTTGTTGGGCTATGGTTGTACAAGTGCCAGCAGCCTTCTGGTAATTTGATCATTCAGCATGCATCAGTCTGAACAGTGAGTGTGACAGGCTATTTGACTGTGTAATGCCTCATACCTTTACACAATTCTGTTCTCACCCAATGTGCACACACTTTCCAGCAAGGGTTGCTGGATAGCGATTAGAAGCAGGAATCCTCTTCCCAAGCCCAAGGAAGGCGAGGCAAATTGTTGCTGAAACCACCTAATTCAGCACAGATCAAAAATCAAAGCTGGTACCTTTGCTTCCAAGGCCATCAGAGAAGCTCTTCCCAGCTCTCAATATACAGTCTTACCCCATTTTCATTGTTGCCTTCCTACTTTGAAGTGTTCCAATTGATACTGGGACAACTGCCATCAGTTACATAGAAGTTATACTATAAAACCAAGCCAGCCACCCCAACCAGTCTATGTCCTTGTTTACCTCCACTTGAGCAGATGTGGCTGCAAAGTTCTAGGATACAGATTTTCATGCAAAGGGGGAAAATGTGTTTAAAAACAAAGCAAAAAAAATGCATACTAAGACAGGAAAGCGTTATAGCAGTTCAGGCTTTCTTCCAATACTTGGTGCTCACACAGAAAAACAGCTTCCATATGCAGACCTATGAACCAAAACCTGCTCCCTTGCACATGCAGTGTGTGGGGTAATGTACCACTGGATTAATAATTACCTGTAAATCATGGTATCAATTAGAGAGATCACTTGAAATGTCCAGTTCGTGTTCCTTTTTTTTCTCAAAAAAGGTGGAAGATACCAAGCTGTCACATGAATGTGTACAAGCTAAAACTAACAGTCAGATTAATTTACATGTAGAATAATACACAGAAGCAGTGAGACACAAGATACAGAGGGTACACTATTTAGAAGATAGATTCACTCCACAAGGGTTAAAATATCCTTTTTAGAATGTACATCTTACACCCCTTGATAATCAACATAACTTGCAGGCAAAACATATGCAATGTTGGTATGTGGATTACGCAAATTTCCAGTCCTCCCACAAAGGTCAGATCTCCAGTGAGAATTAAGGATGAGCGCGCTTTCGACAAGGTTCCAAAATTTCTACAACACAATAGGACATGATATCCTGCTCAAGAGCAGCTGTTCACACCTCATCCAGGTCTTACATATTGGCCATGTACAATTTAATTAGCACCTGGGTCAAAGACTCTGTACACTGACAAGTTTACGGAGCAAAAATAGGGAGGTATTGCTTCAGTTGTACAAGGTATTGGTGAGACCGCACCTGGAATACTGCGTACAGTTTTGGTGTCCATACTTAAGAAAAGACATACTTGCTCTCGAGTCAGTACAAAGAAGGTTCACTCGGTTAATCCCGGGGATGAGGGGATGGACATATGAGGAGAGGTTGAGTAGATTGGGACTCTACTCATTGGAGTTCAGAAGAATGAGAGGCGATCTTATTGAAACATATAAGATTGTGAAGGGGTTGGATCGGGTGGATGCGGGGAGGATGTTCCCGATGATGGGTGAAACTAGAACTAGGGGGCATAGTCTTAGAATAAGGGGCTGCTCTTTCAAAACAGAGATGAGGAGGAACTACTTCACTCAGAGGGTGGTAGGTCCATGGAATATGCTGCCCCAAAAAGCTGTAGAAGCTACATCATTACATAAATTTAAAACAGAAATAGACAGTTTCCTAGAAGTAAAGGGAATTAAGGGTTATGGGGAGTGGGCAGGAATTTGGACATGAGTCTAGGTTCGGATTGGTCATGGCCCTGTGGGTAGCGGAGCGGGCCCAGGGGCCGTGTAGCCTGATCCTGCTCCTATTTTGTGTGTCTAATTCTGTTAGATTCAGGAGATGGTTCTGTGATAGTAGATTGGCGGTTAGGATCAGATCAGCCATGATCTTATTGAATGGCGGAGCAGGCTCGAGGGGCCGATTGGCCTACTCCTGCTCCTATTTCTTATGTTCTTATACTATCTGGTCTGGGTCTCACCCGACAACTAAACTCCAGACTCCATTTACACTTTTTCAAGGAGGCTTTGAGGGTGTCCTTGAAGCGTTTCCTCTGCCCACCTGGGGCTCTCTTGCCGTGTCGGAGTTTCAAGTAGAGCGCTTATTTTGGGAGTCTCGTATCGGGCATGCGGACAATGTGACCCATCCATCGGAGCTGATTGAGCGTGGTCAAAGCTTCGATGCTGGGGATGTTGGCTTGAGCAAGAACACTGATGTTGGTGCGCCTATCCTGCCAATGGATTTGCAGGATCTTGCGGAGACAGCGTTGGTGGTACCTCTCCAGTGCTTTGAGGTGCCTGCTGTACATGGTCCATATCTCTGAGGCATACAGCAGAGTGGGTATCACTGCTGCTCTGTAGACCATGAGCTTAGTGCCCACTAAGTATAACATCCTCACCGACACCTGGGAATCCCTGGCCCAAGACCGCACAAAGTGGAGGAGAAGCATCCGGGAAGGCGCCGAACACCTCGAGTCTCTTCGCCGGGAGCAAGCGGAAGCCAAGCGCAGGCAGCGCAAGGAGCGCACGTCAACCCAAGCACCCCACCCACCCGCCCCTTCAACCACCGTCTGCCCCACCTGTGACAGAGACTGTAGGTCCTGCATTGGACTCATCAGTCACCTGAGAACTCATTTTTAATGTGGAAGCAAGTCATCCTCGGTTCCGAGGGACTGCCTAAGAAGAAGAGAAGTCTCCATTATCAGGTTTGGCAAGGAAGACAGCTTCCATTTTAATTCTAGCTATTTTAAAGTACTGTTTGAACTAAAACAAGACAAAAACTTAATTTATCATCACAATTTTAAAACTCCTCCAGTCCTACAATCTTGGGGAACTTTATGTTCCTCCAACTCTGGCCTCCTGAGAATCCCCACTCCCAGTGCCCCACTGCTGGTGGTTGTGTCTTCAGCTGCCTAGGCCCGACGCTCTGGAATTCCCTCCCTAAACCTCATCGGCTCTCTCTCCTCCTTTAAGATCCTCCTTAAAACCTACCTCTTTAACCAAGCTTTTAGTCAACCTCCTAATACCTCCTTTTCTGGCTGAGTGTCAAATTTTGAATACCTTTCTGGGATGTTTTTCTACATTAAAGCCTCGATATAAATGCAAGTTGCTGCTGTTGCAGCTGTTGAAAAATGATGCACCTTTACTAGGTTATTCACGATCTTGCGTAAATTGTGACATAGAAAAATATTTTTGGTTTTGTTTATATGGTAGTATTTTATCATTACATCAAAATCAAATATCAATGGGCCGGATATTCCGATCCCTACGGGTGTGTACGCGCTGTGTACACACCTCGTAAGGACATCGGAAATGCCGGTTTCAGGCAAGCGCAACCAGCATTTCCGATCCATCAAGAATGCTGTTGACAGATTGGACGCCTGCCCTAGAGAAGGGCCTCTGCGGGCGGATAGTTCGGCTTTCTGGAGAACCTCCGCCCGCAGAGAACCCTTAGAAATCTTACGCCTGGTAAAAGCAGGCGTAAGGCCCGCTTTTACCAGCATAAGATTTGAAAAAAGGGAAAGCACTCATTTATCATTTAAATATACTTTTAAAAAGGTATGTTTATTTTTAGCCCCGTAAAAAACTTTAATTACTTTTTTCAAAAAATTAATTTTGTTTAAAATATTTAATTTATTGTAATTTCAACTAATTTTAAAAATGTGATTTAAAAAAAAAATTATTTAATGTTTTACAGTGTTTTTGGGGTGAACTCCATTCATATATTTGACAGGTCTATCTGTCAAGTGTATGAAGGGAGATTCCCTTCTTTGATTGGCTGGCCTGGCCCACGTGATCCCAGGGACGCTTGCGAACTGCATGCACCTCTGGGATACGTGGGCCCTGCGCATTTCGAGTTGGAGAGGCCCAGGAGCGGAAGTGTCCGGACCTCGGGAACACTCAGTTAAGTCCGTAGATTTTTCCCAGATCGGAGGCCTCCGCACGCAGGAAGCCTCCGATCGGAAAATACGGCCCAAAATCAAAACTTTGAATGTAATATAGCTGTAAATATATTATGTTCCTGAAAATAAATGATATGAATCACACTAATATGCTTTTTGCCTCTTTAGTGATAGGTAAAATGTATAAACTGTACACGAGCGTACATTTCTAGAAAAGGGATCCATAACTTAGCGAAAAACCTATAAATACCACAGCAAAACGTTACATTTGTATTTACCTTTCTTTTTATCTGTTTCTTCTGTTTTTACACTGGCATCTAGGCACGACGCCTGCTGCGTTGGACTATTACTGCTTTCTAAAGTGGGTGGGCTTTCATTTTCTGGCTCAGTTTCTGGCTGAGCAGTGGACTGAATGACTTCAACATCTTGCTCTTCTGATGTACACGTTTCAGTAATTTCCAATAGCGCTGTTTGGACTGCAATATCTGTTCCAAAAATCTCCGTCACAACTTCGGTTTGTTCTGACCAAGGGATGTCTTCTAGAAAAGTTGGCTTTGTTGCGGATGGAGCCGCCTGTTCCGTGGATGTTTCAAGCAATGCAGGACTTCTTTGGGTTCTTTGAGGCTGAGGCTTCAAAATGGTTATGGTATTATTGATTTCAGAGGAATCACAAGCAGTTGCATCTGTTGCACTGTTGTCCACAATGACTCGGAAATGTGTATGCTCAGAAGGGGTAATGGTAACTACTCTTGGTTGCTCAGGCTTTTCCATTTTACTGACCTGTAAGATGAAAGCCATTTCTTTACACAGCTATTAAGTTGTGATTTGGAACATTCTTCACTATAAACGCTTTGAAATATAAGTGAACAACTTTTAACATTTATAAAACAACAAAAATAGGAGAAATGCTTTATAAGTATTAAAAATGTTTTACACTAAATTAATACAACACAATATGCCATCAGTAAAGATAAAACTCTGAAAAGTTTTTTTCTTAAGCTACCCTTTTGCTGGAAATATGTTGTGTTTAGAAACCTAAAACTTTATAAAGATTGAAGTTAGATTATCAGACAGGATTTGAAAACATTTATGCTGACATAATTAGCCAATTTAAAAAACAAACATTCAAAGCTCTGACAAAAATGGATAATAAAAAAATTTAAAATCAACGAGCAGATCTTCCTTGGTGTTGTTCATCTATAGTCTTTGATCGGCATCATGTTCGTGAGGTTTAGCTGCTAACCCTCAAGACCACTGCTCTAAATAGTCCTCATAAATTGCTGAGGTTAATCATAGAGCACTTGGAACCACTTGTAAATTGCAGGCTCCAGGGCAATGACTGGCTTAATTTTTATACAGATGCAGAAACTGATTACAAATTGCCTGGAATTGAGATTATGAAGTACAGTAGTACAAATATTTAACAAAGTTATTATCAATAGATACTGTACCTGTGGAAAACCGCCCCAAGCCCACTGCATCCGAGACTCTGCTCCCATAAAGGATCCTTCGTGCGATTTTACAACCAATTCAGAGTCACTATTTGGTGATGAAAATCGGTCATAGGAATGGCTAAAAAAATTAATTGTGTTATATAATTTTCATAACATTACTGCAACAAAGATAACAAACTTTAAAAACTTTAACTTCAGTAATTATACCTCTCAATAGAAGACCATTCACCATCTGAATATGGATAGATTTCTCGTGAATGGAAGGTGCTTGAATCTTCATCAGGTAGTTCAGAAAAGAAATGGCACATTTCATTGCTGCAGGAAAGATAAAGAAGTATGAGTGGCACATTAACTTTCATGTACCATACAGACAAAGTTTTAGTTAGGCAAGAGAAATAAACTTTGCTTCTATATAAAATTTGACATTAAAAGATCGATGGCATTATTCGAAGAGGTGCAGGGAGTTTCCCAACATCACTAAAAAAAACTAACTTGTCATTCATTGCATTGCTGTGTGTGGGATCTTGCTGTATGCACAATAGCTGTGTGTTTACCGACATAATCACAGGCGCTGGATTGCAAAGTAATTCATCACATTCACGTGGAGTGGTTCGAGATGCAATAAGGCACTACCTACATGTAATATTTTTCTTCTGTATCACATTTTAGATTTAGAAAAGAAAGTTTACTTATTAGAACTGCTCGAGTATACATTTGATGTTACACTTTATACACAAACGTGTTTCTGTTAATCAGAGTACTTCCCAGAACCCACTGTTAGCAAAACAGAGTTAAATTCTTACAACACACAAAGGTATCAAGGCTGGCTCCAGTTCTCCTGAACTCCGACTTTGGGTGCATCTATACTGCAAGTTTAGTGTTGTCATGCAGCAGTTTCAGGCTCACATGGATGCTAAACTGGTAGTGCAAATCCAGCCCCAACCCAATTCCAACGCAAAGTGGAGATTCCCTGGCGGGGGTCGCCTCGCACTGCTTTGGTTCAATATTGCCTGCACGGTTTGTCCAGTATGGCGTCAAATCATGCTTTGCCATGTGCTTAGGTGGTCAGCGGAACTCTTTGTAAACCTACCTGCCCTGAATTGAATTATTTAGAAAACAGAGATTCTCCCCTCCCCACTCTCTAAACATCTGTAATTCTACTTTTTGGGAGACTCTGTGCACGTGTGTATCCAGGCTTGCACAGAGCTTCTCTCCCGAGCAGGACAGTTATGTTCTAGCCAACCAGGAGCCAACAAGTGTAAACAGGATTCTGCCTGGCTAGAACCCAAACTACAGCGACTGGCATAAGAATGGCAACTGTAGTGCAAGTGATTCCTTAATGGGTATTATGCCACCCAAGTACTCAAGAACTTTTTAAGGACACAAAAACTGATGGCTGCAGTAGAATTTATAAATAAGTTTACAATAAAATCTCCATGCTCAGAATGATATTTAGAATCTTTGCAGCTGTACATATGAAATTATTAAAAGCTAACTAGTTATTAAATCATGACTGAATAGTTAAGTTACTCTGCCCTGTTACTGCTTGAACTTGTAAAGCAATTTCTTCTAGAATGCACAAACACTGTCCCTTTAGACAAAAAACAAATTGTTGAATGGCTGTGCAATAAGATTTTATATTTGTTGAACGATATATCTGTAGAGTTTGTCACGAAAAAGGTGACTCGGTTTGGGGAGGGAGGAAAAGATCATTTTGCACTGGATTATGGTTAACTCAGTAACTTGGGGAAGCTGCCATAACTAGAATAGATTTTAACTGTTTTTGTGTGAGTTGGGATAACCACGATTAAGTTGTGTTGGGTACAAGGGGAAAAAAATGTGCGTTTCTGGCATGCATTGACTGGGAATGCGCAATCAAGTGAAGGGAGGGAGAGAAGTTAGTGAACTCCATCATTATTAAAAAAACAGGTTTTCTAACAGCAACAAATTCTGACATTTTATAACTAACAGGATTTTGATTTAACATAAATTCTGAAGATGTAAACCTAAAGCAAAATACATATAAATACAATAGGACCAGAGGCAAATGGTAACTGAATCACAGCAGAAGTAAACTCAGATACTATTGGTCAGAATACTGGGGTCAGGTCAAAGGTTAAAATTCTAAAAATCTGAAACAGGAACCCCACCCGCCCACTTCTGGTTTTAATGGAGGCAGGACAGGGGGCAGGCGACCAATCCGCTCATGGGAGGCGTGCTGGTCATTTAAATATTATAATGAAGCTGCCAGCCTTCATTTTAACGTTCATTCTATTTTTAAACACAAGTCGGCCAGGTTTCCCAGGAATCGGGAAACCCAGCAGGTGAAAGGACATGAGAAGGGCTGAATCCATGAGGTAAGTGCCTTTAAAGCACTGCTTGTGGGCAAGAAGGAGCAGGAGTGTGCGTTTCCTCCAAGCCCAACAAGCTACCCAGTAAACCATCCCACCCCCACCTCCGCGATCTGTCTGCTCCCCCCCACCACCACCATCGGACCCCACCTCCCCGACCACCATCAGACCCCACCTCCCCGACCACCATCGGACCCCACCTCCCCGACCACCATCGGACCCCACCTCCCCGACCACCATCGGACCCCCCTCCCCGACCACCATCGGACCCCACCTCCCCGACCACCATCGGACCCCACCTCCCCGACCACCATCGGACCCCCCTCCTCGACCAACATCAGACTGGATCCCCGGGATCAGAACCCCCTCCCACAAGACATACCTGCTGTCCTCAGCTGCGGCTTTGTGTAGCGGGCTTCCTCGCCAGTCAGGCCTAAGCCTGTCTGTGGGCAGGAAACCAACAGGAAAAAAAATGTAAAGCAGCCCTGCAGTTAGAAAGTGCAGGACATTCGGGATACCTGTCCTTCCGGGTAAGATCAGCCATGATCTTACGGAATGGCGGAGCAGGCTCGATGGGCCCTATGGTCAACTCCTGCTCCTAATTCTTAGGTTCTTATGCACTTATGCTTGAACTGTATAAAACACTAATTGGGCCACAGCTAGAATACCGCATACAGGCTAGTCACCATATTACAGAAAAGATGTGATTGCACTAGAGAGGGTACAGAGGAGATTTACGAGGATGCTGCCAGGACTGGAGAATTTTAGCTATGAGGAAAGATTAGATAGGCTGGGTTGTTTTCTTTGGAACAGAGGAGGCTGAGGGGAGATTTAATTGAGGTGTATAAAATTATGAGGGACCTAGATAGAGTGGATAGGAAGGATCTATTTCCCCCAGCAGAGAGGTCAGTAACCAAGGGGCATAGATTTAAAGTAATTGGTAGAAGGATTAGAGGGGAGTTGAGGAGAAGGTTTTTCATCCAAAGGGTTGTGGGGGTCTGGAACTCACTGCCTGAAAGGGTGGTAGGAACCCTCATCGGATTTAAAAAGTACTTGGATATGCACTTGAACTGCCGTAACCTACAAGGTTACGAACCAAGAGCTGGAAAGTGGGATTTGGCTGAATAGCTCTTTTTTGGCCAGCACAGATATGACGGGCCGAATGGCCTCCTTCTGTGCCATAAACTTCTATGATTTTAATTTCTACATGCAGTGGAAAAATGTGAACTGACAAATTTTGGAATAGGGAAAGAAATGGCAACACTATCAATGGTGAGATTTTGTGATAACATTTGAAATAGAGTACAGGAACCTTGGTGTGCATGTATACCGCTCATTAAAGTTGCATCAAAAGTAGATACGGCCATAAAACAGAATCCTAGGTTTTGTACAGAGATACAGGAAAGTAATGTTGACCTTGTTTTTTTACTTTACCTTGAAAAAGACCTTACTTCGGCCACAAATGGAGTGCTGTGTACAGTCTTAGACAACACTTTATAGGATGAAAATAACAGCAATAGAAAAAGGTACAGCATATATTTACAGGAAACTTTCTGATATCCGGCACTGACGGGACCGAGCTGGTGCCGTCCCATCAAAAGTGCCGGACATACCAGCGTTAATGTTGAAACATACGGAACTGAAAAGCTCCGTGTGAATCAACAAACCCTGTTGCTTAGCAACAGCTTCAAAACAGTCGGCTGCAGCTGCAAGCATCTCTAGCTGAAGCTGTTGCTATAGCTACAGACCTTGCAGTGCCTGACTGGGGAAAAAAAAAAGCAACGAGAACTAAAAAAACGGCTCCTGATTTTTGCCGTTAGATCGAGTATTCCGGACATATAACCTCCGGATAAACCAAAGTTTCCTGTACTAGGATGTTACCAGACATCAGGGCTTTTGGTTGGGCTTTTTTCACTGGTGCCGAGAAGGTTAATGAGTGACCTGTTGGTCTTCCAGTTTATGAAATGTTATAAGGTAAACAGGGATAGATTGGTCAGTGAGACAGCAACAAGTAACTAATAGTCATGCATGAAAAACAATGCATATGCTTCTAAAGCTTGAGGAATAACTTACTTTGTAACTACACATCGCAACTGTTCCTCTGTACTAATGTCCATCTCGGGTACATCTTGCTCGTCTGAAGAGGACTCCTGGTCATCTTTCTTTGAATTCTCTGGTTTGTGCTTCCTCCTTCGACGTCTTTTCTTTTTGGCTGAAGTGTTATTTACAGTGTTTTCAATTTCTGGGCTATTGAATGGAGTTGGTAAATTTTGATTCTCAATGAATTCAGAACTAGCCAAATCTGGTTCTTTTGCAAAATAAGCCCCTTCAACTGGAATTGGTGATGTTGTTAAGTGTGTGGGAACAATGCCCTATGAAAAAAATAAAACCATGAGTAAAATTGGTACCGTCATCAAGCTTAAAGCTCAGTTGCCACATCATTAATGTTTTCTTTTCATTTATGAAGAACTTTGTAATGATAATGGAGAAAATAATGGGGCTTAGGATAGCTTAACCTCCAGGACCTGATGGTTTCCACCACAGGATATTAAAAGAAGTAGATGAGGAAATTGCAGAAGCGTTAGTTATAATCTTTCCATTTTTTTTGAGATTCGGGAATTCAGCTGTTAGATTGGAAATTTGCTAATAGCACACCACTATGCAAGAATGGTGGGAGAGAGAAATCAGGTTACTAAAGGCCTGTCAGTTTAACGTCAGTTGTGAGGAAGCGACTAGAATCTGTCAATAGAGATGGAGCGACTGAGCACTTGAACAAATATGAGATATGAGTTGATCAGAGAGAGCCGACATAACTTTGTTACGTGTACATCTTGACTGATTAACGCAGTTGCATTTTTTGAGGAGATCATTAATAAGACAGGTAAGGGAGTGCCTATGGATGTTATAGAATGATACGCCAGTGCCAGCTCTTTAGAAGAGCTATCCAATTAGTCCCACACCGCTACTCTTACCCCATAGCCCAGCAAATTTTTCACCTACAAGTATTTATCCAATTCCCTTTTGAAAGTTGTTATTGAATCTGATTCCACCACCCTTTCAGGCAATGCATGCCAGATCATCATAACTCGCTGCTTAAAAAAATGTTTCCTCATCTCGCCTCTGGTTCTTTTGCCAATTACCTTAAATCTGTGCCCTCTGGTTACTGACCCTTCTGCCACTGGAAACAGTTTCTCCTTATTTACTCTATTAAAACTCTTCATGATTTTGCACACCTCTATCAAATCTCCACTTAATTTTCTCTGCTCGGAGGAGAACTACCCCAGCTTCTCCAATCTCTCCACAGAGCGGAAGTCCCTCATCCCTGGTATCATTCTAGTAAATCTCTTCTACACCCTCTCTAAGGTTCAAGTGTAGTGCCCAGAATTGGACACAATGCTGCAACTGGGGCCTAAACAGTATTTTATAAAGGGTCAGCATAACCTCCTAGCCTTTGTACTCTATGCTTCTATTTACAAAGCCAAAGATTCCGTATGCTTTTTTACAACTTTCTGAACTTGTCCTGCCACCTTCGAAGATTTGTGTACACACACCTCCGGGTCTCTCTCTTCCTGCACCCCCTTTAAAATTGCACCATTTAGTTTACATTGCCTCTCCTCATTCTTCCTAGCAAAATGTAACACTTCACACTTTTCTGCTTTAAATTTCATTTACCAGGTGTCTGCCCGTTTCACCAATCTGTCTATGCCCTATGTATACAGATGTCTATTATCAATATCGACTTCCAGACGGTTCCACACAATGAGATTATTAGCAAAAATGAGAGCACACTGAATTGGAGGTGGCCTTTTGACTTGGTTTGGACATTGGTTAGGAGACAGAGAGTGGGGTTAAAGGGTATGTATTCTGATTGGCGGGAGGTGACAAGTGGTGTTCCCCAGGGATCTGTTCTGGAGCCTCAACTTTTCATTATATTTATTAATGACTTGAGGAAGGAATAGAGTTGTAGGTCAAAGTTTGCAGATGACATTAAGTTAGGAGGGACAGTATGATGCGCTATCAATTACTCAAAAGACTGAGGTTAAGCGAGTAACTAACAGGCTTTTATTAACAAGAGAATGAAGGTGTGCCTCGAGTGGTCGACCAGTCCAGAATACAGAGGGACTGTGGAGCAGTCACCTTTATACCTGGACTCGTGGGAGGAGTCAGCCGAGGCATGTACAGACATGTACACAGTGGAATACAAACACCCACACAGGCAGGTATAACAGTGGTTTACCACACTGTACATACAGGAAACTCTCTTTTTACCAGCACCTAAATAACCAGAAATCTCTCTTAACCGGCAAAATTCAGGAGTAGGTTCAGATAAGTTTTACTTCATATTAGTGGCCGTGTAACCGGGGTTCCTGCACCTGTTGCCATGCAACAGGAACGCCTGGATCTGTGGCCGTGTAACCGGGGTTCCTGCACCTGTTGCCATGCAACAGGAACGCCTGGATCTGTGTCCGTGTACAGGGCTCTCGTACCTTAGTAAGTATACCTCTCTGTAATCCAGACTTTTTGATCAACCGGCACCACGCCGGTCCCATTGGTGCCGGATAAAAAAGAGTTTCCTGTAGCGCTGATGGGAGCAGGAAATTGTAAAGGGACGTAGACAGATTAAGTAAGTCGGCAAAACTATGGCAACTGAAATTCAGTGTGGGCAAGTGTGAGGTCATCTACTCTGGATCCAAGAAAGACAAATCAGAGTATTTTCTAAATGGTGAGAAACTAGAAAATGTAGAGAAGAGATATTTGGGAGTCCAAATATACAAATTATTAAAAGCTAGTAGACAGGTGCAAAAAAACAATCAAAAAGGCTAATGGAATGTTCATTTTTATCTCAAGAAAGAAAGAAATACTTGCATTTATATAGCACCTTTCATGTCCTCAGGACATCCCAAAGCTCTTTACAGCCATTGAAATATTTTTGAAGTGTAGGCACTAGAGAGGAAGTTATGTTTCTGTTTTATAGAGCCTTGGTCAGACCCTATCTGGAGCACGGTGTTCAGTTTTGGGCACCACACCTCAGGAAGAATACATTGGCCTTGGCGGGAGTGCAGTGCATTCACCAGGATGATACTGGGGCTTAGAGGGTTAAATTGTGATGACAGGTGCATAAACTTAGCTTATACAGGAAACTTTCTGGTATCCGGCACTGACGGGACCGAGCTGGTGCCGTACCATCAAAACTGCCGTAGAAACCAGCGCTAATGTTAAAACATACGGAGCTTTTAAGCTCCGTGTGAATCAACAAACCCTGTTGCTTAGCAACAGCTTCAAAACAGTCGGCCGCAGCTTAAAAGCGTCTCTGTAGCGAAGCAACAGCTTCAGCTAGACCTTGCAGAGCCTGACTGGAAAAAAAAAGCAACGAGAAGTAAAAAAACTTATAGGAAACGGCTCCTGAATTTTGCCGGTAGATAGAGCTTTCCGGTTAAACGAAAGTTTCCTGTATTCTCTTGAGTATAGAAGATTGAGTGTAATCTGATCATAGTGCTTAAAATGTTAGAACGATTTAGTAGGGTAGATAGAGAAACTATTTCCTCTGGTGGGGGAATCAAAAACAAGGGGACACCATCTTAAAATTCAAGCTAGGCCACTCAGGAGTGAAATCAGGAAGCACTTTTTCCCCACAGAAAGGGTAGTAGAAATCTGAAACTCTCTCCCTCAATTAGCTGTGGATGCTAGAACAATTGGAGATTTCAAGACTGAGATAGTTAGATTTTTGTTAGGTAAAGGTATTAAGAGATATGGAACAAAGGCAGGTAAATGGAGTTGAGGTGTAGATCAGCCATGATCTAACAATGGGGGAGTAGGCTCGAAGAACTGAATGGCCTACTCCTATTCCTAAAATCTGCACCAAGGTGCATTAGGGCACAGGTCTGCACACAATGAATTCTCAATCTCGATCATCACAGTGAGATAAATTAATACATTCAGCAACCAACTTATTCTTGAGCATTTTGTTGTAATTGACTATCACAATTTGACTTTGATTTTCAGATTTTATTTTTCCTGAATTTGGGCTTAAAAGAGGTAAAACCAGCTGCAAATCAAATCAAATAGCTCAGTGACAATTGTTGACCAAGTTGACAAGGCCCCACTGCCCAAACTTGCTTCATGTAGGACTCTTACACCCAACACTGAAAATCTTCACTGCATTAGCTTGTTGTGAACCCATGTCGGAAAAATGAAAGGCCAAAGTCTAACCCACTGCAATAGTCATCTGACTTGCTTCTAAATCAGCAGCATACCTCATTTTTCTCAGTTTCTTCCACAAAGAAGGCCTCCCCATTGTGTCCGAGTTTCATCTGCAGCTCGACTGGTTCTCCATTGATTTCAATGTCAACCTGAAATAAGCAGAAACATTGTACATAGCCAACACTTCATTGATTCACTACTTTAGTCAAAAGTCTGATTGGCAAAAGGCAAATCTACACACAGTCATGTGCTTCATAATCACACAACTGCTTTGTATGTTTCAGTTCAAAGGGCATTTTAGAGTGCAAGGAAGCATGTGCGTGTTTCAATATAGGAGACAGCCAATAAATTGAATTCGGTCAGCACAAGACTATTCCTTTCCAATGGTTTACAGTCCCTCTCATTATATTCACTAAATGTTACAACAGAAGAGCACAAATCTCCAGCCCAAATGGGAGCCATTCCTCACATTTGCTAATAAATGTGCGATGAGCTTCACGAGTTCATGGCCACTGAATAATGTATCTCGCTGCAAGACTGTAACCTACTCACTGGGCTGGAGAAGAACACTGCAAAAGGATTTTCTGCCTTCCAGAATGGAGCATTGTCGCTTTAAAATGAAAATGGGAAATTTACACACACTGGTGTTCATGTGGATGAATTACTGTACACCAATACTGAATCCTAGTTTATGCTCATTCTGTGGTCAAAGTTCAACTGCAATGGAATAATGTCACAAGCTTAGTCTGTTTTCAATCACAATACTGATTCAGATGAATAACCTTAAATCAGTTGTTCCCTCATTAACTCCCTGGAAATGAAATTCCTGGACTGAGGTATGAGCAGTGTAATCGAGGGAACGGTAGCATAGTGGTAATGTGACTGGACTAGTAATCCAGAGGCCTGGACTAATGATCCAGAGACGAGAGTTCAAATCCCACCACAGCAGCCGGGGAATTTAAATTCAGTTAATTAAATAAATCTGGAATTTTAAAAAAGCTAGTATCAGTAATGGTGACCATGAAACTATCGGTTTGTCGTGAAAGCCCATCTGGTTCACTGATGTCCTTTAGGGAAGGAAATCTGCCGTCCTTACCTGGTCTGGCCTATATGTGACTCCAGACTCACAGCAATGTGTTTGACTCTTAACTGCCCTCTGAAATGGCCTAGCAAGCCACTCAGTTGTAACAAACCGCTACAAGAAACAATAAGAAGAATAAAACCGGACGGACCACCCAGCATCGACCTACAGACACGACGACGGCACACCCAGCCCAGTCAACCCTGCAAAGTCCTCCTCACCAACATCTGGGGATTTGTGCCAAAATTGGGAGCGCTGTCCCACAGACTAGTCAAGCAACAGCCTGACATTGTCATACTCACAGAATCATACCTTTCAACCAATGTCCCAAACTCCTCCATCACCTTCCCCGGGTATGTCCTGTCCCACCGGCAGGGCAGAACCACCAAGGGTGGCGGCATAGTGGTATACAGTCGGGAAGGAGTGGCCCTGGGAGTCCTCAACATTAACTCATGGCTTCAAGTCAAGCATGGGCAAGGAAACCTCCTGCTGATTACCACCTACCGCCCTCCCTCAGCTGATGAATCAGTACTCCTCCACGTTGAACACCACTTGGAAGAAGCACCGAGAGTAGCAAGGGAACAGAATGTACTCCGGGTGGGGGACTTCAATGTCCATCACAGCGAATGGCTTGGTAGCACCACTACTGACCGAGCTGGCTGAATCCTGAAGGACATAGCTGCCAGTCTGGACCTGCAACAGGTGGTGGGCGAACCAACACAAGGGGAAAAACCTACTTGACCTCGTCCTCACCAATCTACCTGTCGCAGATGCATCTGTCCATGACAGCATTGGTAGCAGTGACCACCGCACAGTCATTGTGGAGACGAAATCCCGTCTTCACACTGAGGACACCCTCCATCGTGTTGTGTGGCACTACCACCATGCTAAATGGGATAGATTCAGAACAGATCTGGCAGCTCAAAACTGGGCATCCATGAGACGCTGTGGGCCATCAGCAGCAGCAGAATTGTATTCCACCACAATCTGTAACGTCATGACCCGGCATATCCCTCACTCTACCATTACCATCAAGCCAGGGGACCAACCCTGGTTGAATAAGGAGTGTGGAAGAGCATGCCAGGAGCAGCACCAGGCATACCTAAAAATGAGGTGCCAACCTGGGGAAGCTGCAACACAGGACTACATGAATGCTAAAAAGCAGAAGCAGCATGCTATAGACAGGGCTAAGCGATCCCACAATCAACGGATCAGATCAAAGCTCTGCAGTCCTGCCACATCCAGTCGTGAATGGTGATGGACCATTAAACAACTAACGGGAGGAGGAAGCTCCATGAATATTCCCATCCTCAATGACAGTGGAGCCCAGCACGAGTGCAAAAGACGAGGCTGAAGCGTTTGCAACCATCTTCAGCCAGAAGTGCCGAGTGGGTGATCCATATCGGCCTCCTCCGGAGGTCCCCACCATCACAGAAGCCAGTCTTCAGCCAATTCGATTCATGCCACGTGCTATCAAGAAATGTATGAGCATACTGGATACAGCAAAGTCTATGGGTCCTGACAACATCCCGGCTATCGTGCTGAAGACTTGTGCTCCAGAACTAGCCGCGCCTCTAGCCAAGTTGTTCCAGTACAGCTACAGCACTGGCATCTATCCGACAATGTGGAAAGCTGACCAGGTATGTCCTGTCCATAAAAAGCAGGACAAATCCAACCCGGCCAATTACTGCCCCATCAGTCTACTCTCAATCATCAGGAAAGTGATGGAAGGTGTCGTCGACAGTGCTATCAAGTGGCACTTACTCACCAATAACCTTGAAACTTATAAAATTCTAACAGGACTAGACAGACTAGATGCAGGAAGGATGTTCCCGATGGCGGGGGGGTCCAGAACCAGGGGTCACAGTCTAAGGATAAGGGGTAAGCCATTTAGGACTGAGCTGAGGAGGAATTTCTTCACCCAGAGAGTGGTGAACCTGTGGAATTCTGGAATTCAGGAAGGAAGGAAGGAAGGAATTCAGGAAGGAAGGAAGGAATTCAAGAAGGAAGGAAGGAAGGAAGGAATTCAGGAAGGAATTCAGGAAGGGAGGAATTCAGGAAGGAAGGAATTCAAGAAGGAAGGAATTCAAGAAGGAAGGAATTCAGGAAGGAAGGTAGGTCTGTCCTCTATACACAAAAGTTATACAGCGTACCTACACATATGTTATATCAAAAGAAAGCTTATGATTATGGAAGTGTCATAGGCATATTTACTTTTTGGTCAGACAAAAATGGTTCGGACAGTATACTAAAAACATTCAAAAAATTGACAACTCCGCTCATTAGTGTCGAGTGACGTGATGGTTGACCAATCGTACAGGGGATAGCGTTGAGTGACGTGATGGTTGACCGATCGGTGCATCACGGGGAGGGGGGGGAGGGGTTCATTGTGTGTGTGGGCGGGCCATCCTACAGGGGATAGCGTTGAGTGACCGTGATGGTTGACCAATCCTGCAGTTGAGTTACCTGATGGTTGACCAATCGGTGCATCACGGGGGGAGTTTCATTGCGTGTGTGGGCGGGCCTAATCCTTCTGAGCTGAGGTGAGTGGCCGCCATCTTGATTCCTAACTATTGATTTATTTTTCCCACTCTCAACACAATTAAATAGTTTTTCTTTTTTTTTTTTTTAAAGTTAATTAATTTGTAAATATTTTTCTAAGCTCATTAATTTTCCTAGCTTTCACCCTTTTTTTTGCTCTTGACTCGCCGTCTCCGCCGGGCGCCGCAACCTTGGAGGGTTACCCCAGCAACCGGGCCCGGGCCCCTCTCAGCCTGTAGCCGCTCGGGGGGGGGGGGGGGGGGTGGGGGGGGGGGGGGGGAGGAGGGTTACCCGGCAACCCGGCCCCTCTCAGCTTCAACCGCGCGGCCCGAGAGCCCGACCGAAACCGCGCAGGTCAGCGGGGGCTCCTGGTCACCAAGGCCTCTCCCTCTCTCCTCCCCCCCTCTCTCTCTCTCCCCCCTCCTCTCCTCCCACCCCCCTCCTCTCCCCCCCCTCTCTCTCTCTCCTCTCCCCCCCCTCTCTCTCTCTCTCCTCTCCCCCCCCTCTCTCTCTCTCTCCTCTCCCCCCCCCTCTCTCTCTCTCCTCTCCCCCCCCTCTCTCTCTCTCCTCTCCCCCCCTCTCTCTCTCCTCTCCCCCCCTCTCT